>NC_090245.1:281014-339294 GCF_037325665.1 Littorina saxatilis | reverse complement strand
CCCATCCCTATAATCCACACAAAGTATTAACAGTGCCCTGTTTAGACAGAGACTCATCCCTATAGTCCACACAAACCATCACAGTGCCATGTTTAGACAGAGACCCATCCCTATAGTCCACACAAAGTATTAACAGTGCCCTGTTTAGACAGAGACTCATCCCTATAGTCCACACAAACCATCACAGTGCCCTGTTTAGACAGAGACCCATCCCTATAGTCCACACAAACCATCACAGTGCCCTGTTTAGACAGAGACTCATCCCTATAGTCCACACAAAGTATTAACAGTGCCCTGTTTAGACAGAGACTCATCCCTATAATCCACACAAAGTATTAACAGTGCCCTGTTTAGACAGAGACTCATCCCTATAATCCACACAAAGTATTAACAGTGCCCTGTTTAGACAGAGACTCATCCCTATAATCCACACAAAGTATTAACAGTGCCCTGTTTAGACAGAGACTCATCCCTATAATCCACACAAAGTATTAACAGTGCCATGTTTAGACAGAGACCCATCCCTATAGTCCACACAAAGTATTAACAGTGCCCTGTTTAGACAGAGACTCATCCCTATAGTCCACACAAACCATCACAGTGCCCTGTTTAGACAGAGACTCATCCCTATAGTCCACACAAACCATGACAGTGCCCTGTTTAGACAGAGACTCATCCCTATAATCCACATCCTATAGTCCACACAAACCATCACAGTGCCCTGTTTAGACAGAGACTCATCCCTATAATCCACACAAAGTATGACAGTGCCCTGTTTAGACAGAGACTCATCCCTATAATCCACACAAACCATCACAGTGCCCTGTTTAGACAGAGACTCATCCCTATAATCCACACAAACCATGACAGTGCCCTGTTTAGACAGAGACTCATCCCTATAGTCCACACAAACCATCACAGTGCCCTGTTTAGACAGAGACTCATCCCTATAATCCACATCCTATAGTCCACACAAACCATCACAGTGCCCTGTTTAGACAGAGACTCATCCCTATAATCCACACAAAGTATGACAGTGCCCTGTTTAGACAGAGACTCATCCCTATAATCCACACAAACCATCACAGTGCCCTGTTTAGACAGAGACTCATCCCAGACTCATCCCTATAATCCACACAAACCATCGCAGTGCCCTGTTTAGACAGAGACCCATCCCTATAATCCACACAAAGTATTAACAGTGCCCTGTTTAGACAGAGACCCATCCCTTTAATTCACACAAAGTATCACAGTGCCCTGTTTAGACAGAGACTCATCCCTATAATCCACACAAAGTATCACAGTGCCCTGTTTAGACAGAGACTCATCCCTATAATCCACACAAACCATCACAGTGCCCTGTTTAGACAGAGACCCATCCCTATAGTCCACACAAACCATGACAGTGCCCTGTTTAGACAGAGACTCATCCCTATAGTCCACACAAAGTATGACAGTGCCCTGTTTAGACAGAGACCCATCCCTATAGTCCACACAAACCATGACAGTGCCCTGTTTAGACAGAGACTCATCCCTATAATCCACACAAACCATGACAGTGCCCTGTTTAGACAGAGACTCATCCCTATAATCCACACAAACCATCACAGTGCCCTGTTTAGACAGAGACTCATCCCTATAATCCACACAAACCATGACAGTGCCCTGTTTAGACAGAGACTCATCCCTATAATTCACACAAACCATGACAGTGCCCTGTTTAGACAGAGACTCATCCCTATAATCCACACAAACCATCACAGTGCCCTGTTTAGACAGAGACTCATCCCTATAATCCACACAAACCATGACAGTGCCCTGTTTAGACAGAGACTCATCCCTATAATCCACACAAACCATCACAGGGAGTGCCCTGTTTAGACAGATACTCATCCCTATAATCCACACAAACCATCACAGTGCCCTGTTTAGACAGAGACTCATCCCTATAATCCACACAAACCATCACAGTGCCCTGTTTAGACAGAGACTCATCCCTATAGTCCACACAAACCATCACAGTGCCCTGTTTAGACAGAGACTCATCCCTATAATCCACACAAAGTATTAACAGTGCCCTGTTTAGACAGAGACCCATCCCTATAATCCACACAAAGTATTAACAGTGCCCTGTTTAGACAGAGACTTATCCCTATAATCTACACAAAGTATTAACAGTGCTCTGTTTAGACAGAGACTCATCCCTATAATCAACACAAAGTATTAACAGTGCTCTGTTAAGACAGATAGATTATAAACTTAGTAGTATGTGTTACAACGTCTTCAACCAAACTGCACCACACGCACTCACAGAAATTCTCACAGTCTACACTCCTTCTAGATCCCTCCGTTCATCTGCTGACACAAAAATGCTCAAAGTTCCCCGACGCGATAAGAAAACTCAAGGACAACGTTCCTTCTCCTACATCGGCCCTGTAACCTGGAATAGCCTGCCTCTCTCTGTCCGTGATTCTGACACCCCGACCCAGTTCAAAAGCTCCCTCAAGACCCACCTTTTCCGATCCGCCTTTTCTGCTGATCAGTGAGAAGCAGTTACTTCACCTTGTACAAAATGTTTGGTACCGATGTATAATATTCTTTTAGAGTTTTTAATAATGTACAGTTAGATATTTGCTTTATTATCCTTTATTTTGTACTTGTTTTATTATTATTATTATTTGTACGGTTGATTGTGTGGAATGTAAGGTTGTGAGATTGTTATGTACGAGTGTATGCATGAAGCGCCTTTGTAAACGCCACGAGCTTCCCTTTGGGAAGGTGTGCGCGTATAAATAATCATTATTATTATTATTATTATTATTAAGACAGTGCCCTGTTCAGACAGAGACTCATCCCTATAATCCACACAAACCATCACAGTGCCCTGTTCAGACAGAGACTCATCCCTATAGTCCACACAAACCATGACAGTTCACTGTTTAGACAGAGACTCATTCCTATAGTCCACACAAACCATGACAGTGCCCTGTTTAGACAGAGACTCATCCCTATAGTCCACACAAACCATGACAGTTCACTGTTTAGACAGAGACTCATTCCTATAGTCCACACAAACCGTGACAGTGCCCTGTTTAGACAGAGACTCATCCCTATAGTCCACACAAACCATGACAGTGCCCTGTTTAGACAGAGACTCATTCCTATAGTCCACACAAACCATCACAGTTCACTGTTTAGACAGAGACTCATCCCTATAGTCCACACAAACCATGACAGTGCCCTGTTTAGACAGAGACTCATCCCTATAATCCACACAAACCATGACAGTGCCCTGTTTAGACAGAGACTCATCCCTATAGTCCACACAAACCATGACAGTGCCCTGTTTAGACAGAGACTCATCCCTATAGTCCACACAAACCATCACAGTGCCCTGTTTAGACAGAGACTCATCCCTATAATCCACACAAACCATCACAGTGCCCTGTTTAGACAGAGACTCATCCCTATAGTCCACACAAACCATGACAGTGCCCTGTTTAGACAGAGACTCATCCCTATAATCCACACAAACCATGACAGTGCCCTGTTTAGACAGAGAACCATCCCTATAATCCACACAAACCATGACAGTGCCCTGTTTAGACAGAGACTCATCCCTATAGTCCACACAAACCATCACAGTGCCCTGTTTAGACAGAGACTCATCCCTATAGTCCACACAAAGTATGACAGTGCCCTGTTTAGACAGAGACCCATCCCTATAGTCCACACAAAGTATTAACAGTGCCCTGTTTAGACAGAGACCCATCCCTATAGTCCACACAAAGTATTAACAGTGCCCTGTTTAGACAGAGACTCATCCCTATAATCCTCACAAAGTATGACAGTGCCCTGTTTAGACAGACTCATCCCTATAGTCCACACAAACCATCACAGTGCCCTGTTTAGACAGAGACTCATCCCTATAATCCACACAAACCATGACAGTGCCCTGTTTAGACAGAGACTCATCCCTATAATCCACACAAACCATGACAGTGCCCTGTTTAGACAGAGACTCATCCCTATAGTCCACACAAACCATGACAGTGCCCTGTTTAGACAGAGACTCATTCCTATAGTCCACACAAACCATGACAGTTCACTGTTTAGACAGAGACTCATCCCTATAGTCCACACAAACCATGACAGTGCCCTGTTTAGACAGAGACTCATTCCTATAGTCCACACAAACCATGACAGTGCCCTGTTTAGACAGAGACTCATCCCTATAATCCACACAAACCATGACAGTGCCCTGTTTAGACAGAGACTCATCCCTATAGTCCACACAAACCATCACAGTGCCCTGTTTAGACACAGACTCATCCCTATAATCCTCACAAAGTATGACAGTGCCCTGTTTAGACAGACTCATCCCTATAGTCCACACAAACCATGACAGTTCCCTGTTTCAGGCATGAAAACTGAAAGAAAAAAACCTGAAAAAAATTCGAAGGCGCGTAGCGGCAAGTTCCGCAGGCGCGTAGCGCCAAGACTTCTAGAGGGGTCCGGGGGCATGCCCCCCCGAATTTTTTTTTTTTCAAGGGTGCAATTTGGTGCAATCTGGGGCTATCTGAGCCTTAAAATTGGATTCAAACATGGCCCCAAAATACATACAAAATGAAGCAATCTGGTGCTCATTTGAAAGCAAATCTATTTCTTTTTCAGGCATTAAAAAGGGATCACAACAAGCTGGTATTGTCATGAAATATATATATATATAGAATTTTATATCACTTTCAGACTACTAGGGGGGGGGGGGGGGGGGTCCAGGGGCATGCTGCCCCGGGAAAAAAAAAGTCAGTGGGTGCAAAATAAAGAGAGAGAGAGAGAGAGAGAGAGAGAGAGAGAGAGAGAGAGAGAGAGAGAGAGAGAGAGAGAGAGAGAGAGAGAGAGAGAGAGAGAGAGAGAGAGTGTCAACAATCTACGACACGACTGCCAACTAGTCTCGGCCCGCTCAAAAAACAATGACCGAGACTTTCAGTAATTCCTTCGCGTGACGTCTAACCCTCTTACGCCATAATGTGACGTCTTCAAATGACGAAATGTTAAAGTTTCTACCACAGACATACACACGCACAAACACACGCACAAACGCACAGACAGACAAAGTTACGATCGCATAAGCTACACTGTCTATTTTTCCAGACCTTTTTCAGTATGAACGCATGTTGTGGTTTATGCACAGATCAAAACAGAAGCTAGTGAATGTGTAATGAAATGATAGAACCACATCAAAGTGCAGACTTACCTGGGGTCACTGCCTGCCAAAAAAGGAAATATCAGCCCCTCTTGATTTTAATCAACCCATGTTCTTGTCACGCCTTGTGTGATGCATGCGTTGTTCCTGGTTCTGGTTGGCTACCACTACTTTACTCGCCAAGCAACATATGTCTACTCGCCGCGAGCGAATGTGATTCCGCATCCTTGACAAATTCACACCCCAAGCAATGACCATCCAAGGTTCATATCAAGCCAAGGTTGAGGAACAAAAGAACGTAAACAAACTTACCACGTGTGTTGCTTGATACCGGAAACTCAGCAGCAAATATGGAAATGAACAAAATAGGAACATAGCATTTTAATGCTCAATGATTATGAATGTGGCTTTGTACTCTTCAGATGATTTAACTTGCTTTTGCCATACTTTTCTCATGAAATAGGAATTCTATATAAAAATTGCAATTCGTATCGTGTTTTCATGACACAACAAAATAATGTAATAGGTAAGGCAAAAAGAGCATTATGTATACACAAGCAGACGATACAAGGGGGCTAACTGCTCACTAACGCGCAACATTTGCCACTTCCGGTTGGGCGCTTAATCCGAAGTTTACAGCGCTGTCACAAGTTTGTCATTTCACAATGTCGCAGTCTTCTGCCAGTGCCAAAGCGTCCGAGGAGTATTTCAGTCTGGGCGATATCCTTTCAACGCAGGAGAAGCTGCCATGCAAAGTAGAAATGCCGATCCATCGACTTGGTAAGGTTACTGTGTGTCAAGTCGGAGAGTGTTACTGTTAGTCTTTCAAGTTACTTTCTGAATTAGTACGTTAATTGCTGCATCCAGATAACTGGCGTTGGTGCAAAGTCATGTCATGATTGTCACAGAGGTCTTTAATATTAATAATGATAATAAACAAAATGGGTAAAGATGGCATGAAAAAAATACACGTTCAGATAGAACACAGGCGTCTCCGAGGTGGCATGATCGACCTCTACAAGTATATGCATGGGATCTACGACACAGGCAACCCGAATTTCCAGCTGGCCGAAACCAAAGACACTAGGGGAAACAGCCTCAAGTTGTATAAACCATTTTGTAGGCTGAACGTTCGGAGCTGCTTCTTCGCAGAAAGGGTGATTCCTCACTGGAACAGTCTGCCAGAAACAGTTGTGACAGCACCATCAGTGAACAGTTTCAAAGGAAGGCTGGACAATTTCTGGGCAGACAGACCAGAGAAATTCTCGCCAACGTGCTACCAATAACCACCCGCGCATGCCACCAACAAAAGTGTTATTGGAGTACTATTCGACAGGATCGATGAACAGGCCTAAGGCCTTAAACATCGCAAGTTCAAGTTCAAGAAAGAAATACAGAAATTGAGAAAAGCAGATACAACGAAATTTATGTTGACAGTTCATAACTTAAAAGGAAGTTAACAGTCAGCTTGCCAGCCCTAAAACAAAGTCCAAACAATGGGGAGGCTAGTGCTTCTCAAAATTTACCAGCCAGAGAGCAAATTTTACTCGCCAAACCAACCACTTGTTTCAGCAACTTTGCTCGCATTTGGTGAGTAGATGAACATTTCTACTCACCAGTTTCATGTTTATATGCCGCTTCCACTTTTCAGGGCTGCTTAGTTGCTGTGTAAGGTTATGAACATGTATTCATTTCTATCACAAACGTAAAAGTGCTTATAAATTCTCCTGGATCAATTGAGGCCAACTACAGTACTAAAGAAAAACCTATCATTAGCAGACCACTAGAAAGGGAAAAATCACCAAGTACAAGACAAGTAACGAAGTTACATCAGTGGGCTTGCAGTTCATAACACTGTCTGAAATTGAACATATCACAGTAACACCAAAACATTTTTGCTTATTTCCTCAGTATTTCTTTTTCATCCGACACTTTTCGGTTGTGAAAGCCAAGAGGCTTCATAAATGAAGTGTTCCCATGGTGGATAGAACAGTACAGGACCGGAATGCATAGCCCCTCCATAGGAGCCTAAATTGATGACGTCACTGCAATAAAGTCTGTGGACTCCATAAAGTCTCTTATTTCTAATGCATGGACCGCGCATAGAGCCTTATGCCATCCATAAAGTTATAGCAGGCCCCTCCTTCCAATAAGAGTTATGGAACCGGCTATTGGAGCGTTTAAAATGGCGGCTGCTTTCATGCCGATTCAGGATGAGAAAAAATTTGAGAAGCAACCGGATCTTTCTTGACCGCCTACATCCACTGAATCGTTACGACGACGTGGAACTGTACAGAAAATTCCGCTTTCGTCGGCAGGACATTCTTGCAATCACGGATGAACTGTAAGAGCAACTCGAACTGCCGAATGGAAAGGGTGCATTGCCGCCGGTTCTGCGGGTTATCTTGACTTTGGGTCAGTTTTTACGCGTGCGGATCTTTTCAAGATGTGTGTGGTGAACTGATCGCGGTACATAATAATAATGATAATAATAATAATAATAATACGGGAATTTATAACATCAAACACAACATGCAGATCCAGCAAGAGAGTGACTTATACAGGTCTTTATGGCGAGGGTACCGGAATGGATATAGTTTCCAAACCACGAAACCCAAGTTTTATCAGGAGACGGGCTTTCCAAACTGTCTGCGGCAAATGGTGTAAAACTGACCCGCCGCGAAGCATCACAAAGCTTGACGCATGCGCAGAGACACAGGATGATGGGGAATCCCTTCCATTATCTACGTGTTAAAAATAGAGCCGCTCTTAGTCTTAGCTATTGCAGGCACTATTTGACCTCATGCATGCGGACCGCTGAGTTCTATAGTGCGTTTCATAGCTATGCGCTCCACAGCGCTATGAAATCCTAAAAGTATGGAGGGGCTATGCATTCAGGCCCAGGTTGGCAAATGTCTGATTTAAAAATGCTGTTCATAACACAGTCATCTTACGCCAAAATGACATGTTCATCAATTTGGCTCTGTTTAGCAGCAAGCCATAACTTAAATCAGGAATTTTCAAGATGCAAATGATTTTCAGCAGTGGTCTGATCAAAAATATATTAAGAATTAATTTGCAACAATTCTTAATCTTACACCATTTAGTTTAAATGAACATCACTCCTGTGTTTCCGACCATAATGCTTGTTACAGCAATGAATGTTTTTAAAAAGAAGGTATGCAATGAATTCTGCAGACTTTTCTGATTTAGGCCCCAAAAAAAATAGTCTGTTTACGGTAACCCGACCGACCCTATTTTTTTCGCGCGACCCTAGATTTTTTTTGGCATTTGGGGAAAGAAAAAAAAAATTTTTTAATTTTGCAAAATAACATAAAAATATGGTTTTTTGGAGAAAAAAAAAATCCCGACCTACCGACCCTATTGTTTGGGCCTATGTTACCGTAAACAGACCTTTTTTTTTTTGGGCCTTAGATTGATGTAATTTTAGACAAAATTTGTAATAAGTAACTTGTGAGCCAGGAAGAACATACACAGGATGAGTTTTGAATTTGTGTGTGTCAACTGTAAAACAAGTCGCGTAAGGCGAAAATACAACATTTAGTCAAGTAGCTGTCGAACTCACAGAATGAAACTGAACGCAACGCAACGCAGCAAGACCGTATACTCGTAGCATCGTCACTCCACCGCCCGTGGCAAAGGCAGTGCCAGTGGAATTGACAAGAAGAGCGGGGTATTCGTTGCGCTGAGAAGGATAGCACGCTTTTCTGTACCTCTCTTCGTTTTAACTTTCTGAGCGTGTTTTTAATCCAAACAGATCATATCTATATGTTTTTGGAATCAGGAACCGACAAGGAATAAGATGAAAGTGTTTTTAAATTGATTTCGAAAAAAACATTTTGATAATAATTTTTATATATTTAATTTTCAGAGCTTGTTTTTAATTCAAATATAACATATTTATATGTTTTTGGAATCAGCAAATGATGGAGAATAAGATGAACGTAAATTTGGATCGTTTTATAAAAAAATTTTTTTTTTTACAATTTTCAGATTTTTAATGACCAAAGTCATTAATTAATTTTTAAGCCACCACGCTGAAATGCAATACCGAAGTCCGGGCTTCGTCGAACAATATTTGACCAAAATTTCAACCAATTTGGTTGAAAAATGAGGGCGTGACAGTGCCGCCTCAACTTTCACGAAAAGCCGGATATGACGTCATCAAAGACATTTATCAAAAAAATGAAAAAAACGTATGGGGATATCATACCCAGGAACTTTCATGTCAAATTTCATAAAGATCGGTCCAGTAGTTTGGTCTGAATCGCTCTACACGCATGCACGCACACACACTCACACATACACACACACACACCACGACCCTCGTCTCGATTCCCCCCTCTATGTTAAAACATTTAGTCATAACTTGACTAAATGTAATGACCCGAGCAATGAATAACTGCTGCGACAAGACATTAACTGATTAAGACACCACATTGAAATCTTTATCAATTGTTAAATAAAGAATACCAACCACAGGAACTATGCAAAAGGGGAAGCAAGACACATGCTGCTTTTGGGTGATTTTTAGACTTATGTGTGTCAATCATAACAGCCTGCTGAGGATATAGTATGTCAATTAGTAACGGTTCTGAAAAGAGGACACAGTACAAATATTTTATTTTGTAGCCTAAATTAACTACAGATGCCCTTCAACTAAGTTATTTTCAGGCAGGTGTGAATAAAAGCTATCGTTTTAAACTGTAATTCAACAAAGGAAACAAAATGTGAATTTTATAAGGAAATGGTCAATCATAACATAAGGTCAATCATAACATAAGGTCAATCATAACATAAGGTCAATCATAACATAAGGACACAGTAATTATATAATGTAGTGCCAAATTCACGGAATTGCCGAATCGGCAAAACGCTGCCCATTACATGAAATTGGCAGCGTTTTGCCGAAAATGCGGAAAGGCTTCTAAAAATTTCGCAAAAGCAACAGCCAGTCTCTTAGTCTTACTTTTTGTGTCACCAGAACATTGCATTAACATTGCTTTACCTCCCTACTATGTTTGGTATCGTCTATGTCGAGCATAACTCCAGCAATGCACGAGCGATTATTGCGATATCTATCCGTTGGAGTATCTAGTTGTCTAAGTGTGATGATATCGCAGGCATTTGAGAACTTTAAAACCAAAAAGTGGCTGCCAATTTTGCAAAATGGGCAAATTTTAGAAGCCATTTTTGGCAAAAAGCTGCCGATTTTGCGGAGTTGGCAGCGTTTTGCCGATTACGCGAAATGGGCCAAAATGTTGAATTCGGCACGACATATATATTTTGAAATTTCAAAAATGAAAAGTATTCTTAAAAAAAACAATGAAGTAGCTATGTGTCAAAAGTCCCACTGTGATTGTGAAAGTGTCCGATTTTGCCATTTTTGGGCATTCTTATACAATTTTCAAAACTGATGACAGTTTTTATATTATCTCACAGAAGGATTTACTTTAAGAAGGAATGGTGCTATTAGTAACTTACCCCCCGCGGGCTAGGGGGAGTCCCATATTGGTTGGGACGAGAAAGAATTTACCCGATGCTCCCCAGCATGTCGTAAGAGGCGACTGACGGATTTTGTTTCTCCTTTTACCCTTGTTAAGTGTTTCTTGTATAGACTATAGTCAAATTTTGTAAAGATTTTAGTCAAGCAGTATGTAAGAAATGTTAAGTCCTTTGTACTGGAAACTTGCATTCTCCCAGTAAGGTAATATATTGTACTACGTTGCAAGCCCCTGGAGCAAAGTTTTGATTAGTGCTTTTGTGAACAAAAAACAATTGACAAGTGGCTCTATCCCATCTTCCCCCTTTCCCCGTCGCGATATAACCCTTCGTGGTTGAAAACGACGTTAAACACCAAATAAAGAAAGAATTAGTAACTTGCTGTTTTCATGAAGAGAAATTATTATTGAAAGGTATCACATTTTGGCACAGGCTAATGTAAATATAATATCCACTGTTGACAGGCTGCTTGGATCAAAGCAGTGACGACGATACCCTGAGACCCGGTACCAAGCTAGAGCTCCCTTTCTAACATTGTGTTTGTTGACAGGCTACCTGGATCTAAGCAGTGACAACGATACCCTGAGACCCGGTACCAAGCTAGAGCTCCCTTTCTAACATTGTGTTTGTTGACAGGCTACCTGGATCTAAGCAGTGACGACGATACCCTGAGACCCGGTACCAAGCTAGAGCTCCCTTTCTAACATTGTGTCTGTTGACAGGCTACCTGGATCTAAGCAGTGACGACGATACCCTGAGACCCGGTACCAAGCTAGAGCTCCCTTTCTAACATTGTGTTTGTTGACAGGCTACCTGGATCTAAGCAGTGACAACGATACCCTGAGACCCGGTACCAAGCTAGAGCTCCCTTTCTAACATTGTGTTTGTTGACAGGCTACCTGGATCTAAGCAGTGACGATGATACCCTGAGACCCGGTACCAAGCTAGAGCTCCCTTTCTAACATTGTGTCTGTTGACAGGCTACCTGGATCTAAGCAGTGACGACGATACCCTGAGACCCGGTACCAAGCTAGAGCTCCCTTTCTAACATTGTGTCTGTTGACAGGCTACCTGGATCTAAGCAGTGACGACGATACCCTGAGACCCGGTACCAAGCTAGAGCTCCCTTTCTAACATTGTGTTTGTTGACAGGCTACCTGGATCTAAGCAGTGACAACGATACCCTGAGACCCGGTACCAAGCTAGAGCTCCCTTTCTAACATTGTGTTTGTTGACAGGCTACCTGGATCTAAGCAGTGACGATGATACCCTGAGACCCGGTACCAAGCTAGAGCTCCCTTTCTGGCTGGCTGGATCTCTCTGCAGTCGTCGGCGCCACATCGTGTCCGTGGAGTTGCCGCGCGCGTACAGAGAGAACTACCGCCAGGTGTTCAAGGCGGACCCCAACGTGGTCGACCTGCACAAGCTGGGGCCCTATTTCTACGGGTTCGGATCCCACCTCCTCTCCTTCAACCACCCGCAGGCCTCCGATGTGGCCAACAGTCTCGTCAGGGTGGGTACCTTATGTCTAAGGCATGATGGGTACCTTATGTCTAGGTCAGTCACTTCAGGGTGGGTACCTTATGTCTAGGGCAGGATGGGTACCTTATGTCTAAGTCAGTCTAGGGCAGGGTGGGTACCTTATGTCTAGGTCAGTCTTGTCATGGTGGGTACCTTATCTCTAGGTCAGTCTTGTCATGGTGGGTACCTTATGTCTAGGTCAGTCACTTCAGGGTGGGTACCTTATGTCTAGGTCAGTCACTTCAGGGTGGGTACCTTATGTCTAGGGCAGGGTGGGTACCTTATGTCTAGGTCAGGGTGGGTACCTTATGTCTAGGGCAGGGTGGGTGCCTTATGTCTAGGTCAGTCACTTCAGGGTGGGTACCTTATGTCTATTTCAGGGTGGGTACCTTATTTCTAGGTCAGTCTTGTCATGGTGGGTACCTTATGTCTAGGGCAGGATGGGTACCTTATGTCTAGGTCAGTCTTGTCATGGTGGGTACCTTATGTCTAGGTCAGTCTTGTCATGGTGGGTACCTTATGTCTAGGTCAGTCTTGTCATGGTGGGTACCTTATGTCTGGGTCAGTCACTTCAGGGTGGGTACCTTATGTCTGGGTCAGTCACTTCAGGGTGGGTACCTTATGTCTAGGGCACGGTGGGTACCTTATGTCTAGGTCAGTCACTTCAGGGTGGGTACCTTATGTCTAGGTCAGTCTTGTCATGGTGGGTACCTTATGTCTAAGTCAGTCACTTCAGGGTGGGTACCTTATGTCTGGGTCAGTCACTTCAGGGTGGGTACCTTATGTCTAAGGCATGATGGGTACCTTATGTCTAGGTCAGGGTGGGTACCTTATGTCTAGGGCAGGGTGGGTGCCTTATGTCTAGGTCAGTCACTTCAGGGTGGGTACCTTATGTCTAGGTCAGTCACTTCAGGGTGAGTACCTTATGTCTAGGGCAGGGTGGGTACCTTATGTCTAGGTCAGTCTTGTCATGGTGGGTACCTTATGTTTAGGTCAGTCAATTCAGGGTGGGTACCTTATGTCTAGGTCAATCAACTCAGGGTGGGTACCCTTATGTCTAGGTCAGTCAATTCAGGGTGGGTACCTTATGTCTAGGTCAGTCTTGTCATGGTGGGTACCTTATGTCTAGGTCAGTCACCTCAGGGTGGGTACCTTATGTCTAGGTCAGTCTTGTCATGGTGGGTACCTTATGTCTAGGTCAGTCTCGTCATGGTGGGTACCTTATGTCTAGGTCAGTCTCGTCATGGTGGGTACCTTATGTCTGGGGTCCTGATTTGGCCTATTATGGTCCGCTGGACCCGAAAAGCAACAGCTAACTAACTAACCTTATGTCTAGGGCAGGGTGGGTACCTTATGTCTGGGTCAGTCACTTCAGGGTGGGTACCTTATGTCTAGGTCAGTCTTGTCATGGTGGGTACCTTATGTCTAGGTCAGTCTCGTCATGGTGGGTACCTTATGTCTGGGGTCCTGATTTGGCCTATTATGGTCCGCTGGACCCGAAAAGCAACAGCTAACTAACTAACCTTATGTCTAGGGCAGAGTGGGTACCTTATGTCTAGGTCAGTCTTGTCATGGTGGGTACCTTATGTCTAGGTCAGTCTTGTCATCGTGTGTACCTTATGTCTAGGGCAGGATCTTCTTCTTCTTCTTGGCGTTCGCAGAGGTTACACAATCAGTCCAGCACTGGTGATAAATGTTGTCGTTTTCTCCAACTCCTGTCGACTGCCGTATAGTTTGGTCTGCAAGGGAGTTGGTGACGGCCACACTTCTTTTCGTTCCTCATCTAGTAAGGGACATCGCTGTAAGATGTGTTCCGCTGTTTGGTCTTCTTGACCGCAGGCACAGGTTGGTGATGGCGCCAGCTTGAACTTTCGGTTCATGTGAGCATTGAGCCTGTTGTGGCCAGTACGCAGCCTGATGAGGTTGACTTGCTGCTCTCTGGACATTGTGTGGTAGTCATCTCTGTTTGTCCTTGGCCTCATCAATGCCTTGATGATTGTCTTCTGCTCACTAAAGCTGACACTGTTTTCAGGTTGGTCTTCCACGGCTCCTTCTTTCGCCAGCTCATCTGCCCTTTCATTTCCTGGTATCCCACAGTGTGCTGGTATCCACTGGAGGACAACTCTTCTGGTTTGTCTGACCATCTGTAATGCTTTGGCCAGCTGTGGGAGTTTGTCGTTCTCTAGGGCCTGAAGGACTGAAAGGGCGTCCGAGAGGAAGACAACTTGGTAGCAAGGGTCTGCGGAGTCCTGAACCAAGGAGGCGGCCTGCATGAGAGCTTCTGCTTCTGCTTGATAGTTTGTAGGGCAGGGTGGGTACCTTATGTCTAGGGCAGGGTGGGTACCTTATGTCTAGGTCAGTCTCGTCAGGGTGGGTACCTTATGTCTAGGTCAGTCTTGTCTTGGTGGGTACCTTATGTCTAGGTCAGTCACTTCAGGGTGGGTACCTTATGTCTAGGTCAGTCTTGTCATGGTGGGTACCTTATGTCTAGGTCAGTCTCGTCATGGTGGGTACCTTATGTCTGGGGTCCTGATTTGGCCTATTATGGTCCGCTGGACCCGAAAAGCAACAGCTAACTAACTAGCTAACCTTATGTCTAGGGCAGGGTGGGTACCTTATGTCTAGGTCAGTCTTGTCATGGTGGGTACCTTATGTCTAGGGCAGTGTGGGTACCTTATGTCTAGGGCAGGGTGGGTACCTTATGTCTAGGTCAGTCTCGTCATGGTGGGTACCTTATGTCTAGGTCAGTCTCGTCATGGTGGGTACCTTATGTCTAGGTCAGTCTTGTCATGGTGGGTACCTTATGTCTAGGGCAGGGTGGGTACCTTATGTCTAGGTCAGTCTTGTCATGGTGGGTACCTTATGTCTTGGGCAGGGTGGGTACCTTATGTCTAGGTCAGTCTTGTCATGGTGGGTACCTTATGTCTAGGTCAGTCTTGTCATGGTGTGTACCTTATGTCTAGGGCAGTGTGGGTACCTTATGTCTAGGGCAGGGTGGGTACCTTATGTCTAGGCCAGTCTTGTCATGGTGGGTACCTTATGTCTAGGTCAGTCACTTGGTTTAAACATAAGTTTATTTTAACAAGGGTTACAATCATGACATGTATACAAAGTTCACAGAAACAGCAACAAGCTAGAAGCTTATAGTGGTGTTCCTGCATGACAGTACAACATAAGGCGGTAACGGGTGAAAAATTTGTCTCAATAAACCAAATCTATTAATAACGTAATGAACGTTGCATAATGATTATAAAGAAAGACAGTAAAGGAAGGAAGGAGGGAAAGAAGATGAATAAAAGAAGAGGGATGGGTAGGAGATGTGCAGAAGTTAAAGTTGTTGTCCGGCTTGTAGAGCATTTATTCTGACTTGCCCAAAGCGGCCTGAACGTTCAATGAACGAGTGTACGGTGGAAAAAATTTTCCTGTTCAAATCTAAAGAATACTGTCTGTCTCCGTTTAAAAGGTGGGGGAGGTGAATTGTGTGATTAGGGAGGGTATGTATAGTTTCTTGACGTGCTTCGCGATAATTTGGACAATCGAATATGAAGTGTTGTACGGATTCGGACGGGAATCCACAGTCACAAGATGCATCTGTAGCAACGTGACGTCTCACTAGATCGTTATTGAGATCACTTATATATAACCTGAGCTTACAGTGAATTATTTGTGACATGCGATCTCCAGAATAAAAATAACACGGCGGACTTAAATCGTTTTTTGACAAAAAGTGCTTAAATTCACTTAGGGAATCACTAAGTTTTATATAGTCTGGTAAAGAATTCCAGAGTTGTGTAGTAGATGGGAGAAATGAGTTTCTATATAATTCAGTTTTAAACGATGGAACTTTTCTGTCTAGAGGTCTGCGCCGGTGATACAGCAGTCCCTGCAATGTACGGCCCCCGGCGTGAGCGGACACCTGACATGTACGGACACATTTGCTCGGCACGGAGTGTTTTCCTTCTATATTTGCCCCCCCTTAAACGGACACCTGCAAAACGTGGACGCGGACACTCATTTTCGGTCCCAACAGCAGGTCATACCTCCAATGTACGGACAGACCATCGTCAAATTTTCACCACAACAAAATCGATAACAGAGCAGTCCGGCTCTTGGTACAAAGATCACAGCCGCAATGGCGTGACGACAGTCACTGGTAACTTGAGTGCACCTGTACCCATCAGCAGGGGGGGGGGGGGGGGGGGGTAGTTTTGGTCAGGAGTGGAGTACATGCGAAGATGCCAACATGAAACTGCACTGTGCTCATTATTCTTGTCTGTTGGACGTAAACACAGTGGATGAAGGTCCTGAGCGAAAGAGGGTGAAAAACCGGCCACAGTTCTCAGCATCGTGTGTCTGTGTGTAACCTCTTTCATTGACAAGATACTCTTGTTTCCCCTCAGCCTTGACCAGTGAGTCGGTTGCCTGATCTGTGAACCCTTCAGTTGTCTTGCTTTGTCAAAAGTTACGACACAGTCAACTGGTTTTGCTCCGAGTGAACAGTTGGAGCTGACCTCTCTGGCCACAGCCCCAAACAGTACATGGCTGGAGGGAGTGAGAGAGAGAGGGAGGGAGGGGGGGGTGGAGGGTTAGCTGGCTAAACTGGGTGGGGTGTCCGGTGTCACTGCATGTCAGCAGGAAGAGCATTGGAGAGAAATAGAGAGGTGTACTCTTCCACACAATTTCCAAGCATCAGTTGTCACGGCTTGGGGTAGGCATTAGTGAGGGAGAGTGTATTTCCGACTGAAGAGTGAAAAGTCACTGCCATGCCACATGATCGGCATGCAGTCAATAAAGCCAGACAAGATGAAAATAAATTACATGATTATGACATGCAGCTCTATCTGCTGCTATTTATTCAAACTGGTTTTCAAGCTTATTCTTGCAAGGCATCTGCACACGCTCCTCTGTGCTGTGTTTGTGTGGCTGCTTTCGTATGTCAGTGCATGGTGAGTGTGTTCACTGCCTTGAGGATTTATTTTATCTCTTCTTTTCAACACTTTTCATACAAATCATTTTTACAGAACGTTTAAAGAAGTATTAGAAGTTTATTGTTTAGCAGCCACAAGAAGTGATTAGCATAGACTCAATCCTGTTGTTTGTGTGTCTCTGTGTGTGTATGGGAGAGGGGGTGGTGTGGTCACCCCTCCCGTGACCGGACACCTGCAATGTACGGACAGTTTTGCTATGGCCCAAGGGTGTCCGTTCATGAGAGGGACTGCTGTATGGGTTATTAGTTGATATCAATGGTGGCAATATCGCTAATAAGTAGTTTGGCACCTTGCGGTGAACAATCTTGTGAAATAATATCAATTTATGACGTTTTCTCCTCTCTAGTAATGAAATAAAGCCTGACTCATCGTACAATTTTTGATGGCTTGTACCGCGGACTGCTCCAACAATTGTTCGAATTGCATCTAAGTGAATACTTTCGAGCTCGGTGGCTAACTCCTTTGGGCAGTTGTCCCAGAGAACATCAGCATAATCAAAATGTGGCAATATGAAGGATTAAATTACATATCTTACCCAACTCACATAGTTCAGTGCTGGTAACGCTGTACGCATCCCCTTGGTAACAAGGGAAGCCCCTCTAAAAAAAGAGTGACCAATACCCATAAGGCCATATTAATACATAGTTCCGACTTCCGTATGCGCGCGCGTATGCCGCCATATGCATCATTTCCATACTCAGCGAGCAGTGGGACTGGTCGTGTTTTTGTACGCTCTGGCTGTGTTCAGCCTTCTGTCACTTCGTCTACGGACTTGGTCACTTTCCTCTTGGTATCTTCTTGCTTGTCTTATCGTCTCTTCATGTTGAGGTGAGATCTTTCTGTTTTTTGCTTGTGTTTGTGGGCGTTTTTGACCTTAAATTGAACTTGTGAAATTTTCTTGTTTACAAAATTTTTCGTGAGTTGTTTTTGGTCATGGCGGTTAACGCCAAGAAGCGGCAGTTGTCTAAACGAGTTACTGCTGTTTCTCCGCCGACAAAGTAAACACCTGGGAAAGCAAAGGCTTCCGGACAGGCTTGTGTTTCGGTTCATGTACTGTCTTTGTATAAAATATCGATGTTTTGGTCGTCATGCCTCCTACTCCGTTTTTGACGGCTAAACCTTTAGACAAGGTTTCTCCTGTGGATAAGCCCGCTTAGGCTTCCTTGGTTTATGTGTTTCCCGGTCGTGCGTCTGCGGACGTGGCGACATTGTTGCTCTCTTTAAGTTCACAGGTTTCTTCCTTGGCGGGGGAGATCGCTTCCACGCGGGCGGAGATGCGTTCGCTTCCGGTGTGACGGGGGTTTCGTCTCTTGCCAACGTTCGCCTGCGCCGTCTGCTACTGTGTCTCAGGCTGATGTTCTTGCGGATTGGGATGATGGGTCCACGCCTTCGCTTGTGGCCTGTGTTCCGGTTCCCGGTGTTTCACACCAGTTTAAAGGTATGTTTTCTACCCAAGTACCCGGGTTCTCCGGGGAAAGGGTAGAGCGTCTCCAAGAGAAAGTAACTCCGGGCTCTGGCTTTGTGGGTGAAAGTTCCGAAGCTGAGGCTGGCTCTGACTGCATTGGCAGCAGTAGTCGGTGGCGGTTAGGAACCTTGGAGAGCGAACGGAAGATTTGCGCAACCACCCGCTTCTTTAGAATGTGGTAAGGGTGTGCGTCTTCCGCTTCCGCCCGGGGGGCAGGAAGAGAACAGTATAGCTGGCTCTTTGTTTGACTATGGGAGTCAAGCAGGGGGTCAGCTTCCGGAGGGCACGGGAGTGCCAGTCGGCTGTTCAGAAGACGGTGCTTCCGCAGGGGTGGTTGCACTGAATTCAAATTGCCGTTTAGGCTGTCAAGTGCAGTGGCACTGGGGGCTTAAGCGGCTTCAAGGTACAATAGGATCTTCTGGTGCATGTTTAGGCATCCGGTTGGTTCTGATATTTGCCAATCCGTGGCCGATTTTGCTAACGCTTTTGCGGCTGTAGCGTCCGGTTTCAGGATGGTTTAGCCTTCTGCCGTTAACACTGTGGTGTTGGTAGTTGGCGCTCATCAGTCTTCGGCTTTCGGTTCCGTTGTTGCGGTTCCTCTGCTGTTACTCAGGCTAAATCCACTTCCTTTTCCAGGCTTTCAGCTGGTATGAGGCAGGTGGATGGAATATCCTTTCGGAGTTCCGGCTGTTGGGAAATTTGTTCCAAACCTTTCCCTTTTGGCAAGTGTTGCTTTTTCGGGATTGGTTCCGGCTCTCGTCCTTTTGTAGATGGTTAGAATACCACTGTACAGGATGATGAGGATTTGGAAGACTAAACTTCTGGGGCAGATGGAGACGCCTCTTTGTTGACTTTCAGCGAAGCTGCCATCTTTGTTTACATGGATGGCAGAGGTTACTACGCGCTTTTTCCCTGTAGGGTTAGCGGTAGCATTGTCATCTGCCTTTTCTCCTCCATCTTTTTTGGCGTGTCTTGCTCCTTCTTAGGATCAATTTGCGAACTCAATCGATGCTTTTGCCCCATCTCTGCCTTTGTTGGCATCTCAGGGTGATGCTCTTACTTCAGCTTTGCCGCGTTTTGCGCATTTTCAGCTGACCTGAGCTTTTTAAGGGAATCTTAGAACGTTATTTTCTTGGATTCTCTGTTGGGGTCGTTTGGGCTTGTGAAATTTGTTTTTTCACAATCGAGGCTCCTTTGTTACCACTTCCTTTGTGGGCAACGCTCGGCTTAGCTCCTGCGGCGGCGGGGCTTTAGCTTGCGTCATCTGCTCAAGCAGCGCGTCACGCGCTGATCGCTATCCGTAGGCTTCGGTTTACTCCAAGCTTAAGAACGTAGTTTATTCGTTTGCTTTTCTACGGAACCGCCACCGGGTTCCCCGGAATTGGCTAACATCCGTCTGGATGTTAATAGCAAGGAGTGACTGTCTCTCTGTCAGAACAAGGATCTCCTGGCTATGTTTCATTATGGCCGCACTCCTTTACATTTACCGCTTTTTAACAAATCTTGTTTCTGCGCTCTCTCGTGCGCGGTTACGTCCTATCTGGATATTTTTGTGTTCCGTCAGGACGCGGATACGAAGGATGTAGCTTTGCTTTTAGCCTGGGTGTAGGTCTCTTTCAAAAAGGGTTTGTTCTTTTGGCGAGACTTTAATCTCTTCTTTTCTTGAAGGTTCCTCTTTGTGAGTTCGCTTCTATGCACAGGGATTCTTCTCTATCTTAAAAGCTCACTGCAGAAGGAAAGCGCACGGCAGGCCTTGGCTTTTTATTGTTTTCAAATAAAGGCTTCAGGCTCGCCGTTCTCGACTTTATCTTTTGTCTCCTTACCCTCGCGTTCGTGGCAGGGTTCTGTGTCTAATATCCACCTTTCTTCCCCCTGAGGCAAGTTAGCGGTGGGTGTTGGTAGGCACACAAAAGCACGCTTTCTTTCACACTTGTGGCAGTTATGTCAACTGGAAGTTAGTTCTCGGCATCACTCTTCTTTCGCCTTTGTGTTTAACACAGCGGCTGGGGGGGATTATGTTTCCCTCTTTGTGGGGGGAGACACGGGTGCCTCCCTTTTGGTTCTCTTTCATGGTTCGTTTGGTATTTCAGAGCTTCAGGGTTCTGATCTTTTTTCTAGTCATACGTTTGTTGAGCCGTTTTTGGATCTCTTGGAGATTGTGCAAGCGGCCCTTGATAGAAATCCTTTACTCCAGGTGTAACTGGGAGTGCAGGGCTGGAACACATTAGATGTCTAAGGCTTCTCAGCTTTGATAGGACCCTTTGTGGTCTGTTGGGCGTTAAGCAATAGAACAAAGGGTTGGAACATGTGTTGTTTCAAGCAGACAACTCCACAGGGGGCTTTTCTCATCAAGAAAAGGGGGTCTCTCACTCCCTATCGCTTCCTCAGGGAGCATGAGAGGTTTTGGTGGTTTTACCATCACGAGATCTTTTTAGCAGCGAAGTACCTTCATGAGAGTCTCTATGTCTGGGCGGACTCTCTAAGTCTGTCGGCCAAATGGCCACTTGGAGCAGACTCTCTTTGACCACGTGTTGTTTGTTCCTTCGGGGGAATGGGAGAAATTTCTAATTATGAGTTTTTGCCTTTTGGTACTATCGCCTTTTGCTTATCTTCGTCGCCCGACTGCCGGGCATGGAGATTTTTACTCTTGTTTTACTTTGAGCGGCCTGCCGGTCGCACAGTTTGGGCCCGTTCTTTCTGGGTTGCCAGACCTCGTTAGGCTGGCAAGACGGCTCCGGTTTTGCTCACACTCGTTTCTCACGGGTGTCTACTGTAAGGATATTTTTGAGTTGCTCGGGCTCTTCTGCCCGTCAACTCTGGACTGGTACTTGTCTTGTTGTCTGGCTTGGAACAGATGGCTTTTGTTTTAACGGATAGAACTCCTCTTCTCTCGGTACAATGAAGGTGGCGAGCCACCTATTTTGGCTTTCCGTTCTTTTTCTCCCACGTCTTTGTTTAAGACATTATGTGATATCAGTTTTACTGAGACAGCTCGGTGCTTATTTTTCTCTTGGTGGCTTTTAACCAGCAAGTTTAAGAGGGCCTACTTTAGGCTCGCTGAAAGCTGATCTTCAGTCCTTTCTTGGACTTTGCTCCTAGTTTTAGGGTTTTTGTGATTGGATTCTTTGACTCTTTTACTTAACTAGCCTTGCTGATCAACACGGAAATCGGCCTTGCTTACTTGGGTAGCTTCTGTGAGAAGTGGGAGTAAGTGTTTTTTCTGGTAATTTTGCCGCTATAGACAGATTTTCGGAGAAAGACTGATCTATGGCACTTAGGTTTCTTTTGGGTTTTCTGGCATATAAGCGGAATCTGGAGTTACCAACTTTGATTCACCGTTCAAATCTTAATCACTATTTTGGCTCCCCTAGAGCCATATTTAGCCTTTTGATCTGTTCGAGTTTTGAAGATTTTTTCTGACTTGCACGGTTTGCTTGAGATCATTAAATCTAAGGGCTCTTGTTCTTATCTTTCTGTTTCGTCGCCCTTTAACCTTGAACGGTTATATACGACGTTAAACACCGGTTAATTTATATATAGGAAGAAAGAATGTCTTTCAACTTTGGTAGGGGTAATGACTTGTTGAGGTCAACCTTGCCTAGATGGACTGCCACAGTGTTCAGG
Organism: Littorina saxatilis; assembly: GCF_037325665.1. NCBI lineage: Eukaryota > Metazoa > Mollusca > Gastropoda > Littorinimorpha > Littorinidae > Littorina > Littorina saxatilis. The sequence goes on along the minus strand of NC_090245.1, from coordinate 316,967 downwards.
TTTGCCTTCAAGTGGTGGCAGTAGACAGGGGGGGGGCAGTCAGTCAGTCCTCCCCCTTCGAACAGCACGGACTCTTTATTCCTTTCTTGAGCATTTTTATGGCTCTTGGAGATTCTGATGTACATTTTTGTACGGTTATAGCCCTCCACAGTTTTCCGTTAAGGACTCTGCACACTAGATCGGAATCTCAGGAACTTCTTTTTATCTCACTCGTTATGGTGCGCTTTAAAGACATCTCGAGAGTAGTGTTAGCCAATTGGGTCTCTACCATAGTTAGACAAGTTTATGTATGGTAGCAGAGTCAGGCAGGGGATGTCAGGGCAGTTTTGCCCTTTACTACAGCTAGGCCTCACGGGGCAAGAGATTGGGCTTCCACTCTAGCTGTTCTTCAATTTGGTCTCCTGGCAGAACTGAGTTCTTGAGTCGGCTTGCTGGCTTTATTGAAAGGTTTTTCATTGGTGTTTATCTCAGAGATGCCTATGCATTGAGATAGGATGTGTTTCTGGGTTACCTGCTCTGTTAGCGGCAGGACAGATTCTCAATTCCTGATTGGGTTAAGTGCCCTCCACCTATAGTAGCAATCTGCTATATGTGAGTTGGGTAAGATATGTAATTTAATTAAAAATTTTAGTAATAAATTTTCATTTGATTAATATACTTACCCAACTCACATCGTTTATTCCCTCCCGCCTCCCCGCTGTGGGGGGTGGATTTCTAAAAAAAGGGGAGTGAGTTGGGCTTCGTTTGGAATGATGCATATGGCGGCGTATGCGCGCGCATACGGAAGTCGGAAGTATGTATTAATATGGCCTTATGGGTATTGGTCACTCTTTTTTTAGAGGGGCTTCCCTTGTTACCAAGGGGATGCGTACAGCGTTACCAGCACTGAACTAGAGTTAATTGCTATATGTGAGTTGGGTAAGTATATTAATCAAATGAAAATTTATTACTAAAATTTTTAATTTATACATTGTTTCTAAAGCTTTTCTGCCTAGTCTATATTTATAAGATCGTAAGCAAGCTACTAGCGTACGGCATTTTGCTATAACAGATTTAATATGTAACTCCCACTTACCGTTATTCTGAATAATAATACCAAGATGTTTATGACTTTCAGTTTCTTGTAAAATTGTGCCACCGAAGTTTAAAGGGATGTAATCTGGGTTCCTTTTCCTGCTTATATTCAGAAGTTTTGTTTTACTTTGATTAAATTTAACTTTCCACTGACTAGCCCACTGGTCGATTTTTTCAAGATCTGAGTTAAAAATATCTGTTCGCATCTGAGAATTTTCCAGGCTTAAATACATACTTGTATCGTCGGCAAACAGTTTAATAATGGATTCAACGTTATCAACTATGTCGTTAATGTAAACCAGAAAAAGGAGAGGTCCTAGAATAGAGCCTTGTGGAACGCCTGTTTGCACAGGTAAGTAGCTAGACATACTTCCTTTAAGCACCACTGCTTGTGTTCGATCAGTTAAATAGTTTTGCAACCAATTAAACAACTGACCTCGAATCCCTAGTGCAAATAACTTTCTCAGAAGACCTTTGTGCCAGACTCTGTCAAATGCTTTGGAAATGTCGAAAAAGATTGCCTGGACAGTAATGCTGTCGTCGAGTGACTTGCAAAAGTCGTTATATAGGCATGTTAACTGGTACACAGTGGAGTCACCGGGAATAAAACCAGACTGGGAAGGTGTGATTATGTTATTCGATACAAAATAATCAAACACATGTTTCTGAACACATTTTTCAAGAACTTTACCTACGCAGCTTAAGAGTGAGATGGGACGATAATTTGAACAGTCTCCTTTATCCCCCTTTTTAAATATCGGTGTTATGTGTGCTGTTTTCCATATGCTTGGAAATACACCCTCATTTAATGATCTTGTAAATAAAATAGATAGAGGTTCTGCTATTATAGGTAAACTTGCAATAAGAATCTTATTATGAATTTTATCAGGCCCGACAGCTTTAGATGTATCAAGACTTTCTATTACACTTTTCACTTCTTCGGAAGTCACGACCATATCGTCGACAAAAAACTCAGCATTGTCTATATCGGGAACATTATCGTCTGTGTCGTTTATTTCTGATTGTTTAACAAAAGACATATTAAGTAATTCAGCCTTTTCCTGGTCTTCAAAATAGGTTTTACAATCAACTGTTAGTGGCGGGATTTCGTTTTGGTCAGAGCCTTTCTTTGCCATAAACCTGTTAACTAACTTCCACCACTGCTTCTGACCAAATTTCTTTGGATCAGATACGGACCGGTCAAGTTCCTCTAAATATTGTTTCTTTCGCGTTCGAATAGCATCTGTGTATTGGTTCCTTATCTTACGAAAGAGTTCCCAAGCTTGTGGTGTGTCTACATGCACAGCAATAGTATGAATAAATCTTTTTCGGTCTTTTAATTTCAAAATATATGATGTGATCCAGGGTGTGTCTCCCTCCCGAATGGTGACTTCCTTGACAGGCAAGCAGGTTTTCACGATCGAATACAACTGCTCCGAAAAAAGAGAAGCTGCGGTATGAATATCTTCTAAAGTCACTATGTTTGACCAATCAATTTTCTGTAACTCAACTATTAACTTTTGACCGTCTAGTTTGCTATAATCTAAAATCGTTCTTTTTGAGTGTGATCTTTTCTTCAAATGATGCTTTAAATAAACGACTGGTACGGAGTGATCACTACAAATGGGAGGAATAACTTCTACTTTATCAACAATGTCAGTGCTTGGGGTAATAATCAGGTCGATACAGGTGGACGTATCTTCAGTTATCCGTGTGGGACTTGTAACTAGTTGCTTTAAGCTATTCAGATACAAAATGTCTGTGAGTTGCTTTGGTGGGTTGTCATTAAAATCGGAATTAAAATCACCAAGAATTATGAATTTGTGAGGGGTGGCCATAACTTGTTTAATAGAAGAATCGATCAGTTGCCAATAAGCAACAGGGGCACTAGGTGGCCGGTAAAACGAGCCTATCAATATAGTTTCTTGATTCAATTTGGTTTCGATCCATGTGGCTTCAAGGTTAGGAATCAAAAGATCTGTTCTCTCTTTACAGCATAAGTAATCTTTAACATATATTGCCACACCACCGTGTGCTCCGTCTGGTCTGTCTCTCCGCACAAGTGGATGGAAACCATTAATATTAAATTGGTCTTGCATCTTACCAGCAGGTAACCAAGTCTCAGATAAAGTTACTATGTCAAAATCTCTAATTTCACTTTCCACAATATCAAGTTTGTTCCTCAAACTTCTGGTGTTTAAGTGTGCTACTATAAGTTCACCTTTTTCTAACGGAGAAACTGGTCCCGGATTCGGATTTATGTCCCCACATAACATCAGTTTCAAGACTAAAAAAACTAATATTACAAAAAAAACCAGCGTACTTATAGGAATCGAGCGTACTTCACGGTTGCTAGTATTTACTGAGTCCTTTTCAGAGTTATTTTGTCGCGATTCGTTGGGACTGTAACTGTGGACGAAGTGTAGAGACCATAATACAATAGCTAAGTTCACACCATTTCCTCTTCTAACAACTATGGTCAGTCACTTCAGGGTGGGTACCTTATGTCTAGGTCAGTCTTGTCATGGTGGGTACCTTATGTCTAGGTCAGTCACTTCGGGGTGGGTACCTTATGTCTAGGTCAGTCTTGTCATGGGGGTACCTTATGTCTGGGTCAGTCACTTCAGGGTGGGTACCTTATGTCTAGGTCAGTCTTGTCATGGTGTGTACCTTATGTCTAGGTCAGTCACTTCGGGGTGGGTACCTTATGTCTAGGTCAGTCTCGTCAGGGTGGGTACCTTATGTCTTGGTCAGTCACTTCGGGGTGGGTACCTTATGTCTAGGGCAGGGTGGGTACCTTATGTCTAGGTCAGTCTCGTCAGGGTGGGTACCTTATGTCTTGGTCAGTCACTTCGGGGTGGGTACCTTATGTCTTGGGGAAGGGTGGGTACCTTATGTCTAAGTCAGTCACTTCAGGGTGGGTACCTTATGTCTGGGTCAGTCACTTCAGGGTGGGTACCTTATGTCTATTTCAGGGTGGGTACCTTATTTCTAGGTCAGTCTTGTCATGGTGGGTACCTTATGTTTAGGTCAGTCAATTCAGGGTGGGTACCTTATGTCTAGGTCAGTCTTGTCATGGTGGGTACCTTATGTCTAGGTCAGTCTTGTCATGGTGGGTACCTTATGTCTAGGTCAGTCACTTCAGGGTGGGTACCTTATGTCTAGGTCAGTCTTGTCATGGTGGGTACCTTATGTCTAGGTCAGTCTCGTCATGGTGGGTACCTTATGTCTGGGGTCCTGATTTGGCCTATTATGGTCCGCTGGACCCGAAAAGCAACAGCTAACTAACTAACTAACCTTATGTCTAAGGCAGAGTGGGTACCTTATGTCTAGGTCAGTCTTGTCATGGTGTGTACCTTATGTCTAGGGCAGGGTGGGTACCTTATGTCTAGGGCAGGGTGGGTACCTTATGTCTAGGCCAGTCTCGTCAGGGTGGGTACCTTATGTTTAGGTCAGTCTTGTCATGGTGGGTACCTTATGTCTAGGTCAGTCACTTCAGGGTGAGTACCTTATGTCTAGGTCAGTCTCGTCATGGTGGGTACCTTATGTCAAGGTCAGTCTTGTCATGGTGGGTACCTTATGTCTAGGGCAGGGTGGGTACCTTATGTCTAGGGCAGGGTGGGTACCTTATGTCTAGGTCAGTCTCGTCATTGTGGGTACCTTATGTCTAGGTCAGTCTTGTCATGGTGTGTACCTTATGTCTAGGGCAGGGTGGGTACCTTATGTCTAGGTCAGTCTTGTCATGGTGGGTACCTTATGTCTATCCCGCAGTGGGGCACTGCGGTTATGAAATTAAAGGCCCCTCCTGTTTTTGGAACCGCAGGAGCTTTCTAGTTTGCTGTTAGGTAGATTTTTGGTTCCTCTTTCCTGTCATGCTCTCTTTTTCTTCATGAATTCTTTTCTTTTTTCTGCCTTCTTGCTCATTCACCTGTATTTTTTCCAAAAATCTCTTCTCTTGCCGCTTGTCTCGCGATTCATGTATAGTTTAATCTGTTCGTGTTCTGATGTAAGTCCAGCAGTAGATAGGTTAAGCCTATTTTAACATACTGGAAACTGGTAATCTTCCAGTAGGTATTAATTTAGTTTTACTAAAGCCTGCTGGGACACAAGTAATGGGTTAGTGCATTTGTAAACAGGAATCGCTTGACAAGTGGCCCCCTTCATCCCCCCCTTCCTCGTCCTGATATGGCTCTGCGTAGTCGGCTGGACGTTAAGCAACAAATAAACAAACAAACAAACAAACCTTATGTCTAGGGCAGGGTGGGTACCTTATGTCTAGGGCAGGGTGGGTACTTTATGTCTAGGTCAGTCTTGTCATGGTGTGTACCATATGTCTAGGTCAGTCACTTCGGGGTCGGTACCTTATGTCTAGGTCAGTCTCGTCATTGTGGGTACCTTATGTCTTGGTCAGTCACTTCGGGTGGGTACCTTATGTCTAGGGCAGGGTGGGTACCTTATGTCTAGGTCAGTCTCGTCAGGGTGGGTACCTTATGTCTTGGTCAGTCATTTCGGGGTCGGTACCTTATGTCTAGGTCAGTCTCGTCATTGTGGGTACCTTATGTAACCTTATGTCTAGGTCAGTCTTGTCAGGGTGGGTACCTTATGTCTAGGTCAGTCTTGTCATGGTGGGTACCTTATGTCTAGGTCAGTCTTGTCATGGTGTGTACCTTATGTCTAGGTCAGTCACTTCGGGGTGGGTACCTTATGTCTAGGTCAGTCTCGTCATTGTGGGTACCTTATGTCTAGGGATGTCCTGACGAAAACATCACGACAAATCTCTCAAAAATAGAATTCTGTTACATTTGGCATCAATCTGGGAGGTATACCTCTTGTAACGTTTAGCAAAAATAGATCAGTCTTGTCATGGTGGGTACCTTATGTCTAGGTCAGTCAATTCAGGGTGGGTACCTTATGTCTAGGTCAGTCAATTCAGGGTGGGTACCTTATGTCTAGGTCAGTCACTTCAGGGTGGGTACCTTATGTCTAGGGCGGGGTGGGTACCTTAGCAAGTTATGCCTATACGGGAAGGGCACTGGTTCTGTGCAATGCTTAGTTTTTGAGAAAGGCATGTCCTGACGAAAAACATCACGACAAATCTCTCAAAAATAGAATTCTGTTACATTTGGCATCAATCTGGGAGGTATTCCTCTTGTAACGTTTAGCAAAAATAGATCTGGGCTGTTCAGCTTAGGCGGTTGGGAAGCAGACAGATTACTTTGAAATGTATCACTGGCAAAATAAATAAATGCGTCTTGAAATCTTATACTTACTGATAAAACTGATGAAGGTACTTGACGATGAATAGATATAACAGAGAGAATCAGTTCTTTGTGCGGACATTCCAAGGAAGATTTAGGAGGATCATAGACTGCTCATACATAAATAGAATGAGAACATGAAACGTGTCGTTGTTACAGACATTCCAAGGGCAGGGAGTGTGCCCAGAACTAAATAATAACAGAGTTAAGATGACACATGTCGTTGTTACAGACATTCCAAGGGCAGGGAGTGTGCCCAGAACTAAATAATAACAGAGTTAAGATGACACATGTCGTTGTTACAGACATTCCAAGGGCAGGGAGTGTGCCCAGAACTAAATAATAAGAGAGTTAAGATGACACGTGTCGTTGTTACAGACATTCCAAGGGCAGGGAGCGTGCCCAGAACTAAATAATAAGAGAGTTAAGATGACACATGTCGTTGTTACAGACATTCCAAGGGCAGGGAGCGTGCCCAGAACTAAATAATAAGAGAGTTAAGATGACACATGTCGTTGTTACAGACATTCCAAGGGCAGGGAGTGTGCCCAGAACTAAATAATAAGAGAGTTAAGATGACACGTGTCGTTGTTACAGACATTCCAAGGGCAGGGAGTGTGCCCAGAACTAAATAATAAGAGAGTTAAGATGACACATGTCGTTGTTACAGACATTCCAAGGGCAGGGAGCGTGCCCAGAACTAAATAATAACAGAGTTAAGATGACACATGTCGTTGTTACAGACATTCCAAGGGCAGGGAGCGTGCCCAGAACTAAATAATAAGAGAGTTAAGATGACACGTGTCGTTGTTACAGACATTCCAAGGGCAGGGAGTGTGCCCAGAACTAAATAATAACAGAGTTAAGATGACACATGTCGTTGTTACAGACATTCCAAGGGCAGGGAGTGTGCCCAGAACTAAATAATAACAGAGTTAAGATGACACATGTCGTTGTTACAGACATTCCAAGGGCAGGGAGCGTGCCCAGAACTAAATAATAAGAGAGTTAAGATGACACATGTCGTTGTTACAGACATTCCAAGGGCAGGGACTGTGCCCAGAACTAAATAATAACAGAGTTAAGATGACACATGTCGTTGTTACAGACATTCCAAGGGCAGGGACTGTGCCCAGAACTAAATAATAAGAGAGTTAAGATGACACATGTCGTTGTTACAGACATTCCAAGGGCAGGGAGCGTGCCCAGAACTAAATAATAAGAGAGTTAAGATGACACGTGTCGTTGTTACAGACATTCCAAGGGCAGGGACTGTGCCCAGAACTAAATAATAAGAGAGTTAAGATGACACATGTCGTTGTTACAGACATTCCAAGGGCAGGGAGCGTGCCCAGAACTAAATAATAACAGAGTTAAGATGACACATGTCGTTGTTACAGACATTCCAAGGGCAGGGACTGTGCCCAGAACTAAATAATAAGAGAGTTAAGATGACACATGTCATTGTTACAGACATTCCAAGGGCAGGGAGCGTGCCCAGAACTAAATAATAAGAGAGTTAAGATGACACATGTCGTTGTTACAGACATTCCAAGGGCAGGGAGCGTGCCCAGAACTAAATAATAAGAGAGTTAAGATGACACATGTCGTTGTTACAGACATTCCAAGGGCAGGGAGCGTGCCCAGAACTAAATAATAAGAGAGTTAAGATGACACATGTCGTTGTTACAGACATTCCAAGGGCAGGGAGCGTGCCCAGAACTAAATAATAAGAGAGTTAAGATGACACGTGTCGTTGTTACAGACATTCCAAGGGCAGGGAGTGTGCCCAGAACTAAATAATAACAGAGTTAAGATGACACATGTCGTTGTTACAGACATTCCAAGGGCAGGGACTGTGCCCAGAACTAAATAATAAGAGAGTTAAGATGACACATGTCGTTGTTACAGACATTCCAAGGGCAGGGAGCGTGCCCAGAACTAAATAATAAGAGAGTTAAGATGACACATGTCGTTGTTACAGACATTCCAAGGGCAGGGAGCGTGCCCAGAACTAAATAATAAGAGAGTTAAGATGACACATGTCGTTGTTACAGACATTCCAAGGGCAGGGACTGTGCCCAGAACTAAATAATAAGAGAGTTAAGATGACACATGTCGTTGTTACAGACATTCCAAGGGCAGGGAGCGTGCCCAGAACTAAATAATAAGAGAGTTAAGATGACACATGTCGTTGTTACAGACATTCCAAGGGCAGGGAGCGTGCCCAGAACTAAATAATAAGAGAGTTAAGATGACACGTGTCGTTGTTACAGACATTCCAAGGGCAGGGAGTGTGCCCAGAACTAAATAATAACAGAGTTAAGATGACACATGTCGTTGTTACAGACATTCCAAGGGCAGGGAGCGTGCCCAGAACTAAATAATAAGAGAGTTAAGATGACACATGTCGTTGTTACAGACATTCCAAGGGCAGGGAGCGTGCCCAGAACTAAATAATAACAGAGTTAAGATGACACATGTCGTTGTTACAGACATTCCAAGGGCAGGGAGCGTGCCCAGAACTAAATAATAACAGAGTTAAGATGACACATGTCGTTGTTACAGACATTCCAAGGGCAGGGACTGTGCCCAGAACTAAATAATAAGAGAGTTAAGATGACACATGTCGTTGTTACAGACATTCCAAGGGCAGGGAGCGTGCCCAGAACTAAATAATAAGAGAGTTAAGATGACACATGTCGTTGTTACAGACATTCCAAGGGCAGGGAGTGTGCCCAGAACTAAATAATAACAGAGTTAAGATGACACGTGTCGTTGTTACAGACATTCCAAGGGCAGGGAGTGTGCCCAGAACTAAATAATAAGAGAGTTAAGATGACACATGTCGTTGTTACAGACATTCCAAGGGCAGGGAGCGTGCCCAGAACTAAATAATAAGAGAGTTAAGATGACACATGTCGTTGTTACAGACATTCCAAGGGCAGGGAGCGTGCCCAGAACTAAATAATAACAGAGTTAAGATGACACATGTCGTTGTTACAGACATTCCAAGGGCAGGGAGTGTGCCCAGAACTAAATAATAACAGAGTTAAGATGACACATGTCGTTGTTACAGACATTCCAAGGGCAGGGACTGTGCCCAGAACTAAATAATAAGAGAGTTAAGATGACACATGTCGTTGTTACAGACATTCCAAGGGCAGGGAGCGTGCCCAGAACTAAATAATAACAGAGTTAAGATGACACATGTCGTTGTTACAGACATTCCAAGGGCAGGGACTGTGCCCAGAACTAAATAATAAGAGAGTTAAGATGACACATGTCGTTGTTACAGACATTCCAAGGGCAGGGAGCGTGCCCAGAACTAAATAATAAGAGAGTTAAGATGACACATGTCGTTGTTACAGACATTCCAAGGGCAGGGAGCGTGCCCAGAACTAAATAATAAGAGAGTTAAGATGACACATGTCGTTGTTACAGACATTCCAAGGGCAGGGACCGTGCCCAGAACTAAATAATAAGAGAGTTAAGATGACACATGTCGTTGTTACAGACATTCCAAGGGCAGGGAGCGTGCCCAGAACTAAATAATAACAGAGTTAAGATGACACATGTCGTTGTTACAGACATTCCAAGGGCAGGGAGTGTGCCCAGAACTAAATAATAACAGAGTTAAGATGACACATGTCGTTGTTACAGACATTCCAAGGGCAGGGAGCGTGCCCAGAACTAAATAATAAGAGAGTTAAGATGACACGTGTCGTTGTTACAGACATTCCAAGGGCAGGGAGTGTGCCCAGAACTAAATAATAACAGAGTTAAGATGACACGTGTCGTTGTTACAGACATTCCAAGGGCAGGGAGTGTGCCCAGAACTAAATAATAACAGAGTTAAGATGACACATGTCGTTGTTACAGACATTCCAAGGGCGGTTCAGGGACAGGGCAGGGAGTGTGCCCAGAACTAAATAATAACAGAGTTAAGATGACACATGTCGTTGTTACAGACATTCCAAGGGCAGGGAGCGTGCCCAGAACTAAATAATAACAGAGTTAAGATGACACATGTCGTTGTTACAGACATTCCTAGGGCAGGGACTGTGCCCAGAACTAAATAATAACAGAGTTAAGATGACACGTGTCGTTGTTACAGACATTCCAAGGGCGGTTCCGGCGGATTATGGACTGTGCGCAGAACGCCCTCAACACTGACACGAGCCAGCTGACGGAGAAGCTGGATGAGAGCGAGCGTCGACTGTTCGTGGCTGGCCAGCAAGGCTTGCACCACTTCGAGCGCTGGGAGACGCGGCGCACCGAGCAGCTGCAAACTTCAACCATGGTCCTAAAACACCGCAAGAGAAAGCGTGCACTGGTCAGTGAGGCTCAGTGAGGACTGGTCAGCTGCAGACTTCAACCATGGTCCCCAAACACCGCAATAGAAAACGCGCACTGGTCAACGATGCCTCTTGATCTGCTGAATTACTTTGGATCTTGGTGTGGATTGGGAAATAAGTCCTCTGGATCTGCTGAATTACTCTGGATCTATGGTGTGGATTGGGAAATACGAAGTCCTCTGGATCTGCTGAATGACTTAATCTATGATTTGGCCTTGTGAATGACGATCTGGTGAATGACTTAATCTATGATTTGGCCTTGTGAATGACGATCTGCTGAATGACTTAATCTATGGTGTGGCCTTGTGAATGACGATCTGGTGAATGACTTGATCTATGGTGTGGCCTCGTGAATGACTATCTGGTGAACTGAATGACTTAATCTATGATTTGGCCTTGTGAATGACGATCTGGTGAATGACTTGATCTGGTGTTGCCTCGTGAATGACTATCTGGTGAGCTGAATGACTTGATCTGGTGTGGCCTTGTGAATGACTATCTGGTGAATGACTTGATCTGGTGTGGCCTTGTGAATGACTATCTGGTGAACTGAATGACTTAATCTATGATTTGGCCTTGTGAATGACGATCTGGTGAGCTGAATGACTTGATCTGGTGTGGCCTTGTGAATGACTATCTGGTGAATGACTTGATCTGGTGTGGCCTTGTGAATGACTATCTGGTGAACTGAATGACTTAATCTATGATTTGGCCTTGTGAATGACGATCTGGTGAACTGAATGACTTGATCTGGTGTTGCCCCGTGAATGAATATCTGGTGAACTGAATGACTTGATCTGGTGTGGCCTTGTGAATGACTATCTGGTGAGCTGAATGACTTGATCTGGTGTTGCCCCGTGAATGAATATCTGGTGAGCTGAATGACTTGATCTGGTGTGGCCTTGTGAATGACTATCTGGTGAATGACTTGATCTGGTGTGGCCTCGTGAATGACTATCTGGTGAATGACTTGATCTGGTATGGCCTTGTGAATGACTATCTGGTGAGCTGAATGACTTGATCTGGTGTGGCCTCGTGAATGACTATCTGGTGAATGACTTGATCTGGTGCACCGTGTTGCCCCGTGAATGAATATCTAGTGAACTGAATGACTTGATCTGGTGTGGCCTTGTGAATGACTGTCTGGTGAGCTGAATGACTTGATCTGGTGTGGCCTTGTGAATGACTATCTGGTGAGCTGAATGACTTGATCTGGTGTGGCCTTGTGAATGACTATCTGGTGAGCTGAATGACTTGATCTGGTGTGGCCTCGTGAATGACTATCTGGTGAATGACTTGATCTGGTGTGGCCTGGTGAATGACTATCTGGTGAGCTGAATGACTTGATCTGGTGTGGCCTCGTGAATGACTATCTAGTGAGCAAATTGACTTGATCTGGTGTGGCCTTGTGAATGACTATCTGGTGAGCTGAATGACTTGATCTGGTGTGGCCTTGTGAATGACTATCTGGTGAGCAAATTGACTTGATCTGGTGTGGCCTCGTGAATGACTATCTGGTGAGCTGAATGACTTGATCTGGTGTGGCCTTGTGAATGACTATCTGGTGAGCTGAATGACTTGATCTGGTGTGGCCTTGTGAATGACTATCTGGTGAACTGAATGACTTGATCTGGTGTGGCCTTGTGAATGACTATCTGGTGAATGACTTGATCTGGTGTGGCCTTGTGAATGACTATCTGGTGAATGACTTGATCTGGTGTGGCCTCGTGAATAAATATCTGGTGAGCTGAATGACTTGATTTGGTGTGGCCTTGTGAATGACTATCTGGTGAGCTGAATGACTTGATCTGGTGTGGCCTCGTGAATGACTATCTGGTGAGCTGAATGACTTGATCTGGTGTGGCCTTGTGAATGACTATCTGGTGAGCTGAATGACTTGATCTGGTGTGGCCTCGTGAATGACTATCTGGTGAATGACTTGATCTGGTGCACCGTGTTGCCCCGTGAATGAATATCTAGTGAACTGAATGACTTGATCTGGTGTGGCCTTGTGAATGACTGTCTGGTGAGCTGAATGACTTGATCTGGTGTGGCCTTGTGAATGACTATCTGGTGAGCTGAATGACTTGATCTGGTGTGGCCTCGGGAATGACTATCTGGTGAATGACTTGATCTGGTGTGGCCTGGTGAATGACTATCTGGTGAGCTGAATGACTTGATCTGGTGTGGCCTTGTGAATGACTATCTGGTGAGCAAATTGACTTGATCTGGTGTGGCCTCGTGAATGACTATCTGGTGAGCTGAATGACTTGATCTGGTGTGGCCTTGTGAATGACTATCTGGTGAGCAAATTGACTTGATCTGGTGTGGCCTGCCTCGTGAATGACTATCTGGTGAGCTGAATGACTTGATCTGGTGTGGCCTCGTGAATGACTATCTGGTGAGCTGAATGACTTGATCTGGTGTGGCCTTGTGAATGACTATCTGGTGAGCTGAATGACTTGATCTGGTGTGGCCTTGTGAATGACTATCTAGTGAACTGAATGACTTGATCTGGTGTGGCCTTGTGAATGACTATCTGGTGAGCTGAATGACTTGATCTGGTGTGGCCTCGTGAATGACTATCTGGTGAATGACTTGATCTGGTGTGGCCTTGTGAATGACTATCTGGTGAACTGAATGACTTGATCTGGTGTTGCCCCGTGAATGAATATCTGGTGAATGACTTGATCTGGTGTGACCTTGTGAATGACTATCTGGTGAATGACTTGATCTGGTGTGGCCTCGTGAATAAATATCTGGTGAGCTGAATGACTTGATCTGGTGTGGCCTTGTTAATGACTATCTGGTGAGCTGAATGACTTGATCTGGTGTGGCCTCGTGAATGACTATCTGGTGAGCTGAATGACTTGATCTGGTGTGGCCTTGTGAATGACTATCTGGTGAGCTGAATGACTTGATCTGCTGTGGCCTCGTGAATGACTATCTGGTGAGCTGAATGACTTGATCTGGTGTGGCCTCGTGAATGACTATCTGGTGAGCTGAATGACTTGATCTGGTGTGGCCTTGTGAATGACGGTCTCGAATAGCAGCTAGCATCTGCTGAAGAGACATTAAACCCCAAAAACCAACCAACCTTGTGAATGACTATCTGGTGAATGACTTTATCTGGTGTGGCCTTGTGAATGACTATCTGGTGAGCTGAATGACTTGATCTGGTGTGGCCTTGTGAATGACTATCTGGTGAGCTGAATGACTTGATCTGGTGTGGCCTTGTGAATGACTATCTGGTGAGCTGAATGACTTGATCTGGTGTGGCCTTGTGAATGACTATCTGGTGAATGACTTGATCTGGTGTGGCCTCGTGAATGACTATCTGGTGAACTGAATGACCTAATCTATGATTTGGCCTTGTGAATGACGATCTGGTGAATTACTTGATCTGGTGTTGCCTCTTGAATGACTATCTGGTGAGCTGAATGACTTGATCTGGTGTGGCCTTGTGAATGACTATCTGGTGAGCTGAATGACTTGATCTGGTGTGGCCTTGTGAATGACTATCTGGTGAACTGAATGACGTAATCTATGATTTGGCCTTGTGAATGACTATCTGGTGAGCTGAATGACTTGATCTGGTGTGGCCTTGTGAATGACTATCTGGTGAATGACTTGATCTGGTGTGGCCTTGTGAATGACTATCTGGTGAACTGAATGACTTAATCTATGATTTGGCCTTGTGAATGACTATCTGGTGAGCTGAATGACTTGATCTGGTGTGGCCTTGTGAATGACTATCTGGTGAATGACTTGATCTGGTGTTGCCCCGTGAATGAATATCTGGTGAATGACTTGATCTGGTGTTGCCCTGTGAATGAATATCTACTGAACTAAATGACTTGATCTGGTGTGGCTAGTTTAATCTGTTAGTGTTCTGATGTAAGTCCAGCAGTAGATAGGTTAAGCCTATTTTAACATACTGGAAACTGGTAATCTTCCAGTAGGTATTAATTTAGTTTTACTAAAGCCTGCTGGGACACAAGTAATGGGTTAGTGCATTTGTAAACAGGAATCGCTTGACAAGTGGCCCCCTTCATCCCCCCCTTCCTCGTCCTGATATGGCTCTGCGTAGTCGGCTGGACGTTAAGCAACAAATAAACAAACAAACAAATCTGGTGTGGCCTTGTGAATGACTATCTGGTGAGCTGAATGACTTGATCTGGTGTGGCCTTGTGAATGACTATCTGGTGAACTGAATGACAATTTGGTGAATGACTTGATCTGATGTGGCCCGATGAAAGAGTTTACTTGATCGAGTGTGGCCTCGTCAGCGGATCCTCTTGATCTACAGTGTGGTGTGGTGAATGTCTCTTGATCTGGTGTGGATTTGTGAATTTACTTTTATGTCAGGCGATCAACATCTCTTTGGATTAATTATTGTCTGGTGCTAAGCAACCTTTGTCTGGTGCGAAGCAACCTTTGTCTGGTGCTAAGCAACCTTTGTCTGGTGCGAAGCAACCTTTGTCTGGTGCTAAGCAACCTTTGTCTGGTGCTAAGCAACCTTTGTATCTTTACTACTTGTCCCCCCGCGGTTATTTAAGAAATGTTAGGTCCTTTGTACTGGAAACTTGCATTCTCCCAGTAAGGTCATATATGGTCAAGAGTACAACAGAGCGTCGAGTGCCTGTATCACGAGTCAGTCACAACAGAGCGTCGAGTGCCTGTATCACGAGTCGGTCACAAAACTAGCCTTGTAAAGGCAACCATTCTACATGCACCTCAATCAAACCTGTTCTAATCTGTTCAAAATAAGTTAATTTCAATAATTTCTTCTTGTGTTCAAATCTGTGTCTGTTGAGTTATATATCTGTGGATTATTTCCCCCCGCGGGTTAGGGGGAAGAATTTACCCGATGCTCCCCAGCATGTCGTAAGAGGCGACTAACGGATTCTCCTTTTACCCTTGTTAAGTGTTTCTTGTATAGAATATAGTCAATTTTTGTAAAGATTTTAGTCAAGCAGTATGTAAGAAATGTTAAGTCCTTTGTACTGGAAACTTGCATTCTCCCAGTAAGGTAATATATTGTACTACGTTGCAAGCCCCTGGAGCAAATTTTTGATTAGTGCTTTTGTGAACAAGAAACAATTAACAAGTGGCTCTATCCCGTCTCCCCCCCTTTCCCCGTCGCGATATAACCTTCGTGGTTGAAAACGACGTTAAACACCAAATAAAGAAAGAAGGAAAATTTTGATATATGGGTGCGTCTCAGAATCTCGTCCTCTGTTTGTGACATTATCACCAAAAGTAAAATCTTCCCAGAAAACGTTGATAATACTATTTACACACTTCTCAGGGTGTACCTTTTCAGTTTAAACAAGAAAAAATATAACATTGCCTTTAGTTTGCCATATATTGAGCATTATTTGGACCATGTGTGCAAAATCACCCGTGTAACATGGAAACAATAAAAGACAAAAAAACTGCATTTATAAGGCTGAAAACGACTTTTATTCAGTTATTATTGTTGAATCACAAGCCATTATAGAGTTCAATATGAAATGACTACATGCAAACAACAAAATAATGTTTTTTTCAAAGTTCCATGCATTCGTCAAAATTTCAATACAAAAATGAAAATTAATTAATGATATCCTGATCAGAACATGTTGATACATGGCATTCATTCAGTCTTATTGACATTTAACCTTCACAATAGCATATATACAAAGATTTGTTGCTCTAAGACAAAATGTTAGAAAGTTATCCCAAAAGAATGCAAAATGGTCACCGATGTAACATGGAAACATCACTTTTGTAACAAAGAAACGGTTATGCTTTTTCCCACAAACTTTACTAAATGAAGCTGATTTTGCAACCAGATTCTTCTTAGGTAAAATGCCAAACACTAAAACAGGAACAGAAAGAAAAAAAGCTGGACAAAATCAAGCAAACTTTGCCCCAAAAAAGAGAAACATTAATGAAAAGTTCATCACCGACGTAACTCGGAAACGAACAACCAGACATGTATTATAAGGTTTGACATGAAGAATGCAAATGTTCAAAAGTGGTTCATTCAATTGTTAAGACAATAAACCAAAGGCATTGGTTACATATAGAACAGTTGCCACTTGCAGTTAATTAATTTATTTTAAAAGAAATAATGCCCCCTGGCATTGAAGGTGGGGTCACGAATCATGGTTGCATCAGATGTAGGGACTAAGGAAATATCATCGATCCCTGGAAAGCAATAGTAGTTCCCCTCCGGTTTCCTTCGAAGGAACGTTACCACCAGTTCATCAGGTCGAATCTCTTGCACCTGAAACATGCAAGTACCTGCGATTTCAACTAAAGATTGATGCAATATGTGTACTAGTTTCACTAACATGAATTTGTTTAATGTCTATCAAGATTTTGATGCATCCACATTCACTGGCTAAAAACAAAATAAAGTAATTATTTTGTTCAGACTTACCATTCCATTGAACATACAACTTTTACAATTAAAGAAAACATTGACACTTACCGTTCCTTTAAATGGATTTCGGAAATTTAATTTTGATCATAATTTTTTATATTTTTAATTTTCAGAGCTTGTTTTTAATCCAAATATAACATATTTATATGTTTTTGGAATCAGGAAATGATGTAAAATAAGATGAACGTAAATGTGGATCGTTTTATATAAAAAAAAAAATTATTACAATTTTCAGATTTTTAATGGCCAAAGTCATTAATTAATTTTTAAGCCACCAAGCTGAAATGCAATACCGAAGTCCGGCCTTCGTCGAAGATTGCTTTACACAAATTTCAATCAATTTAATTGAAAAATGAGGGTGTGACAGTGCCGCCTCAACTTTTACAAAAAGCCGGATATGACGTCATCAAAAGTATTTGTCGAAAAAAAGAAAAAAACGTCCGGGGATATCATACCCAGGAACTCTCATGTCAAATTTCATAAAGATCGGTCAAGTAGTTTAGTCTGAATCGCTCTACACACACACACGCACAGACAAACAGACACACACACACACATACACCACGACCCTCGTTTCGATTCCCCAGGGGCGGATCAGTTCATTTTATGGGGGGGGTTTCCAAAAGTATATTGTGAAGATATGGGTGTGAAGGCGCGAAGCGCCGAGCCGACGGCGCAAAGCGCCTAGCTTGCTAGGGGGGTCCGGGGGCATGCCCCCCCGGAAAATTTTGTAAAAAAGGATGCAAAATGGTGCAATCTGGTGCATTTTGAGGATGATCATTACCAGTTTCAGGCAGCAGATTTTGTCACTGATTAATACCCCAAAAAAACACCATTTAAAAAAAAAATTTTTGGCTGGGGGGGGGGTTTCCGGAAACCCCTGAAACCCCCCCCTCGTCCGCCCCTGTTCCCCCTCTATGTTAAAACATTTAGTCAAGTTTTGACTACGTGAAATCGAAAGAAAAACTATTATTAACAAATGTTTAGCCTAATTTTTCACTTCATAGAATATCATAGCAGCAAAAACTCACCTTTTCTTAAGAACCTTGGGTGTTGATCACTGTCGTAACAAAATCACAGACTTCGGAAACATTCTCGAAATCTTTCTTCGCTGCTGGAAGCTGAACTATTTCTCTCTGTAACTGCGCATGCGTAGTCACCCGCACCTCTAAGTCACTACGCGCAAAATAGTTCTAATCTTTCTTCAAAACTCTGAACATTATTTGCAAAACCGTTCACCATCGTAACTGAATTTTGAAGAAGCATGTCATATTGCGCAACTTTCAACTTAGTTTGCAGATGCAATTTTGAGAAAATAATACTTAAATAACATTTAACTTAGCGAGTTTCTATGCCCTTTCATGTCAAGATCGTGTTGAAGATGAATATGCAAATTCTAAAGTTCAAATTTAGGACTTGTTGCTGTTGCACGCGTGTGGAAACCTATGTTACGACAGTGATGGCAAACTTTCAAGCGATTAATTTCGTTTAAAAAAACAATTCTGTGGACAAAATAACATTTCAACTGTCAAGTACACTTAAACCAAACACACATAACAAAAATAGCAGTCCTTGGACATTCTAAACGATTCTTGTAGTGAGGTACAAAACTAGTTGATGGTTCATGTCACAGATCAGACCTCCATTTTTCACGCATTTAATCATTTCTTTCGCAAAACAACCTTCATAATAATCATGCAAAATACTCAGTTTTGTTTGTACTATTTCTTTATTCATTTTACTTCTCAAAAATACCAATATCATGATTTAAAATTCAGTATGTTTCAATTGTGGGCTAATTTGATTATGGCACACACAAAAAGTTCAGTTTCTGAGACGCACCCATATACATATATATGCTCAGACACCTGTAGATGGTAAACGCACTTAGCCGTCTTTGTCCATCACCCTCAGGCTTGTCTTTGATGCTTTTCAAGTGCCGCCTCTCCTTGCGAGAGACGGGTACCTCGGCCCAGCAGGTTGTCAGTTACACAACTGTATGACCGAGATGGGGGTAGCCTCCAGTAGCATGTTCTTGTGATAATGTTTGATGCGCTCCGATCAAAGCCTCGTTATCGCTTGCCTCTTTCAGGCTGTGTGTTCAGGCGTGTGTTTGTAAGTATGTGATTTGTTTACTTGCTTGACCAATGAGATGCGATGTCAGTCTTGTTAGCTAACTTCTGATTGGTGGCTTTGACCCCACCCATTTCTATGTACATCATAGCATTTGACATTTTTAGCAGAACTGTTCATGGAGAGAGAAGACAGACTTGTTTTGTAATTTGTTATCATAGACAGCATGATGTAGACTGCATTTTTGACTCACATGCGAAGCAAAAGTGAGTCTATGTACTCACCCAAGTCGTCCGTCTTCCCTGCAGTTTTCCAATTCTTTTCTTGTTGTCTTATTTCTACCTGACTGGATCCATCACCTTTATTTCACTTACCAAAAGTCTTATTTTCCACATCCTTATTTCTCTGCACCCCGCATGTCGTATGAGGCGACTAACGGATTCTGTTTCTCCTTTTACCCTTGTTAAGTGGTTCTTGTATAGAATATAGTCAATGTTTGTAAAGATTTTAGTCAAGCAGTATGTAAGAAATGTTTAGTCCTTTGTACTGGAAACTTGCATTCTCCCAGTAAGGTCATATATTGTACTACGTTGCAAGCCCCTGGAGCAATTTTTTGATTAGTGCTTTTGTGAACAAGAAACACTTAACAAGTGGCTCTATCCCATCTCCCCCTTTCCCTCGTCGCGATATAACCTTCGTGGTTGAAAACGACGTTAAACACCAAATAAAGAAAGAAAGAAAGTCGTCCGTCCGTCCGTCCGGAAAACTTTAACGTTGGATATTTCTTGGACACTATTAAGTCTATCAACACCTGATGTGGCCTGATGGTGTATGGTTACAAGATCTCAAAAAACATGTGCGGCAACTTGACCTCACTTCAAGTTCAAGGTCACAGGGGCCGTAATTGTTGTCTTAAAAACGACCATTTTTCACATTTTCGCATTTTTTTCTGAAGTTATCGAGAATGGCAACCTTAGCTATGTATGCTATACAGGGCAATGTAAGCCCTATCTTTGGACACCAGTTTGGTTGACCTTGCTTCAAGGTCAAGGTCGCAAGGGTCCTTTAAAGTTGGATTGTATACATAGTTTGAAGTGACCTTGACCTTGAACTATGGAAGGTAACTCTTCCAAATCTACATATGTGTGAGGGAAATACATTATACTTACAAAAGTGAGTCTATATACTCACCGACATCGTCCGCCTGTCCTTCCGGGCGTCCGTCCCCCCCGTCCGTCTGTGAAACCTTTAACATTGTATATTTCTTGGACACTATTAAGTCTATCAACACTAATTGTGGCCTGATGGTGTATGGTTACAAGATCTTCAGAAACATGTTTGGCAACTTGACCTCACTTCAAGGTCAAGGTCACAGGGTCCTTCAAAGTTGAAATGTATATATTTTGAAGTGACCTTGACCTTGAACTATTGAAAAATATTGTTTTTCTCAGTTTTATTGTAAAATTATTCTGAAAGAAAGATCAAGGTCTGTTCAGCATGTGAGTCGTGTGGGCTTTGCCCTTCTTGTTAAATGTTGTGTGGCCACCCGGCCATTGGCTGGGTTGGCGAGGAAAGGAACAGGAATTAAAGATATATATGTGAACCAACAGTCATGGTTTTCCCGAGTTTCAACTTTCATGTTGCATTCAGGGATTCGTTGGTCTGTGTCAGTGAATTCTTGTCTATCCCACTGAAGTCCATTGACGAATGCAAGTGTTATTCGTTCAGTGCAAGACACTAAAGAGGCACCCACATGGTGTTCTCTTTACTTCTGGGTCTACTATTACTAGGTGCATACATTCACCTACCATCATACTTCTGGGTCTACTATTACTAGGTGCATACATTCACCTACCATGATACTTCTGGGTCTACTATTACTAGGTGCGTACATTCACCTACCATCATACTTCTGGGTCTACTATTACTAGGTGCATACATTCACCTACCATCATACTTCTGGGTCTACTATTACTAGGTGCATACAATCACCTACCATCATACTTCTGGGTCTACTATTACTAGGTGCATACATTCACCTACCATCATACTTCTGGGTCTACTATTACTAGGTGTATACATTCACCTACCATGATACTTCTGGGTCTACTATTACTAGGTGCATACATTCACCTACCATCATACTTCTGGGTCTACTATTACTAGGTGCATACATTCACCTACCATCATACTTCTGGGTCTACTATTACTAGGTGCGTACATTCACCTACCATGATACTTCTGGGTCTACTATTACTAGGTGCATACATTCACCTACCAACATACTTCTGGGTCTACTATTACTAGGTGCGTACATTCACCTACCATGATACTTCTGGGTCTACTATTACTAGGTGCATACATTCACCTACCATCATACTTCTGGGTCTACTATTACTAGGTGCGTACATTCACCTACCATGATACTTCTGGGTCTACTATTACTAGGTGCATACATTCACCTACCATCATACTTCTGGGTCTACTATTACTAGGTGCGTACATTCACCTACCATCATACTTCTGGGTCTACTATTACTAGGTGCATACATTCACCTACCATCACACTTCTGGGTCTACTATTACTAGGTGCGTACATTCACCTACCATCATACTTCTGGGTCTACTATTACTAGGTGCATACATTCACCTACCATCATACTTCTGGGTCTACTATTACTAGGTGACTACATTCACCTACCATCATACTTCTGGGTCTACTATTACTAGGTGCCTACATTCACCTACCATCATACTTCTGGGTCTACTATTACTAGGTGTATACATTCACCTACCATGATACTTCTGGGTCTACTATTACTAGGTGCATACATTCACCTACCATCATACTTCTGGGTCTACTATTACTAGGTGCGTACATTCACCTACCATCATACTTCTGGGTCTACTATTACTAGGTGCATACATTCACCTACCATCATACTTCTGGGTCTACTATATTACTAGGTGCATACATTCACCTACCATCATACTTCTGGGTCTACTATTACTAGGTGCGTACATTCACCTACCATCATACTTCTGGGTCTACTATTACTAGGTGCATACATTCACCTACCATCATACTTCTGGGTCTACTATTACTAGGTGCGTACATTCACCTACCATCATACTTCTGGGTCTACTATTACTAGGTGCATACATTCACCTACCATCATACTTCTGGGTCTACTATTACTAGGTGCGTACATTCACCTACCATCATACTTCTGGGTCTACTATTACTAGGTGCATACAATCACCTACCATCATACTTCTGGGTCTACTATTACTAGGTGACTACATTCACCTACCATCATACTTCTGGGTCTACTATTACTAGGTGACTACATTCACCTACCATCATACTTCTGGGTCTACTATTACTAGGTGCGTACATTCACCTACCATCATACTTCTGGGTCTACTATTACTAGGTGCATACATTCACCTACCAACATACTTCTGGGTCTACTATTACTAGGTGTATACATTCACCTACCATGATACTTCTGGGTCTACTATTACTAGGTGCATACATTCACCTACCATCATACTTCTGGGTCTACTATTACTAGGTGCATACATTGACCTACCATCATACTTCTGGGTCTACTATTACTAGGTGCGTACATTCACCTACCATCATACTTCTGGGTCTACTATTACTAGGTGCGTACATTCACCTACCATCATACTTCTGGGTCTACTATTACTAGGTGCATACATTCACCTACCATCATACTTCTGGGTCTACTATTACTAGGTGCGTACATTCACCTACCATCATACTTCTGGGTCTACTATTACTAGGTGCGTACATTCACCTACCATCATACTTCTGGGTCTACTATTACTAGGTGCATACATTCACCTACCATCATACTTCTGGGTCTACTATTACTAGGTGCGTACATTCACCTACCAACATACCTCTGGGTCTACTATTACTAGGTGCATACATTCACCTACCATCATACTTCTGGGTCTACTATTACTAGGTGCGTACATTCACCTACCATCATACTTCTGGGTCTACTATTACTAGGTGCATACATTCACCTACCATCATACTTCTGGGTCTACTATTACTAGGTGCATACATTCACCTACCATCATACTTCTGGGTCTACTATTACTAGGTGCGTACATTCACCTACCATCATACTTCTGGGTCTACTATTACTAGGTGCGTACATTCACCTACCATCATACTTCTGGGTCTACTATTACTAGGTGCATACATTCACCTACCATCATACTTCTGGGTCTACTATTACTAGGTGCGTACATTCACCTACCATCATACTTCTGGGTCTACTATTACTAGGTGCGTACATTCACCTACCATCATACTTCTGGGTCTACTATTA
This sequence comes from Littorina saxatilis, assembly GCF_037325665.1. Taxonomy (NCBI): domain Eukaryota; kingdom Metazoa; phylum Mollusca; class Gastropoda; order Littorinimorpha; family Littorinidae; genus Littorina; species Littorina saxatilis. The sequence goes on along the minus strand of NC_090245.1, from coordinate 293,398 downwards.
CTAGGTGCATACATTCACCTACCATCATACTTCTGGGTCTACTATTACTAGGTGCATACATTCACCTACCAACATACTTCTGGGTCTACTATTACTAGGTGCATACATTCACCTACCATCATACTTCTGGGTCTACTATTACTAGGTGCATACATTCACCTACCATCATACTTCTGGGTCTACTATTACTAGGTGCATACATTCACCTACCATCATACTTCTGGGTCTACTATTACTAGGTGCATACATTCACCTACCATCATACTTCTGGGTCTACTATTACTAGGTGCGTACATTCACCTACCATCATACTTCTGGGTCTACTATTACTAGGTGCGTACATTCACCTACCATCATACTTCTGGGTCTACTATTACTAGGTGCATACATTCACCTACCAACATACTTCTGGGTCTACTATTACTAGGTGCGTACATTCACCTACCATAATACTTCTGGGTCTACTATTACTATGTCACGATTAGGTGACATGGATCAAGTGTCACTCGGTGGGGTGCCTTCTCTTGGTCAATTGCGACAGAAAGCGCCTGTGCGTGAGTCTGGGCTACGGCAGATTTTTGTTAACCATGCATAGCGAGCACGGATTTCACGGGAATGATTTCTGCTGTCGAAACAGAACTCAGCTATAGCTGAACTTGATATGTGACAAGGTTAGTCACGTGTTTTCGTCAAGGTTGTCTGTGTGAGACATGTTAACTGGACACTCGAAATTCAGCAGCGAGGAAGAAGGGTCGGTGTCAGAATTCTCCTGCAAGTTTGATGGTTTTTCAACACGCTTAAATACTTTACTGGGTATCAACGTGCTATGCTACTTGCTAGTGAGGCTTGATAGGAACTCCATAGGACAGACCACCTTCTTCTTGGACACAGGCTGGCTGACAGACGGGTCGTCAAATTCTCTTCGCTGTGCGGGGGTGTATTTTCACCGCAGAAAGGAGTCAGCAAGAGATTGAATGGGACGTCGCTGTTGACGAACAGAGGCCATTCAAAGGAGGAAGCGGGTTTTGCTTCCATGAGAGCGCTACATTCATAGGCTTTTTGAGGTAATAAATCATTATTTAACGCTGTTGACGAGTCTGTGTTTGTGGAATGAAATACTCTCTGTTGTTCTTTCCAGGTTAGCGCATAATTTGCTCTTTGTGACGCTAAAATACTAATCTGTATATGGTTTTTGCAGATATGGAGAGAAGGAAGGAAAATAGCTGATTTGTTGTTGTAAAAGTTCGTTTGTGCAGGCCCACGTGCTCTATGAAATATGTAAAGGTGACGTGTTTGATGGTGGAGGGTAAAAGGGTTGCGTGGCATGTTTAGTGCACCGATGCTTTTTGTTGCAGCCTTTCTACCTACTATTGTCTGCTGCGTTTTTCTACGCTACGTGACTGCCGACTACGGGTCATCGCTATATGCTGTAACCGGGTCATCGCTGTTGCTGTTTTTCTGCTACTGCTGCTGGGATAACCGGAGAGGCCGTCACCGTCTGCAGGGGTCTTCCGGCAGGCAGTGACGTCACCTACAGGACCACCCTTTATTTCCAGCAGTGGAGTGAGGCGCCTGACTTCCCCACGATTCCCTGCTTCGTTCCACGCCAACCGGCACTCCAATCGACGAAGCAGTAGTGGGGAAGAACTATTTACGGGACGTCCACTCGTAGCAGAAAGCTAAGTGCACCGTGCTATTGCGCCTTTTTCCACCAAGTCATCCTTTTATATTTGTGATTTCTGTTGAGTGGTAACAACGTGAGGGTGTGATACCTGCTTTAACCAGCGTTCTTTGACAGACAGCTATAATTTATTTTCCTAACTTTACACGGGATCAGCGTGTTACTATAATTTTCTATATTCTAACTGGCATTTTGTCAGTGACCATTGGTTTTACGTTTTGAACGTAAAAGAACATATTTTGAGTGAAGTCTCGAGGGAGGTGGCGAGTTATTACATAAACAGGCGTCTGAAACTTATACTTTTGTTGTTTCTATTAAATTGTATGACTGCGAGAGTGGATCGTGGTGTGGTTAGTTAGTTAGAAGTAACTAACCGTTTCATAATCACTTTATGTGATATAGTGAAACGTGACATACTAGGTGCGTACATTCACCTACCATCATACTTCTGGGTCTACTATTACTAGGTGCATACATTCACCTACCATCATACTTCTGGGTCTACTATTACTAGGTGTATACATTCACCTACCATGATACTTCTGGGTCTACTATTACTAGGTGCATACATTCACCTACCAACATACTTCTGGGTCTACTATTACTAGGTGCGTACATTCACCTACCATCATACTTCTGGGTCTACTATTACTAGGTGCGTACATTCACCTACCATCATACTTCTGGGTCTACTATTACTAGGTGCATACAATCACCTACCATCATACTTCTGGGTCTACTATTACTAGGTGCATACATTCACCTACCATCATACTTCTGGGTCTACTATTACTAGGTGCATACATTCACCTACCATCATACTTCTGGGTCTACTATTACTAGGTGCGTACATTCACCTACCATCATACTTCTGGGTCTACTATTACTAGGTGCATACAATGACCTACCATCATACTTCTGGGTCTACTATTACTAGGTGCGTACATTCACCTACCATCATACTTCTGGGTCTACTATTACTAGGTGCATACAATCACCTACCATCATACTTCTGGGTCTACTATTACTAGGTGCATACATTCACCTACCATCATACTTCTGGGTCTACTATTACTAGGTGCATACATTGACCTACCATCATACTTCTGGGTCTACTATTACTAGGTGCATACATTCACCTACCATCATACTTCTACAATTAACTTCCACCCCACAACACATTGAATGTTTAACATAATCACATCGTCCTAGTGGTACACAGTAGTAATAATAATGTATGATGGGAGAATGAAAATACACTGACTGTTCAACAACATTATCACATCGTCCTAGATGTACACAGTAGTGTGATGGAAGAAGGAAAATACACTGACTGTTCAACAACATTATCACATCGTCCTAGATGAGTAGTGTGATGGAAGAAGGAAAATACACTGACTGTTCAACAACATTATCACATCGTCCTAGATGAGTAGTGTGATGGAAGAAGGAAAATACACTGACTGTTCAACAACATTATCACATCGTCCTAGATGTACACAGTAGTGTGATGGAAGAAGGAAAATACACTGACTGTTCTACAACATTATCACATCGTCCTAGATGTACACAGTAGTGTGATGGAAGAAGGAAAATACACTGACTGTTCTACAACATTATCACATCGTCCTAGATGTACACAGTAGTGTGATGGAAGAAGGAAAATACACTGACTGTTCTACAACATTATCACATCGTCCTAGATGTACACAGTAGTGTGATGGAAGAAGGAAAATACACTGACTGTTCAACAACATTATCACATCGTCCTAGATACTAGTGTGATGGAAGAAGGAAAATACACTGACTGTTCAACAACATTATCACATCGTCCTAGATGTACACAGTAGTGTGATGGAAGAAGGAAAATACACTGACTGTTCTACAACATTATCACATCGTCCTAGATGTACACAGTAGTGTGATGGAAGAAGGAAAATACACTGACTGTTCTACAACATTATCACATCGTCCTAGATGTACACAGTAGTGTGATGGGAGAAGGAAAATACACTGACTGTTCAACAACATTATCACATCGTCCTAGATGAGTAGTGTGATGGAAGAAGGAAAATACACTGACTGTTCAACAACATTATCACATCGTCCTAGATGAGTAGTGTGATGGAAGAAGGAAAATACACTGACTGTTCTACAACATTATCACATCGTCCTAGATGTACACAGTAGTGTGATGGAAGAATGAAAATACACTGACTGTTCAACAACATTATCACATCGTCCTAGATGTACACAGTAGTAATAATAATGTATGATAGAAGAAGGAAAATACACTGACTGTTCAACAACATCACATCGTCCTAGATGAGTAGTGTGATGGAAGAAGTAAAATACACTGACTGTTCAACAACATCACATCGTCCTAGATGAGTAGTGTGATGGAAGAAAGAAAATACACTGACTGTTCAACAACATTATCACATCGTCCTAGATGTACACAGTAGTGTGATGGAAGAAGGAAAATACACTGACTGTTCAACAACATTATCACATCGTCCTAGATGTACACAGTAGTGTGATGGAAGAAGGAAAATACACTGACTGTTCAACAACATTATCACATCGTCCTAGATGAGTAGTGTGATGGAAGAAGGAAAATACACTGACTGTTCAACAACATTATCACATCGTCCTAGATGTACACAGTAGTGTGATGGAAGAAGGAAAATACACTGACTGTTCTACAACATTATCACATCGTCCTAGATGTACACAGTAGTGTGATGGAAGAAGGAAAATACACTGACTGTTCTACAACATTATCACATCGTCCTAGATGTACACAGTAGTGTGATGGAAGAAGGAAAATACACTGACTGTTCTACAACATTATCACATCGTCCTAGATGTACACAGTAGTGTGATGGAAGAAGGAAAATACACTGACTGTTCTACAACATTATCACATCGTCCTAGATGTACACAGTAGTGTGATGGAAGAAGGAAAATACACTGACTGTTCAACAACATTATCACATCGTCCTAGATGTACACAGTAGTGTGATGGAAGAAGGAAAATACACTGACTGTTCTACAACATTATCACATCGTCCTAGATGTACACAGTAGTGTGATGGAAGAAGGAAAATACACTGACTGTTCAACAACATTATCACATCGTCCTAGATGTACACAGTAGTGTGATGGAAGAAGGAAAATACACTGACTGTTCAACAACATTATCACATCGTCCTAGATACTAGTGTGATGGAAGAAGGAAAATACACTGACTGCTCAACGACATTATCACATCGTCCTAGATGAGTAGTGTGATTGAAGAAGGAAAATACACTGACTGTTCAACAACATCACATCGTCCTAGATGAGTAGCCTGTGATGGAAGAAGGAAAATACACTGACTGCTCAACGACATTATCACATCGTCCTAGATGTACACAGTAGTAATAATAATGTATGATAGAAGAAGGAAAATACACTGACTGTTCAACAACATTATCACATCGTCCTAGATGTACACAGTAGTGTGATGGAAGAAGGAAAATACACTGACTGTTCTACAACATTATCACATCGTCCTAGATGTACACAGTAGTGTGATGGAAGAAGGAAAATACACTGACTGTTCTACAACATTATCACATCGTCCTAGATGTACACAGTAGTGTGATGGAAGAAGGAAAATACACTGACTGTTCTACAACATTATCACATCGTCCTAGATGTACACAGTAGTGTGATGGAAGAAGGAAAATACACGGACTGTTCAACAACATTATATCCTAGATGAGTAGTGTGATGGAAGAAGTAAAATACACTGACTGCTCAACGACATTATCACATCGTCCTAGATGTACACAGTAGTGTGATGGAAGAAGGAAAATACACTGACTGTTCTACAACATTATCACATCGTCCTAGATGTACACAGTAGTGTGATGGAAGAAGGAAAATACACTGACTGTTCTACAACATTATCACATCGTCCTAGATGTACACAGTAGTGTGATGGAAGAAGGAAAATACACTGACTGTTCAACAACATCACATCGTCCTAGATGAGTAGTGTGATGGAAGAATGAAAATACACTGACTGTTCAACAACATTATCACATCGTCCTAGATGTACACAGTAGTGTGATGGAAGAAGGAAAATACACTGACTGTTCAACAACATTATCACATCGTCCTAGATGTACACAGTAGTGTGATGGAAGAAGGAAAATACACTGACTGTTCAACAACATTATCACATCGTCCTAGATGTACACAGTAGTGTGATGGAAGAAGGAAAATACACTGACTGTTCAACAACATTATCACATCGTCCTAGATGTACACAGTAGTGTGATGGAAGAAGGAAAATACACAAGATTTTAAAGAAGCCACGATAACTCGACAAGTTGCCACAATTAGGTCTATGCCACAATAGACTGTATGTGTAAGGCCCATTTACAATTATGATCTTGAAAAACAACACCTAAATGTTTATGACTTTCTTTTTCTGTGCCAAAAACAAGGGGAAATTTGTGTATACATCGTTGACCGGAAAAGGATATTAACTCTGTTTTTGACTGATTAAATTTCACTTTCCATTTAATCGCCCAATTTGCAATCTTACCTAAATCAGAATTAAGTATTTCAGTTCTACGGAAAGGGTCATCGAGGCTTAAATACATGCTGGTATCATCTGCAAATAATTTAATCACTGATTCAATATTATCAGTGATCTGATCTCTAGCAACTCTGAGCGCTCTTCAGCGGAGATGGTGGACTCGTACAATGCGTCTCTTCAGGACCTTATGGACAAACACGCTCCGGTAACAACCAAACGTGTTACCACCGACCTTCTGCTCCTTGGCTAGGTGCCATGGAAAAAGACGCCAGACGGAATCGCAGGAAGGCTGAAGATATGTGGCGTGACACTGGACTACTGGTATTCAGAGGTATTTACGCACAGAAAAGAGATGAAGTCAAGAAACTTTTTGACAGTTCAAAGAAAGATTTTTATCAGTCTCAGTTCATGGAGTGTTCAAATAACTTCCTTGACTGCATACTATCATCGACAAATTACAAGGAAAGAAAAAAGACTCGTCTCTTCCTGACAACGTTCCTAGAAATGAATTACCAGACACTTTCAGTGCTTTCTTTGTTAAAAAGATCGCTCAGATCAGGAATGAGCTTGATCGATGTGTTGAGTCGCCTGTGTTTGAACAGTTTTGTGGTGAAACCCTTGCAAGTTTTTCTCCTGTGAGTGAAACTGAAATTCAAGATTTACTGAAAAAATGCTTGAGCAAATGTTGTTCTCTTGACCCCCTACCAACCTCCTTGGTAAAAGTACATCTCAGCAGCTTTGTACCAGTGATCACAGAGATTGTGAACTCGTCACTCTTGTCAGGCACTGTACCTCCTCAGCTCAAGCAGGCACTGGTGACACCACTCCTAAAGAAAACAGGGCTGGATCAGAATGTCCTGAAGAACTACAGGCCAGTCTCAAACCTTCCATTCCTGGCCAAAATCCTTGAGAAGGTTGTTTTGAGTCAACTACGCAGCCACTTAGAGAGCAATGATCTGCTAGAGGAACACCAATCTGCTTATCGTAGATACCACGGAACGGAAACTGCTCTACTTGATGTCACCAGTGATTTGCTTGATGATGCAGATGACGGTAAAGTGTCAGTCCTTTCCTTACTGGATTTGTCAGCTGCTTTCGATACAATTGACCACAAGATTCTGCTAAAAAGATTAGAAGATACTTTTGGAATCACTACAACTACATTGAAATGGTTCGAGTCGTATGTGGAAGATAGATTCCAGTCAGTTGTCATTGACGGCAGGAAATCGAAGCCTGCGCTCCTTCAGTACGGTGTTCCACAAGGATCAGTGTTGGGGCCTGTTTTATTTAGTCTATACACTCAACCAATGTCAAGTGGCAAGTCTGTGACAGTCATCGTCTCTCTGACCCCCCCCCCCCCTCCTCCCCTGTATACCCACCTTACCGACTCATATCTCCCCGATAATTCTTTTGTTATATTTTTTCTTCTTTTTTTGTACAAAATGTATCTTGTCTGATTTACATTTCTAATAAGGGTATGAGCAATTCTCTGACCTTAACATCACGTGAAATAATATTTCCTATCTAGATGTACATATTTATAACCACACTTAATATAAGCTTAGCTTGTTGTGTGGTCACAAATGTCTGTATCGCATATACATGCCACCCTGTATTTCTTTAATAAAATCTTGTTTAAACCAACCAATGTCAAGCATCATGGAGGAACAAAGCTGTGATTACCACAAGTTTGCTGACGATACGCAGCTCAGAGGTTCCCGCAGTGGGGCACTGCGGTTATGAAATTAAAGGTCCCTCCTGTTTTTGGAACCGCAGGAGCTTTCTAGTTTGCTGTTAGGTAGATTTTTGGTTCCTCTTTCCTGTCATGCTCTCTTTTTCTTCATGAATATAATCTTTTCTTTTTTCTGCCTTCTTGCTCATTCACCTGTATTTTTTCCAAAAATCTCTTCTCTTGCCGCTTGTCTCGCGATTCATGTATAGTTTAATCTGTTAGTGTTCTGATGTAAGTCCAGCAGTAGATAGGTTAAGCCTATTTTAACATACTGGAAACTGGTAATCTTCCAGTAGGTATTAATTTAGTTTTACTAAAGCCTGCTGGGACACAAGTAATGGGTTAGTGCATTTGTAAACAGGAATCGCTTGACAAGTGGCCCCCTTCATCCCCCCTTCCTCGTCCTGATATGGCTCTGCGTAGTCGGCTGGACGTTAAGCAACAAATAAACAAACAAAAGCTCAGAGGTTCTCAAATACCAGAAAAAGACAGTATTCTCACAGACAAGCTTGAGCAGTGTGTAGAGAAAGTAAAAGATTGGATGCTGTGCAACAAACTGAAACTGAACGACGATAAGACTGAGGCCATGAAAGGTGGTACCCGCTCCCAGTGTAGTAGAGCTCCTGGGGCTATTCCAAGGGTAGGGGACCACGAAATAGCCTTTAAGCCTTACGTTAAAAATCTTGGGGTATATATATCTTGATTCACAACTTACCATGAGCAGACAAGTGAGTTACATTTGCAGTACATCCTACCTGGAAATTCGCAGAGTAGCCAAGATCAGGCGTTTTTTGACCAAGAAGGCTGCCACACAGCTCGTCTGTGCACGTGTTACACCTCGCATTGACTACTGCAATTCTCTCTTGGCTGGCCTTTCAACTGATCAACTATCTCGCATTCAACGAGTTCAGAACAGTGCAGCTAAGGTAATACTCCGAAAGAAGCGCAGGGATCATCTTACACCAATGCTGAATCATCTCCACTGGCTTCCAGTGCAACAGAGAATACAGTACAAGCTGGGCACTCTCGCTTTCAACTTCTTTCATGGCACCCTCCCTCCTTACTTGTCATCAAAACTGACAAAGTACTCTCCAACTAGGTCCCTCAGGTCCTCATCCCAGCTGCTCCTCACAGTCCCTAGAACTAAACTAAAATCAGCTGGACAAAGATCCTTCCGATTCCAAGTCCCTACACTCTGGAACTCACTTCCCCTAGCAGTCCGCCAGTCTCCTTCACTACCATCATTTAAGATTAAACTGAAGACTCACCTGTACAAATCTGCCTTTTACTAAATTGAACAAAGTAATTAGGACATTGAAGCTGTGGTGTAATGCGTGCATGTGACTTGTGAGTGAATGTGCTGAATGATAAGTTTGCTTGTTGACTGGTTGTTTTTAAACCTTGCTCAGTTGAGGATCATATGTGTATCTGGTTGTTGTTTATAAAAAGTTAACTATTAGTATTAATGCCTGTATTGTATGATGAATTGAATTCGATGTTTTAATGTGTATTGGGTTTAAAAGTCCTAATGTATTATTATAATACAGTATGCCTGTTGTTAGTTGTTTAATTTGTTGCCCCACAGTCTGTGTTACATCTTCGTTCTGTTTTAGATCTGTACGCTTTTATGTAAGTTCTGTTTTATTGTCAGACTTTTTAGGTGTAACAATCACAAAGGCTTTAAAAATAATGAAAAATGGCTCAGCACCAGGCGGAGATGGTCTAACAACTGGTTTTATGAAATTTTTCTGGTGTCAGATAAAGACAATGGTTATATGTTCCTTGAACGCCGCTTTTGATAATGGTCAAATGTCTCCGACCCAAAAGAGAGCAGTTATAACATTAATACACAAAGGGAAGCAACTGTCAAGGGATGATCTGAATAACTGGCGACCAATATCTTTACTAAACTCAGATTATAAGTTACTGGCAAAGTGTCTAGCAGTACGCCTAAAAAGTGTGCTTGGAACAATAATTCATGAAAATCAGTTTGGTTTTATGAAAGGCAGAAATAGTAGCACAGCAGTTAGAATGACTGATGATATAATTACACATCTCAAACAAACGAACAAACCAGGGCTACTCCTAGCTCTAGACTACAAAGCTGCTTTCGACACAATATCAAAAGAATACATAATGTATGCCTTTAAACGCTTCAATTTTGGTAACACTTTTGTTAGATGGGTCACTACGCTCATGAACGAAACAGTAAGTTGTGTAAATTATATGGGGTGGTTGTCAGAGCCTATAGAAATGAACGCTGGAATTCGACAAGGCTGCTCATTCTCACCAATGGCCTTCGTGCTCGCCTTAGAGCTGCTGGCAGTCAAGATGAGGGCAGATCAGTCAGTTAAAGGGGTATTCTTGCCATCAGCCAATAGTACTAATCAAGAAAGACTATTGAAAATGATCTTGTACGCTGATGATATTACGCTTTTTCTGAAAGGCACTGATGATGTGCAAAATGCTCTGACATTGGTGTCATATTTCTCCAAGTTCTCAGGACTGGCTGTGAACAGACTGAAATCGGAGGCCATGTGGTTGGGTTCACAGAAGTACTCTGAGGAGCAGCCATGTGGCTTCAGATGGAAATCAAAAGTCAAAATTCTTGGTATATATTTTAGTAATAATTTAGAAGCCTCGGAAATCGAAGAAAACTGGACAGAAAAAATTAATCATATTCAGAGCACAATGATTAAGTGGTCTAAGAGAAACTGCAGTATAATGGGAAAGATTTGCCTTGTAAAATCACTTTTGATCCCTCAATTAACACATGCTTTGCAAGCTTTGATTATACCCGAAAAGATCATATGTAAACTGAACTCAATGTTTTTCAGATTCATTTGGAAAAAAAGATTTTCAAACACAAAAGCCTATGAAAAGGTAAAACGAAAAGTTATGTGCCAGGAAACAAGTAAAGGTGGCCTAAATATGATTGACTTGGGTGACTTTCAAAAATCCTTTGTACTTGGATGGTTTTCGAAATTACTGCAACCAAACGAAGAAGCTTGGAAAAGTATTCCACTCAGTATGTTCTCCAAACTCGGAAAAAATCTATGCTGCTTTCAAGCAAACGTCAAACCAGCCTTATTTAAAGGGTTGGGGTTGATTACAAACAAGTTCTGGAAAAGCGTTTTAGAATGTTGGCTTGACAACCATGAAAAGATATTACCATGCGTGAAAAAAATGACCCAGCTGGAGAATTTATGCCTATGGAATAACTCTCTAATTGCTTATCGTGGCAAGACAATGTTTCTACGTGATTGGGTTACATCTGATATATGCTATGTGAAGGATTTATACGAGAATAATATGTTTTTACCATTTCACAGGATTTGTGAAAGAGTTGGGCATAAACCAACAAGACTATTTGAATATGGGGCAATTCGCACAGCAATAGCATCCCTTTTTTTGAAGATGAATGATAATGGAATACAAGCTATGAAGGTAATGGATTATCAAAAAATAAGTACATGTAAACCCAGGCAGTTTCGTAAATTAATGGTAGACGCTTATCAAACTGAGACTATTGCAGTCAGTTTCTGGAAAAGAAAGATGGGAATTGAAATAAACAAGGACATTTGGCAGATAGCAAGCAACGCATCAAAAGAAGTAAGATTGAGACTGCTACACTGGAAAATAACTCATAACATTTATCCAACGAACATTATATTGTATAAAATGGGCATTGCTGAGAGTATTAGTTGTACACATTGTACAGAAGAGACAGATTATATCGAACATTTCTTTTATTATTGTATAAAAATAAGCAAAGTGTGGAATCTTGTTGAAGAAGCCTTCTTCACCGCTTGTTCAAAAAGAATTCATGTTGATGTGCGGGATGCCCTATTTGGCCTAGTTAAAAGGAATTCTATTTCATCCGCTGAAGCAAACTATGTCAATTTGCTGATCTTGATTGCAAAAATGTGCATAGGTATTTATAGATACGGTACCCCTTTAGAGATCGGATGTATTTTTGAAAAAGAGTTAAGTTTAAGAAAAATAATTGACTTGTGACTCGCATATATGTTGCTATCTGTGAAATTGAAATAAAGAAACGTTAGGTAACAAAAGGAGAAATGATGACAGAAGAAAATATAGGACAAAATGTATTAAAAAAAAATATGTGGAGAGAGAGAAGATAGAACGAGAGGAGACAGTGAGAGAGAGAGAAAGAGAGAGAGAGAGAGAGAGAGAGAGAGAGAGAGAGAGAGAGAGAGAGAGAGAGAGAGAGAGAGAGATTGGCAGACTGTGGGAGAGAAACATTGAAACATTGAAACATTGAACTTTATTACAGGAAAGATAGCATTAGGTCCGTAGGACCTTTCTTACAGCTAGTCCTGATCTAAGCAAAATGGTTATAATCGAAATGGGAAT
>NC_090245.1:186014-276014 GCF_037325665.1 Littorina saxatilis | reverse complement strand
CCCTATCCGCCGCCTGGGGACCCGCCGGGTTGGGGATGGTCGCCCCGCCACCTAATTGGAGATAGCCTGACCCCGGTGTGTCTATTACTTATCTTATGTATTTTCATCTTTTTTAAAAACAATTTTTCTAGATTATCTTATATAACTATAAGTGGTCGTTGTCTATGAAATTTTGTGTGTGTGTGTGTAACAGGCATGAAAACTTAAAAAAAAAAAAATACTGAAAACAAAATTCGAAGGCGCGAGCTCCAAGTTTCGCAGGCGCGTAGCGCCAAGTTTCGCAGGCGCGAAGCGCCAAGACTTCTAGGGGGGTCCGGGGGCATGCCCCCCCGGAATTTTTTTTTTCAAGGGTGCAATTTGGTGCAATCTGGGGCTATCTGAGGCTTAAAATTGGATTCAAACATGGCCCCAAAACTATTTTACTATAACTATGACTAGGAAAAAAAAAAAAAAAAAATTAAAAAAAAATTAAAAAACAAAAAAGGAAAAATACGGAAAATAAAAAAAATACGGTTTATTTTTTTCAAAAATACGGAAAATACGGAAAATACGGAGAATTTTCATGCCTGGTGTAATGCTTGTATGTTATTTCCAACAAGGAAACTCTTTATATGTAAAATGTTGAATTTTAATGTCTAATGTAAAGCGCCATTTGGCGGTGAACAGCGCTATAAAAGAATGTTTTATTATTATTATTATTGTTATTATTAACTATGTCGTTTATATAAACCAAAAAGAGGAGAGGTCCTAGTACTGACCCTTGGGGAACACCCGCAGAAACCGGCAAAAACTGTGACTTACAACCTTTTACCACAACAGCTTGTTTTCTTTCCCTTGAATAATTCTCAAACCAAAAATACAACTGTCCCCTTATGCCAATATAGCGTGTAACTTTTTCATCAAACTCTTGTGCCAAACTCTGGCTGAAATTCAATCCCATAGTCCGGAATTCACGTCGAAGATTGCTTGATCAAAATTTCAATCAATTTAATTGAAAAATTAGGGCGCCTCAACTTTCACTAAAAGCCGGATATGACGTCATCAAACACATTTATCGAAAAAATGGGAAAAAACGTCTTGGGATATCATACCCAGGAACTCTAGCTCATGTGAAATTTTAATGAAGATCAGTCCAATAGTTTTCTCTTAATCGCTCTACACACACACACACCTACCACCACCACTGTCCTCGTCTCGATTCCCCGTGAGCTAGTCAAAACGTGACTGATCGCTCTACACACACACACACACACACACACTACCACCACCACCGTCCGTCCTCGTCTCGATTCCCCGTCAGCTAGTCAAAACGTGACTGATCGCTCTACACACACACACACACACACTACCACCACCACCGTCCTCGTCTCGATTCCCCGTCAGCTAGTCAAAACGTGACTGATCGCTCTACACACACACACACACACTACCACCACCACCGTCCTCGTCTCGATTCCCCGTTAGCTAGTCAAAACGTGACTGATCGCTCCACACATACACACACACTACCACCAGCACCGTCCTCGTCTCGATTCCCCGTCAGCTAGTCAAAACGTGACTGATCGCTCTACACACACACACACACACACACACACACTACCACCACCACCGTCCTCATCTCGATTCCCCGTCAGCTAGTCAAAACGTGACTGATCGCTCCACACACACACACACACACTACCACCTCCACCACCGTCCTCGTCTCGATTCCCCGTCAGCTAGTAAAAACGTGACTGATCGCTCTACACACACACACACACTACCACCACCACCGTCCTCGTCTCGATTCCCCGTCAGCTAGTCAAAACGTGACTGATCGCTCTACACACACACACACACACTACCACCACCACCGTCCTCGTCTCGATTCCCCGTCAGCTAGTCAAAACGTGACTGATCGCTCTACACACACACACACACTACCACCACCACGTACCGTCCTCGTCTCGATTCCCTGTCAGCTAGTCAAAACGTGACTGATCGCTCTACACACACACACTACCACCACCACCGTCCTCGTCTCGATTCCCCGTCAGCTAGTCAAAACGTGACTGATCGCTCTACACACACACACTACCACCACCACCTTCCTCGTCTCGATTCCCCGTCAGCTAGTAAAAACGTGACTGATCGCTCTACACACACACACACACTACCACCATCACCGTCCTCGTTTTCGATTCCCCGTCAGCTAGTCAAAACGTGACTGATCGCTCTACACACACACACACACACTACCACCACCACCGTCCTCGTCTCGATTCCCCGTCAGCTAGTCAAAACGTGACTGATCGCTCTACACACACACACACACACACACACTACCACCGTCCTCGTCTCGATTCCCCGTCAGCTAGTCAAAACGTGACTGATTGCTCTACACACACACACACACACTACCACCACCACGCACCGTCCTCGTCTCGATTCCCTGTCAGCTAGTCAAAACGTGACTGATCGCTCTACACACACACACACACTACCAACACCACCGTCCTCGTCTCGATTCCCCGTCAGCTAGTCAAAACGTGACTGATCGCTCTACACACACACACTACCACCACCACCTTCCTCATCTCGATTCCCCGTCAGCTAGTCAAAACGTGACTGATCGCTCTACACACACACACACACTACCACCATCACCGTCCTCGTTTTTGATTCCCCGTCAGCTAGTCAAAACGTGACTGATCGCTCTACACACACACACACACACTACCACCACCACCGTCCTCGTCTCGATTCCCCGTCAGCTAGTCAAAACGTGACTGATCGCTCTACACACACACACACACTACCACCGTCCTCGTCTCGATTCCCCGTCAGCTAGTCAAAACGTGACTGATCGCTCTACACACACACACACACACACACACACACACACACACACACTACCACCACCACCGTCCTCGTCTCGATTCCCCGTCAGCTAGTCAAAACGTGACTGATCGCTCTACACACACACACACTACCACCACCACCGTCCTCGTCTCGATTCCCCGTCAGCTAGTCAAAACGTGACTGATCGCTCTACACACACACACACACTACCACCACCACCGTCCTCGTCTCAATTCCCCGTCAGCTAGTCAAAACGTGACTGATCGCTCTACACACACACACACACTAGCTACCACCACCACCGTCCTCGTCTCGATTCCCCAGTCAGCTAGTCAAAACGTGACTGATCGCTCTACACACACACACTACCACCACCACCTTCCTCGTCTCGATTCCCCAGTCAGCTAGTCAAAACGTGACTGATCGCTCTACACACACACACTACCACCACCACCGTCCTCGTCTCGATTCCCCGTCAGCTAGTCAAAACGTGACTGATCGCTCTACACACACACACTACCACCACCACCTTCCTCGTCTCGATTCCCCGTCAGCTAGTCAAAACGTGACTGATCGCTCTGCACACACACACACACACTACCACCACCACCGTCCTCGTCTCGATTCCCCGTCAGCTTGTCAAAACGTGACTGTTCATATCCAATAACAAACGCTCGCGCTGGACCCGAGTACTCTTCAGACTGGCTCGCTCCCCCAGTATGAAAGTTTTTGTCTTGTGCACGTTTAAGACCAAGTGATTGCTCTGTGTGAATTACAGGCATTCCCTGCGAGCCTGGGATGTGCGTGGTGACTGGCCTTTCTCTTTTTTTGGATCACAGTGAAAAATATACTGCCGACCCTCTTCATAACTGGTGAATGCTGAGCCCAAGTACTAGCGTACTCGGGGACTAGGATTTAAAAAAAAAATATATATATATTTATTTATTTATTTATTTTACACAATAAAAAAATTATTAGATTAAAATAAAACATTAAAACGTTTATAATAAACAATAGTAAACAAGAATTTAACACACACAAAAAACAAAACAAAAACATAGACCGCCCATGCCGGGAATCGAACCCGGATCACCTTGGCCATAGGCGGACGTGCTACCACCAAGCTGACAACTCTGTCAGTGAAATTAAGGCGAACATCGGGAGGAATTTTTCTCCTGGAGAGACCTCCACTTGCCCTTATCAGAGACTCGGAGAGATGATACCTAAACAATCTGCAGTGGCCCACCGAAACTGGGCCGTGGCAGCTAATTGAATTAGAATGGTGCGTCTTGACCACAGAGATATGGTCTTGACACTGGCTTTCCCCCTTTCTTTTTATATTTAGTCAAGTTTTGACTAAATATTTTAACATCGAGGGGGAATCGAAACGAGGGTCGTGGTGTATGTGTGTGTGTATGTGTGTGTGTGTGTGTGTGTGTGTGTGTGTGTGCGTGCGTGCGTGCGTGTAGAGCGATTCAGACCAAACTACTGGACCGATCTTTATGAAATTTTACATGAGAGTTCCTGGGATTGATATCCCCATACGTTTTTTTTCATTTTTTTGATAAATGTCTTTGATGACGTCATATCCGGCTTTTCGTGAAAGTTGAGGCGGCACTGTCACGCCCTCATTTTTCAACCAAATTGGTTGAAATTTTGGTCAAGTAATCTTCGACGAAGCCCGGGGTTCGGTATTGCATTTCAGCTTGGTGGCTTAAAAATTAATTAATGACTTTGGTCATTAAAAATCGGAAAATTGTACAAAAAAATAAAAATTTATAAAACGATCCAAATTTACGTTTATCTTATTCTCCATCATTTGCTGATTCCAAAAACATATAAATATGTTATATTCGGATTAAAAACAAGCTCTGAAAATTAAATATATAAAAATTATTATCAAAATTAAATTGTCCAAATCAATTTAAAAACACTTTCATCTTATTCCTTGTCGGTTCCTGATTCCAAAAACATATAGATATGATATGTTTGGATTAAAAACACGCTCAGAAAGTTAAAACAAAGAGAGGTACAGAAAAGCGTGCTATCCTTCTTAGCGCAACTACTACCCCGCTCTTCTTGTCAATTTCACTGCCTTTGCCATGAGCGGTGGCCTGACGATGCTACGAGTAAAATGGCATTGCGTTCAGTTTCATTCTGTGAGTTCGACAGCTACTTGACTAAATATTGTATTTTCGCCTTACGCGACTTGTTTACCTTTCGTCCGAGCAAAGTGCTGCTTACTTGAAAATGTGGAGGCACTTCCTGTATGTTTCTGTAAAATGTTGACTATGTTCATGGTTACTGTACTTATATGGACAGTTTCAGGGCCGGACTAGGCGAAGAGGAGGGGGGGGGGGGGGGGTTGCCAGTGGTGGTCCAGGGGGATGACAAGAATGTTTATTTTCACAAAATAAGACACAACATCAAAAATGAATACAGATTTGATCTGCAAGGAGGAAATATCAAACCAACCCACACCCTAAACAGCCCCTAAAGCAGCTCGTGACAAACTTTTGGGACACACTTTACAAAATAATACTCTAATTTCTAACCAGCTGCATTACACGCTGCCAACAGAGAGAGAACAAGTCGCGTAAGGTGAAAATACAACATTTAGTCAAGTAGCTGTCGAACTTACAGAATGAAACTGAACGCAACGCAACGCAGCAAGACCGTATACTCGTAGCATCGTCACTCCACCGCCCGTGGCAAAGGCAGTGCCAGTGGAATTGACAAGAAGATCAATCAATCAATCAATCAATGAGGCTTATATCGCGCATATTCCGTGGGTACAGTTCTAGGCGCTCTGCAGTGATGCCGTGTGAGATGAAATTTTATACGGCCAGTAGATTGCAGCCATGTCGGCGCATATTTACCTTTCACGGCCTTATTCCAAGTCACACGGGTATGGTAGACAATTATTAACTGTGCCTAAGCAATTTTGCCAGGAAAGACCCTTTTGTCAATCGTGGGATCTTTAACGTGCACACCCAATGTAGTATACACGGGGGGTGGTTCGGACACCGAAGAGAGTCTGCACACAAAGTTGACTCTGAAATAAATTTCCGCCGAACCTGGGATCGAACTCGCGCTGACAGCGGCCAACTGAATACAAATCCAGCGCGCTACCAACTGAGCTATATCCCCGCCCCCAGAAGAGCGGGGTATTCGTTGCGCTAAGAAGGATAGCACGCTTTTCTGTAGCTCTCTTCGTTTTAACTTTCTGAGCGTGTTTTTAATCCAAACATATCATATCTATATGTTTTTGGAATCAGGAACCGACAAGGAATAAGATGAAAGTGTTTTTAAATTGATTTGGAAAAAAAATATTTTGATAATAATTTTTATATATTTAATTTTCAGAGCTTGTTGTTAATCCAAATATAACATATTTATATGTTTTTGGAATCAGCAAATGATGGAGAATAAGATGAACGTAAATTTGGATCGTTTTATAAATTTTTTATTTCTTTTTACAATTTTCAGATTTTTAATGACCAAAGTCATTAATTAATTTTTAAGCCACCAAAGTCCGGGCTTCGTCGAAGATTACTTGACCAAAATTTCAACCAATTTGGTTGAAAAATGAGGGCGTGACAGTGCCGCCTCAACTTTCACGAAAAGCCGGATATGACGTCATCAAAGACATTTATCAAAAAAATGAAAAAAACGTTCGGGGATTTCATACCCAGGAACTCTCATGTCAAATTTCATAAAGATCGGTCCAGTAGTTTAGTCTGAATCGCTCTACACACACACACACACACACACACACACACAGACACACGCACATACACCACGACCCTCGTCTCGATTCCCCCCTCGATGTTAAAACATTTAGTCATAACTTGACTAAATGTAACAAGTCGCGTAAGGCGAAAATACAACATTTAGTCAAGTAGCTGTCGAACTCACAGAATGAAACTGAACGCAATGCCATTTTTCAGCAAGACCGTATACTCGTAGCATCGTCAGTCCACCGCTCATGGCAAAGGCAGTGAAATTGACAAGAAGAGCGGGGTAGTAGTTGCGCTAAGAAGGATAGCACGCTTTTCTGTACCTCTCTTTGTTTTAACTTTCTGAGCGTGTTTTTAATCCAAACATATCATATATATCTATATGTTTTTGGAATCAGGAACCGACAAGGAATAAGATGAAAGTGTTTTTAAATTGATTTCGACAATTTAATTTTGATAATAATTTTTATATATTTAATTTTCAGAGCTTGTTTTTAATCCGAATATAACATATTAGAAGATAAACGTAAATTTGGATCGTTTTATAAATTTTTATTTTTTTTTACAATTTTCAGATTTTTAATGACCAAAGTCATTAATTAATTTTTAAGCCACCAAGCTGAAATGCAATACCGAAGTCCGGGCTTCGTCGAAGATTACTTGACCAAAATTTCAACCAATTTGGTTGAAAAATGAGGGCGTGACAGTGCTGCCTCAACTTTCACGAAAAGCCGGCTGTTCTATCCCACCGCCAATTCCGCCCACCGCCAAGAGTCGTTTTTGTGGTTTATTTCGCATTTAGGTCCGAGGTAACATTCTGAAGTTTTAATACGATCAATCGGACCTATTATCAAGTTAGTGTATCAACTTTTGAACGAACTGCGCCCAGTAGTTTCCCAGCAATAAGCTGTTAAGTCGAGACAGACACACACACACACACACACACACACACACACACACAATTAAAGTCTGCAGAGCCCAAGTACTACCGTACTCGGGGATAACATTACTTTTCAGTAATATTTAAAACGTGAAGGGTACACAATTTCGGGCCTTGCTAGTGGAAGCTGTGGGCACAAGTACTTGTGCCGTTAGCCACTGCTATTCTCAAATGGTTTGTACTAATATGGGCTTGTTGTTCAGTTGGTTTAGTTTCGTTTTTGCCCGAGTCACTTTCACTTCCCGTGACCTCGAAGACAAACATGGGACAAGCGGCCCGGAGTGCTCACAGGGCTTGTCAGAGGCGATTGTGGGCTGATCTGTTCAGCCAGCATGTGTGTTGCTTGACATTATGTAATGCCGACACTTGCTCTTACAGAGCTCTCAGCTCACAGAAAGTGACCAAAGTGAGCAATCCGGCAGAATACTGTGTTAATTTAGTGAGGTAAGTTTCTTTCTCTCTGATCTCGGTCGCTGAGTTTCTTTCGTATCTGTCTGTCTTTTTTTTATCCTTATTGCCAACATTGTCGAGTCGATTATTTGGCATTGATCCCAAATACCCCAACAAAACTGGATCATATTTATTGTGTGTGTCAGCTAGTGTGTGTGTGTGTGTGTGAGTGTGTGTGCATGTGTGTGTGTGTGTGTGTGTGGTGCCTCACCATTACCTGTAAGGATCGGATAGGGTGAGTTCTCATTGCAAAACAATTGTTTTAACTTTAAATTTAACTTGCAGGACTAACTACTATGAGAATGATATAGGGAGTTATTAAGTTCGTATAATTAACCCATACCTTGCAACTTCCCTTCCAACTTGCAGGACTTACGACTATGAGAATTATCTGATTCAGGGAGTAACCCATACCTTCCAACTTGCAGGACTTACGACTATGAGAATTATCTGATTCAGGGAGTAACCCATACCTTCCAACTTGCAGGACTTACGACTATGAGAATTACCTGTGCTGCCTGCTGTTGCCCAAACATGTACAGAGAGCTGTGTTTGCAGTGCGAGCTTTCAACGTGGAAATTGCACAGGTTTGTACATTATCATAAATTACACAGGACTTTTGTACAGTATGATGAATTTACAGGACTTTTGTACAGTATGATGAATTACACAGGACTTTTGTACAGTATATGATGAATTACACAGGACTATTATACAGTATGATGAATTACACAGGACTTTTGTACAGTATCATGAATTACACAGGACTTTTGTACATTATCATAAATTACACAGGACTTTTGTACAGTATCATAAATTACACAGGACTTTTGTACAGTATCATGAATTACACAGGACTTTTATACAGTATCATGAATTACACAGGACTTTTGTACAGTATCATGAATTACACAGGACTTTTGTACAGTATCATGAATTACACAGGACTTTTGTACAGTATGATGAATTACACAGGACTTTTGTACAGTATGATGAATTACACAGGACTTTTGTACAGTACGTATCATGAACTGCACAGGTTTGTAAAGAATCATAAAACCTTGTCTGCATACTTCACAAAGCGGATTGCATCTTTCTTGAATCAATGTAGTTTGTGGATAAATCAAACTTGTAATAGTTCATTTTTAAATATAACCAAATTAAATGTTGATTATTTTCTGCTTGGTCAGTTCATGTGTGTGTGTGTATGTCTGTGTGTGTCTGTATGTGTGTGTGTGTCCTCTGTGTGTGTGTGTGTGTGTGTGTGTGTGTGGTCTCTGTGTGTGTATGTATGTGTGTGTGTATGTGGTGTGTGTGTGGTCTGTGTGTGTGTGTGGTATGTATGTGTCTATGGGTGTGTGTGGGTCTGTGTGTGTGTGGGTCTGTGTGTGTGTGGTCTGTGTGTGTGTGTGGTATGTATGTGTGTGTATGCACTATGTGTCTGTATACATGTGTGTGTGTGGGTCTGTGTGTGTGTGTGATCTGTGTGTGTGTGATCTGTGTGTGTATGTATGTGTGTGTGTGTGGTCTGTGTGTGTGTGTGTGTGTGATCTGTGTGTGTGTGTGGTCTGTGTGTGTGTGTGGTCTGTGTGTGTGTGTGTGTGTGTGTGTGTGATCTGTGTGTGTATGTATGTGTGTGTGTATGGTCTGTATGTATGTGTGTGTGCATGGTCTGTGTGTGTGTGTGTGGTCTGTATGTGTGTGTGTGTGGTCTGTGTGTGTGTGGTCTGTGTGTGTGTGGTCTGTGTGTGTGTGTGTGGTCTGTGTGTGTGTGTGTGGTCTGTATGTGTGTGTGTGTGGTCTGTGTGTGTGTGTGTGTGTGATCTGTGTGTGTATGTATGTGTGTGTGTATGGTCTGTATGTATGTGTGTGTGTGTATGGTCTGTGTGTGTGTGTGTGTGGTCTGTATGTGTGTGTGTGTGGTCTGTGTGTGTGTGGTCTGTGTGTGTGTGTGTGGTCTGTGTGTGTGTGTGTGGTCTGTGTGTGTGTGCAGGTGCGGGACGTGGTGTCGGAGAAAGCAATCGGCGCAATGAGGATGCAATTCTGGAAGGACTTTTTGGGCAGTTTAGGAAAGGTAATGATTACAGGAATCACAAGGAAAAAAAACCTTAATTGTTTTAATTGTTCATACAACTAATGGTTGAGGTGGTTGTTTTAGTGGTTCATACAACTGATGGTTGAGGTGGTTGTTTTAATGGTTCATACAACTAATGGTTGAGGTGGTTGTTTTAATGGTTCATACAACTATTGGTTAAGGTGGTTGTTTTAATGGTTCATACAACTAATGGTTAAGGTGGTTGTTTTAATGGTTCATACAACTGGTGGTTGAGCTGGTTGTTTTAATGGTTCATACAACTAATGGTTGAGGTGGTTGTTTTCATTGTTCATACACCTAATGGTTGAGGTGGTTGTTTTAATGGTTCATACACCTAATGGTTGAGGTGGTTGTTTTAATGGTTCATACAACTAATGGTTTAGGTGGTTGTTTTAAAGGTTCATACAACTGATGGTTGAGGTGGTTGTTTTCATTGTTCATACAACTAATGGTTGAGGTGGTTGTTTTAATGGTTCATACAACTAATGGTTAAGGTGGTTGTTTTAATGGTTCATACAACTAATGGTTTAGGTGGTTGTTTTAATGGTTCATACAACTGATGGTTTAGGTGGTTGTTTCAATAGTTCATACAACTAATGGTTGAGGTGGTTGTTTTAATGGTTCATACAACTAATGGTTAAGGTGGTTGTTTTAATGGTTCATACAACTAATGGTTGAGGTGGTTGTTTTAATGGTTCATACAACTAATGGTTGAGGTGGTTTTAATGGCTCATACAACTAATGGTTGAGGTGGTTGTTTTAATGGTTCATACAACTAATGGTTTAGGTGGTTGTTTTAATGGTTCATACAACTGATGGTTGAGGTGGTTGTTTTAATGGTTCATACAACTAATGGTTGAGGTGGTTGTTTTAATGGTTCATACAACTAATGGTTTAGGTGGTTGTTTTAAAGGTTCATACAACTAATGGTTGAGGTGGTTGTTTTCATTGTTCATACAACTAATGGTTGAGGTGGTTGTTTTAATGGTTCATACAACTAATGGTTGAGGTGGTTGTATTAATGGTTCATACAACTAATGGTTGAGGTGGTTTTAATGGTTCATACAACTAATGGTTGAGGTGGTTGTTTTAATGGTTCATACAACTAATGGTTGAGGTGGTTGTTTTAATGGTTCATACAACTGATGGTTGAGGTGGTTGTTTTAGTGGTTCATACAACTAATGGTTAAGGTGGTTGTTTTAATGGTTCATACAACTGATGGTTAAGGTGGTTGTTTTAGTGGTTCATACAACTGATGGTTGAGGTGGTTGTTTTAATGGTTCATACAACTAATGGTTAAGGTGGTTGTTTTAGTGGTTCATACAACTGATGGTTAAGGTGGTTGTTTTAGTGGTTCATACAACTGATGGTTGAGGTGGTTGTTTTAGTGGTTCATACAACTGATGGTTGAGGTGGTTGTTTTAATGGTTCATACAACTGATGGTTAAGGTGGTTGTTTTAGTGGTTCATACAACTGATGGTTAAGGTGGTTGTTTTAGTGGTTCATACAACTGATGGTTGAGGTGGTTGTTTTAATGGTTCATACAACTAATGGTTGAGGTGGTTGTTTTAATTGTTCATACAACTGATGGTTGAGGTGGTTGTTTTAGTGGTTCATACAACTAATGGTTAAGGTGGTTGTTTTAGTGGTTCATACAACTGATGGTTAAGGTGGTTGTTTTAGTGGTTCATACAACTGATGGTTGAGGTGGTTGTTTTAGTGGTTCATACAACTGATGGTTGAGGTGGTTGTTTTAATGGTTCATACAACTGATGGTTAAGGTGGTTGTTTTAGTGGTTCATACAACTGATGGTTGAGGTGGTTGTTTTAGTGGTTCATACAACTGATGGTTGAGGTGGTTGTTTTAATGGTTCATACAACTAATGGTTGAGGTGGTTGTTTTCATGGTTCATACAACTGATGGTTAAGGTGGTTGTTTTAGTGGTTCATACAACTGATGGTTGAGGTGGTTGTATTAATGGTTCATACAACTAATGGTTGAGGTGGTTTTTTTAATGGTTCATACAACTAATGATTGAGGTGGTTGTTTTCATTGTTCATACAACTAATGGTTAAGGTGGTTGTTTTAATGGTTCATACAACTAATGGTTGAGGTGGTTGTTTTCATGGTTCATACAACTAATGGTTGAGGTGGTTGTTTTAATGGTTCATACAACTAATGGTTGAGGTGGTTGTTTTCATGGTTCATACAACTGATGGTTGAGGTGGTTGTTTTAATGGTTCATACAAATAATGGTTAAGGAAGTGGTTTTAATTGTTCATACAACTGATGGTTGAGGAAGTTGTTTTTAATTGTTTATACAACTGCTGGTTGCCATGGTTTCCTTGCAGGGAGTTCCTCCTCAGACACCAGTGGCTGTAGAACTTTCCGGGGTGAGTAGAGAATGTTGGTTGTCGGTAGATATTGTGCACATGTTTTATCATTGATGATTTGTTAGTCTGCCTGGTGGTATGATAACGGACAGTGTGAATAGTGACTGTTGGTTGTTGGTAGATATTGTGCACATGTTTTATCATTGATGATTTGTTAGTCTGCCTGGTGGTATGATAACGGACAGTGTGAATAGTGACTGTTGCAGTTGTTAGTAGATATTGTGCACATGTTTTATCATTGTGATTTTTTTTTTCCCTCCAGCATCTCCCCACCCACCCCATCCCGCCCCACCTCACCCCCTACCTAGTGCCTAAAATAACGTGTATATATATTTTCTGCGCTTTGTGTCAGCACTGTTTGTGTGTGTGTAAATAGTACTGTTGACACGTTTTTATACGGAAGCCTACTGTGGTTCTTGTGCTTAGGCTGTGTTTTGGACTGTCACTGTATGCCTGCATTATTAGTTGTCAGTAATTATTACATGTGCTGATTGTTCTCTTTGCCTGCGCGCGTATAGTATGTTGGTTATGTTTGGTCATAGTATGTTTGCTTATGTTTGGTCGTTATCTTTGCCTGTGCGTGTATTGTATGTTTGGTCGTTTTCTTTGCCTGTGCATGTATAGTTTGTTGGTTATGTTTGGTCGGTTTCTTTGCCTGTGCGTGTATAGTATGCTTGGTCGATGTATGTATTGTAAAGCGCTAAGAGTAGACATTTTTCTAGAATAGCGCTATAAAAGTTTGCATTATTATTATTATTATTATTGATGATTGGTTAGTCTGCTTGGTGGTATGATAACTAACAGTGTGAATAGTGACTGTTGGTTGTTGGTAGATATTGTGCACATGTTTTATCATTGATGATTGGTTAAGTCTGCATTTTGGTATAATAACTGACAGTGTGTGTATTGATAGATTACTATAGAGTTGTCTGTCCCTGTTTTCAGGCTACGGAGTACTTCAAGCTCCCAAAGAGACATTTCAACAACATCATTGATGCCAGGGTGAGTGCATTACAATAATAATGATACAACAACACCATTGATGCCAGGGAGAGACAGCTGTCAGTATTACAATAATAATGATACAACAACATCATTGATGACAGGGTGAGTGACAGCTGTCAGCATTACAATGATAATGACACAACAACACCATTGATGCCAGGGTGAGTGCATTACAATAATAATGATACAACATCATTGATGCCAGGGTGAGTGACAGCTGTCAGTATTACAATAATAATGATACAACAACGCCATTGATGCCAGGGTGAGTGACAGCTGTCAGTATCAAAATAATAATGATACAACAACACCATTGATGCCAGGGTGAGTGACAGCTGTCAGTATCAAAATAATAATGATACAACAACACCATTGATGCCAGGGTGAGTGACAGCTGTCAGTATTAAAATAATAATGATACAACAACACCATTGATGCAAGGGTGAGTGACAGCTGTCAATATTACAATAATAATGATACAACAACATCATTGATGCAAGGGTGAGTGACAGCTGTCAATATTACAATAATAATGATAATAATAATAATAATAATAAATAACTTTTCTATAGCGCGAGTCCCATCAATTGGCTCCAGGCGCTTTACAAATTCATTATAGAATAAACTAGCACAAATCAACAAGCATACAAAGCATACATTTAACTGAGACATAACACCAAGAACCCAAGCACTAAGCAAAACTTAGCGTACAATGTTAAAAGTACACACACACACACACACACACACACACACACACACACACACACACGCACGCACGCGCACACACAAAGATACCATTGACAAAGAGACCATAAAGCACATGCAGGGTAGAGAGTTCCAAAACAGAATAGGGTTGTGGAGAGTCTACTCAGGCTAAGCAAAGGCTTTACGAAACAGGTATGTTTTGAGTTGTGTTTTGAAGGAGGAAAGGCTGCTGGAATCACGGATAGAACTTGGAAGCGAGTTCCAGACGGTCGGAATCTGGTACCTAAAGGTTCTTTCACCAAAGGTCTTGGTCCTGGTTTTGGGGATGCGAAGGAGTTTTTCAGAGGAGGATCTGAGAGAACGGGATGGCTCGTAGATACTGAGGGAATGGGACAAATAGGGGGGAAGTGATTTCTCAAAACAGCGGTACCCTAACAGAGCGAGCTTGTACTCGATTCTATACTTCATGGGAAGCCAGTGAAGGGTGGTAAGTAGGGGAGTGACATGGTCTTTCTTAGACTTCTGCAGAATGAGCCTTGCAGCACTGTTCTGGACTCTCTGTAAGCGATCAAGTTCTTCAGTGGGGAGGCCGGCAAGCAATGAGTTGCAGTAGTCAAGTCGACTCAGGATCAGAGAGGAGACAAGTTGAACAGTGGCTTGGAGTGTCAGGAATGATCTGACAGAGGAAATCTTGCGCAACTCAAAAAAGGCACATTTACAAACAAAACTAATGTGTTTTTGCATTGTCAGAGCAGAGTCCAGGTACACGCCTAGGTCCTTAACAGCGGTTTGGGAAACAATCTGAGTGTCGCCTATTGTCAGGGAAGTACAGTCAATCTGATTTAAAGCATGCCTTGAGCCTGACAGCATCACCTCAGTTTTTGAGTCATTCAGCTTGAGTTTATTGTCTATCATCCAGTCTTTAACTGACTCAATGCAGCGCTCAGTGTTTTTAACCACTTTTGGAAAATCACTGGGGGGAGCAGAATCCTCTATTTGGGTGTCGTCGGCATACTTGTGGTGTTCGCAGCCATGCCTCGAGATGACGTCAGATAGGTCCTGTGTATATAGTGTAAACAGAACCGGGCCTAGAACAGAGCCCTGAGGTACTCCGTGCTTCAGGGGAACAGGGGATGATTCTTTTTGACCTATTTGTACTCTTTGAAAGCGTTCAGAGAGATATGACACGAACCACTGGAAGGCTTTGTCGGCAATTCCAAACGTGAACTGTAGTCTCTTTAGGAGGACGTCGTGGTCGATGGTGTCAAATGCCGCCGAGAGGTCCAAGAGTGCGAGCACAGACACTTCCTTGTTGTCAGCACTGGTCAGCAGCTTGTCAGTTACGTAAAGAAGAGCGGTTTCTGTGCTATGATTTTTCTTGTATGCGGACTGATGGACGTCCAAAAGATCATTACTCAGCAGATGTTCTTGGAGCTGCGCTAGCACACACTTTTCTAACAGCTTGGTCAGAAAGGGTAAGTTTGAAATGGGTCTATAGTTCTTTAAGCACTCCGTGTCAAGGCCTGGCTTTTTTAGAAGTGGTGTTATGACTGCCTCTTTAAACTGTGCAGGCACAGACCCAGACTGAAGAGAAAGGTTTAAGATTCTCGTTACAACAGGAACAAGGAAATCCAGGCAAGTTTTCATGAGTGACGTGGGAATGGGGTCAAGTGTGCAGGATTTTGGAGCACATTTTGAAATAAGTTCAAAAACAAACTTCTCAGAAACAGGGCTAAACCGTGTAAGGGGGGTCCCTGAAAATGCGGCGAAGGACATTTGTGTTTTGGATGAGTCGAGACCTTTGCGAATGTCAGAGATCTTCTGGTCAAAGAAATTGCTGAAAGTCTCGGGGAGTTCTGATGGGGGAATCAATTTAGAACAACACCATTGATGCCAGGGTGAGTGACAGCTGTCAGCATTACAATAATAATGATACAACAACATCATTGATGCCAGGGTGAGTGACAGCTGTCAGCATTACAATAATAATGATACAACAACATCATTGATGCCAGGGAGAGTGACAGCTGTCAGCATTACAATAATAATGATACAACATCATCATTAATGCCAGGGTGAGTGCATTACAATAATAATGATACAACAACATCATTGATGCAAGGGTGAGTGACAGCTGTCAATATTACAATAATAATGATACAACAACATCATTGATGCCAGGGTGAGAGAGTGTTGATGTTTTGTATGGTTGGCTTTCAGGACCAACAGCTCAACAAGGACGGGTTTAGCACAGTACAGGAGCTGGAGAAATATGCAGAGGTGACCGCTTCCTCCCTTCACTACCTGACGCTGGCCTGTCTGGGTAGGTTGCTATGGTTACTGTGTCTCCTTCACTACCTGACACTGGCCTGTCTGGGTAAGTTGCTATGGTTACTGTATCTTCTTCACTACCTGACACTGGCCTGTCTGGGTAGGTTGCTATGGTTACCGTGTCTCCTTCACTACCTGACGCTGGCCTGTCTGGGTAGGTTGCTATGGTTACTGTGTCTCCTTCACTACCTGACGCTGGCCTGTCTGGGTAGGTTGCTATGGTTACTGTGTCTCCTTCACTACCTGACGCTGGCCTGTCTGGGTAGGTTGCTATGGTTACTGTGTCTCCTTCACTACCTGACGCTGGCCTGTCTGGGTAGGTTGCTATGGTTACTGTGTCTCCTTCACTACCTGACACTGACCTGTCTGGGTAGGTTGCTATGGTTACTGTATCTCCTTCACTACCTGACGCTGGCCTGTCTGGGTAGGTTGCTATGGTTACTGTGTCTCCTTCACTACCTGACGCTGGCCTGTCTGGGTAGGTTGCTATGGTTACTGTGTCTCCTTCACTACCTGATACTGGCCTGTCTGGGTAGGTTGCTATGGTTA
Source organism: Littorina saxatilis (assembly GCF_037325665.1). Lineage (NCBI taxonomy): Eukaryota > Metazoa > Mollusca > Gastropoda > Littorinimorpha > Littorinidae > Littorina > Littorina saxatilis. The sequence continues at coordinate 258,962 of NC_090245.1, read as the reverse complement.
CTGTGTCTCCTTCACTACCTGACGCTGGCCTGTCTGGGTAGGTTGCTATGGTTACTGTGTCTCCTTCACTACCTGACACTGGCCTGTCTGGGTAGGTTGCTATGGTTACTGTGTCTCCTTCACTACCTGACGCTGGCCTGTCTGGGTAGGTTGCTATGGTTACTGTGTCTCCTTCTCTACCTGACGCTGGCCTGTCTGGGTAAGTTGCTATGGTTACTGTATCTTCTTCACTACCTGACACTGGCCTGTCTGGGTAGGTTGCTATGGTTACTGTGTCTCCTTCACTACCTGACGCTGGCCTGTCTGGGTAGGTTGCTATGGTTACTGTGTCTCCTTCTCTACCTGACGCTGGCCTGTCTGGGTAGGTTGCTATGGTTACTGTGTCTCCTTCACTACCTGACGCTGGCCTGTCTGGGTAGGTTGCTATGGTTACTGTGTCTCCTTCTCTACCTGACGCTGGCCTGTCTGGGTAAGTTGCTATGGTTACTGTATCTTCTTCACTACCTGACACTGGCCTGTCTGGGTAGGTTGCTATGGTTACTGTGTCTCCTTCACTACCTGACGCTGGCCTGTCTGGGTAGGTTGCTATGGTTACTGTGTCTCCTTCTCTACCTGACGCTGGCCTGTCTGGGTAGGTTGCTATGGTTACTGTGTCTCCTTCACTACCTGACGCTGGCCTGTCTGGGTAGGTTGCTATGGTTACTGTGTCTCCTTCACTACCTGACACTGGCCTGTCTGGGTAAGTTGCTATGGTTACTGTATCTTCTTCACTACCTGACACTGGCCAGTCTGGGTAGGTTGCTATGGTTACCGTGTCCCCCTTCACGTGTCCCTCTTCACTACCTGACACTGACCTGTCGGGGTAAGTTGCTATGGTTACTGTATCTCCTTCACTACCTGACACTGGCCTGTCTGGGTAGGTTGCTATGGTTACCCGTGTCCCCCTTCACTACCTGACACTGACCTGTCAGGGTAGGTTGCTATGGTTACTGTATCTCCTTCACTACCTGACACTGGCCTGTCTGGGTAGGTTGCTATGGTTACTGTGTCCCTCTTCACTACCTGACACTGGCTTGTCTGGGTAAGTTGCTATGGTTACTGTGTCCCTCTTCACTACCTGACACTGGCCTGTCTGGGTAGGTTGCTATGGTTACTGTGTCCCTCTTCACTACCTGACACTGGCTTGTCTGGGTAAGTTGCTATGGTTACTGTGTCCCTCTTCACTACCTGACACTGGCCTGTCTGGGTAAGTTGCTATGGTTACTGTGTCCCTCTTCACTACCTGACACTGGCCTGTCTGGGTAAGTTGCTATGGTTACTGTGTCCCTCTTCACTACCTGACTGGCCTGTCTGGGTAAGTTGCTATGGTTACTGTATCTTCTTCACTACCTGACACTGGCCTGTCTGGGTAGGTTGCTATGGTTACTGTGTCTCCTTCACTACCTGACGCTGGCCTGTCTGGGTAGGTTGCTATGGTTACTGTGTCTCCTTCTCTACCTGACGCTGGCCTGTCTGGGTAGGTTGCTATGTTTACTGTGTCTCCTTCACTACCTGACGCTGGCCTGTCTGGGTAGGTTGCTATGGTTACTGTGTCCCTCTTCACTACCTGACACTGGCTTGTCTGGGTAAGTTGCTATGGTTACTGTGTCCCTCTTCACTACCTGACGCTGGCCTGTCTGGGTAGGTTGCTATGGTTACTGTGTCTCCTTCACTACCTGACGCTGGCCTGTCTGGGTAGGTTGCTATGGTTACTGTGTCTCCTTCACTACCTGATACTGGCCTGTCTGGGTAGGTTGCTATGGTTACTGTGTCTCCTTCACTACCTGACGCTGGCCTGTCTGGGTAGGTTGCTATGGTTACTGTGTCTCCTTCACTACCTGACACTGGCCTGTCTGGGTAGGTTGCTATGGTTACTGTGTCCCTCTTCACTACCTGACACTGGCCTGTCTGGGTAGGTTGCTATGGTTACTGTGTCTCCTTCTCTACCTGACGCTGGCCTGTCTGGGTAAGTTGCTATGGTTACTGTATCTTCTTCACTACCTGACACTGGCCTGTCTGGGTAGGTTGCTATGGTTACTGTGTCTCCTTCTCTACCTGACGCTGGCCTGTCTGGGTAGGTTGCTATGGTTACTGTGTCTCCTTCTCTACCTGACGCTGGCCTGTCTGGGTAGGTTGCTATGGTTACTGTGTCTCCTTCACTACCTGACGCTGGCCTGTCTGGGTAGGTTGCTATGGTTACTGTGTCTCCTTCTCTACCTGACGCTGGCCTGTCTGGGTAAGTTGCTATGGTTACTGTATCTTCTTCACTACCTGACACTGGCCTGTCTGGGTAGGTTGCTATGGTTACTGTGTCTCCTTCACTACCTGACGCTGGCCTGTCTGGGTAGGTTGCTATGGTTACTGTGTCTCCTTCTCTACCTGACGCTGGCCTGTCTGGGTAGGTTGCTATGGTTACTGTGTCTCCTTCACTACCTGACGCTGGCCTGTCTGGGTAGGTTGCTATGGTTACTGTGTCTCCTTCACTACCTGACACTGGCCTGTCTGGGTAAGTTGCTATGGTTACTGTATCTTCTTCACTACCTGACGCTGGCCTGTCTGGGTAGGTTGCTATGGTTACCGTGTCCCCCTTCACGTGTCCCTCTTCACTACCTGACACTGACCTGTCGGGGTAAGTTGCTATGGTTACTGTATCTCCTTCACTACCTGACACTGGCCTGTCTGGGTAGGTTGCTATGGTTACCGTGTCCCCCTTCACTACCTGACACTGACCTGTCAGGGTAGGTTGCTATGGTTACTGTATCTCCTTCACTACCTGACACTTGCCTGTCTGGGTAGGTTGCTATGGTTACTGTGTCCCTCTTCACTACCTGACACTGGCTTGTCTGGGTAAGTTGCTATGGTTACTGTGTCCCTCTTCACTACCTGACACTGGCCTGTCTGGGTAGGTTGCTATGGTTACTGTGTCCCTCTTCACTACCTGACACTGGCTTGTCTGGGTAAGTTGCTATGGTTACTGTGTCCCTCTTCACTACCTGACACTGGCCTGTCTGGGTAAGTTGCTATGGTTACTGTGTCCCTCTTCACTACCTGACACTGGCCTGTCTGGGTAAGTTGCTATGGTTACTGTGTCCCTCTTCACTACCTGACTGGCCTGTCTGGGTAAGTTGCTATGGTTACTGTGTCCCTCTTCACTACCTGACTGGCCTGTCTGGGTAAGTTGCTATGGTTACTGTGTCCCTCTTCACTACGTGACACTGGCCTGTCTGGGTAAGTTGCTATGGTTACTGTGTCCCTCTTCACTATGTGACACTGACCTGTCGGGGTAAGTTGCTATGGTTACAGGGATGGCCAAAACTCACAACTAGCCAGCTGGGCGAGTAACTTCACAAAAGTCACCGGCCTGCCAGGAATGTTGCTGGACAGGCCACACCAAACAATATAATGATGCAAAAGTAGGAATGACTGTCACATTTATTTGTACACACAAATTAACGGTGATACGATCGGCTGTGGTCAGTGATGAATGGGCTTTACCAGCTGGCTTTTTTGCCCTGTACTTTGCCACTTAGTCACTCAAATTGTTTCGCGCAATTTGATATTTTACAAATTGAGCAATGTTCAAAAAAAGCTGTACTTTTCTCTTTTTGTGTTCTTGAACCAAATAGAAACCAACTGTCATTTCCCTGTCAAACTCTCAATGTGTGTGTGTGGGGTGGTGGTGTTTGTGTGGGTCTGTGTGGGTCTGTGTGTGTGTGGGTTTGATTGTGTGTGTGTGTGTCTGTGGGTCTGTGTGTGTGTGGGTTTGATCGTGTGTGTGTGTCTGTGTGTGTGTGTGTGTGTGTGTGTGTGTGTGTGTGGGTTTGATCGTGTGTGTGTGTCTGTGTGTGTGTGTGCAGGAATCCAAAACGTACATGCAGACCACGCAGCAAGTCATATCGGCAAGGCTCAGGGGCTGACAACTGTGCTGCGAGCTATTCCGCATCACGCTCAGCGCCGACGTGTTTACCTCCCTTTGGATCTTATTCTGAAAGTACGTATAGTAGCTGTTAGAGCTCTTTACCCGTTAGGTTGGTGTTAACATCAGGAGGTGTGCGTGTTTCAGGACCAGTCATAGGGTGTGTCCATATATTACCAGCACCGGTCATAGGGTGTGTCTATATATTACCAGTACCGGTCATAGGGTGTGTATATATTACCAGCACCGGTCATAGGGTGTGTCCATGTATTACTAGCACCGGTCATAGGGTGTGTCCATGTATTACCAGCACCGGTCATAGGGTGTGTCCATGTATTACCAGCACCGGTCATAGGGTGTGTCCACATATTACCAGCACCGGTCATAGAGTGTGTCCATGTAATACCAGCACGAAAGGTTAACATCAGGAAGTGTGTGTGTTGCAGCACAAGCTGTCTCAGGAAGATGTGATGCGGGGACGCAGTGATCAGAGTGTGCTGGATGCTGTGTTCGACTTGGCTTCCACCGCTAACACCCATCTCAACACTGTACGTTCACTTCTCTGACAGCACTGTATTCCACCGCTAACACCCATCTCAACACTGTACGTTCACTTCTCTGACAGCACTGTATTCCACCGCTAACACCCATCTCAACACTGTACGTTCACTTCTCTGACAGCATTCTATTCCACCGCTAACACCCATCTCAACACTGTACGTTCACTTCTCTGACAGCACTGTATTCCACAGCTAACACCCATCTCAACACGGTTCGTTCACTTCTTTGACAGCACTCTATTCCACCGCTAGCACCCATCTCAACACTGTACGTTCACTTCTCTGACAGCACTGTATTCTACAGCTAACACCCATCTCAACACGGTTCGTTCACTTCTTTGACAGCACTGTATTCCACCGCTAACACCCATCTCAACACCGTACGTTCACTTCTCTGACAGCACTGTATTCCACCGCTAAAACCCATCTCAACACCGTACGTTCACTTCTCTGACAGCATTGTATTCCACCGCTAACACCCATCTCAACACCGTACGTTCACTTCTTTGAAGCACTGTATTCCACCGCTAACACCCATCTCAACACCGTACGTTCACTTCTCTGACAGCACTGTATTCCACCACTAACACCCATCTCAACACCGTACGTTCACTTCTCTGACAGCACTGTATTCCACCGCTAACACCCATCTCAACACGGTTCGTTCACTTCTTTGACAGCACTGTATTCCACCGCTAACACCCATCTCAACACCGTTCGTTCACTTTTCTGACAGCACTGTATTCCACCGCTAACACCCATCTCAACACCGTACGTTCACTTCTCTGACAGCACTGTATTCCACCGCTAACACCCATCTCAACACCGTACGTTCACTTCTCTGACAGCACTGTATTCCACCGCTAACACCCATCAACACGGTTCGTTCACTTCTCTGACAGCACTGTATTCCACCGCTAACACCCATCTCAACACCGTACGTTCACTTCTCTGACAGCACTGTATTCCACCGCTAACACCCATCTCAACACCGTACGTTCACTTCTCTGACAGCACTGTATTCCACCGCTAACACCCATCTCAACACCGTACGTTCACTTCTCTGACAGCACTGTATTCCACCGCTAACACCCATCTCAACACTGTACGTTCACTTCTCTGACAGCACTGTATCCCACCGCTAACACCCATCTCAACACCGTACGTTCACTTCTCTGACAGCACTGTATTCCACCGCTAACACCCATCTCAACACTGTACGTTCACTTCTCTGACAGCACTGTATTCCACCACTAACACCCATCTCAACACCGTACGTTCACTTCTCTGACAGCACTGTATTCCACCGCTAACACCCATCTCAACACTGTACGTTCACTTCTCTGACAGCACTGTATCCCACCGCTAACACCCATCTCAACACCGTACGTTCACTTCTCTGACAGCACTGTATTCGAGTCTTTTTTTATTTTATTTTTTATTTTTTGTGTGTGGAGTATTTTTTTCTTTTTACATGTATATGCCGTACATTACAGGACATCACCTAAACAAGGGGACAAAAACATGAAACAGTCATTTCTTCCAGTCTTAAAACACTTAAAAGAAAAGGCACATGCTGGAAAGTGACTGATCTGGCAAATATGATGGCAGCTATGCGTATTTGTAGACTTGAAGAAAAGCGACGCATACGTTTACGTGTGACGTCACATACAAGAGGAATCCTACGAACAGCAGACGACGGACTAGAATAGAACATGCACATAACACAGAAGGCCTGCACAGCACACTCACACACAGTAATACAGCACACCGTCTTGTACCTCCTTCTGCCCTGCCGAAGTCGGGGTATCCTTTTTAATCCATCGAATCTCACAACATTTAATATCCACAGCCATATGTGTCTTCTGCCTCCGAACACACACGCTACAGAGCTCGACTCAATGTGCGCAGTTTCGTATAAAAATTATCTTCCAATTTCCCCACTGTGTTTTATAAAATAATCATATTATGAAAGCACATACATTCTTATCTTAGTTTTTATGTATTCATTGTTAGCAAACATCGGCATTATTCATGTTTTATTTTAAACGCAATCATTGTTATTTATAGATCACAGGCACTCGATGTAAAGTAGGTCACACACGTGTAAATGTTGTGCCCAGTTTTTGTTTCTGTCTCTGTTATCATTTTAGTTAGCAGGTCTAGTTGAGCACGTATTGTGTATCATGTACCCTCTACTAGTCATTGTGCATTCTAGTTAATGGACTGATGATGTCATATGTATGGAGTCGACGCACGTGCGAGGATATGTATGTGTGGGTGGGGGGGGGGGGGGGGGGGGGGGGCGCGGGAGATGGAAACTTGCTGTATGTTATGTAATGTATATATTGTGTGTGATACGTGGAAAATGTGATACTATTTATTTGCATGTGTGATACAAGGACAAAGTGATATCTGTAGGCCTAGGCCTATACTAGTGATTACTGTGGGTGATACATGAAATGTGATATGAATGCTGTTTTTATATGTTATACTCTTACTTTCTGCCTATGTCTTAATCCCAAGCGCGAGACAAATTCTTCTATGTGAAAATTGAAGCCAATAAAATTTGAGTTGAGTTGAGTTGAAAGCAACGGGATCACTTTAACTTCTGACACTTTTTGGGACCTGAATTGTAATTACTAAAGTAAGGCTCCCTGTCGGTGATTGTGCATACTTTTGCACCACCAAAATGATGGAAAAAAACATGTTTGATGGCTTGTTGCCATACCAGCATATTTCGGGTGGTTTACGGGGAGCATATCGCCTTATGTCACAGCTTTCCTTCTTTGCCACTACAATTTGACAATTTGATGATTTAATGAACAAAGGCCGTCGGCCCATTTCATGGGGATTACGAAGAACATGGCAACAATAATGGCAAGAACAACGAAAACATAATTCGCAGAACAATAATAGCGGGTTACATCTTGACCAACCTGGGCTTTGCGGGCTTGGTCAATAAGAAGAGCAGCAGACGATATGCTCCCCTCGGGCCTCTGTCAATAAGAAGAAACAGCAGACGGTATGGTCCCCTCGGGCCTCTGTCAATAAGAAGAAACAGCAGACGATATGGTCCCCTCGGGCCTCTGTCAATAAGAAGAAACAGCAGACGATATGGTCCCCTCGGGCCTCTGTCAATAAGAAGAAACAGCAGACGATATGGTCCCCTCGGGCCTCTGTCAATAAGAAGAAACAGCAGACGATATGGTCCCCTCGGGCCTCTGTCAATAAGAAGAAACAGCAGACGATATGGTCCCCTCGGGGCTTTTTTTTTTTTTTTTTTTTTTTTTTTTCTTCTTTTTTTTTGGACCTCAGTTGCATGCAGGATGCTTCAACCCATATTTTTTGCCCGATTTTTTATTTTTTTATTTTTTTTTATTTTTTTTTATTTTTGTTTTAAGGCGGGGAGCATCCTTCTTCCTTGGTCTTTTTCTGTATAACATAATCAACTTTATATTATACAAAACATAAACTTCTGTCTAATGTTTAACTCTAATTCCAATAAAATACGTAAGTCTAACTTCTTCCCATACTTAAATTTTCCTATGGTCATTTTTGTTATCAAAATACAATAATTTATAAAGTAAATTTGATCGTTTTTTAAATTTTCATTCCAAAAACCAAATAATATATCTGTTTCATTCAAAGTTATATTATAATAAATTTGCTTAAAAATAAAGTCTTTACATAGTTTCCAGACGTTCCTCACCTCTTGACAATGAAAAAAGAAGTGCTCAAGTGTATCCAGTTCATTACAAACTTCACAATTATTAGTTTGACATAAACCCATCTTGTTTAGTAAAATATTCGTTGGGTAAATTCTGTGTAAAATTTTCCAATGAAGCAGACGCAGTCGTTCTTCTTTTGTACAATTAACAGCTAACAGCCAGTGTCTTGATTCCAGAACAACATTATGCTTTCTTTGCCAAAAAGAACAGGCGCTCGGAGTTTGTACCTCGAAATTAACCAAAACAGTTCTTATTTCCCTTGGTGTAATATTACCAATACGAGTCAAACCCTGCAACAGAACATATCGGTATGGCAATGCGTTAATCAGTTTTGTTTTAAGTGCTGTACATAACGCATTATACTCAAATTGTCTGGCTGGTTTATAAGCAACCTTTTGACATAATTCTTCAAATGAAATCATGTCACCGATTTCATTCATGACATCCATTCAAGAAGAAACAGCAGACGGTATGGTCCCCTCGGGCCTCTGTCAATAAGAAGAAACAGCAGACGATATGGTCCCCTCGGGCCTCTGTCAATAAGAAGAAACAGCAGACGATATGGTCCCCTCGGGCCTCTGTCAATAAGAAGAAACAGCAGACGATATGGTCCCCTCGGGCCTCTGTCAATAAGAAGAAACAGCAGACGGTATGGTCCCCTCGGGCCTCTGTCAATAAGAAGAAACAGCAGACGATATGGTCCCCTCGGGCCTCTGTCAATAAGAAGAAACAGCAGACGGTATGGTCCCCTCGGGCCTCTGTCAATAAGAAGAAACAGCAGACGATATGGTCCCCTCGGGCCTCTGTCAATAAGAAGAAACAGCAGACGGTATGGTCCCCTCGGGCCTCTGTCAATAAGAAGAAACAGCAGACGATATGGTCCCCTCGGGCCTCTGTCAATAAGAAGAAACAGCAGACGATATGGTCCCCTCGGGCCTCTGTCAATAAGAAGAAACAGCAGACGATATGGTCCCCTCGGGCCTCTGTCAATAATAAGAAACAGCAGACGATATGCTCCCCTCGGGCCTCTGTCAATAAGAAGAAACAGCAGACGGTATGGTCCCCTCGGGCCTCTGTCAATAAGAAGAAACAGCAGACGATATGGTCCCCTCGGGCCTCTGTCAATAAGAAGAAACAGCAGACGTTATGGTCCCCTCGGGCCTCTGTCAATAAGAAGAAACAGCAGACGGTATGGTCCCCTCGGGCCTCTGTCAATAAGAAGAAACAGCAGACGATATGGTCCCCTCGGGCCTCTGTCAATAAGAAGAAACAGCAGACGATATGGTCCCCTCGGGCCTCTGTCAATAAGAAGAAACAGCAGACGATATGGTCCCCTCGGGCCTCTGTCAATAAGAAGAAACAGCAGACGATATGGTCCCCTTGGGCCTCTGTCAATAAGAAGAAACAGCAGACGGTATGGTCCCCTCGGGCCTCTGTCAATAAGAAGAAACAGCAGACGGTATGGTCCCCTCCGGCCTCTGTCAATAAAGAAGAAACAGCAGACGATATGGTCCCCTCGGGCCTCTGTCAATAAGAAAAAACAGCAGACGATATGGTCCCCTCGGGCCTCTGTCAATAAGAAGAAACAGCAGACGATATGGTCCCCTCGGGCCTCTGTCAATAAGAAGAAACAGCAGACGATATGGTCCCCTCGGGCCTCTGTCAATAAGAAGAAACAGCAGACGGTATGGTCCCCTCGGGCCTCTGTCAATAAGAAGAAACAGCAGACGGTATGCTCCCCTCGGGCCTCTGTCAATAAAGAAGAAACAGCAGACGATATGGTCCCCTCGGGCCTCTGTCAATAAGAAGAAACAGCAGACGGTATGGTCCCCTCGGGCCTCTGTCAATAAGAAGAAACAGCAGACGGTATGGTCCCCTCGGGCCTCTGTCAATAAGAAGAAACAGCAGACGGTATGCTCCCCTCGGGCCTCTGTCAATAAAGAAGAAACAGCAGACGGTATGGTCCCCTCGGGTCTCTGTCAATAAGAAGAAACAGCAGACGGTATGCTCCCCTCGGGCCTCTGTCAATAAAGAAGAAACAGCAGACGATATGCTCCCCCTCTGTCGATGTTTCTTCTTTATTGACAGAGGGGGAGCATATCGTCTGCTGTTTCTTCTTTATTGACAGAGACCCGAGGGGAGCATATCGTCTGCTGTTTCTTCTTTATTGACAGAGGGCCGAGGGGAGCATATTGTCTGCTGTTTCTTCTTTATTGACAGAGGCCCGAGGGGAGCATATTGTCTGCTGTTTCTTCTTTTTTGACAGAGGCCCGAGGGGAGCATATCGTCTGCTGTTTCTTCTTTATTGACAGAGACCCGAGGGGAGCATATCGTCTGCTGTTTCATCTCATTGACAGAGGCCCGAGGGGAGCATATCGTCTGCTGTTTCTTCTTATTGACACGATATGCTCCCCCTCTGTCAATAAAGAAGAAACAGCAGACGATATGCTCCGCTCGGGTCTCTGTCAATAAGATGAAACAGCAGACGATATGCTCCCCTTGGGCCTCTGTCAATAAAGAAGAAACAGAAGATGATATGCTCCCCTCGGGCCTCTGTCAATAAGATGAAAACAGAAGACGATATGCTCCCCTCGGGCCTCTGTCAATAAAGAAGAAACAGCAGACGATATGGTCCCCTCGGGCCTCTGTCAATAAGAAGAAACAGCAGACGATATGCTCCCTCTGTCAATAAAGAAGAAACAGCAGACGATATGCTCCCCCTCTGTCAATAAAGATGAAACAGCAGACGATATGCTCCCCTCGGGTCTCTGTCAATAAGATGAAACAGCAGACGATATGCTCCCCTTGGGCCTCTGTCAATAAAGAAGAAACAGAAGATGATATGCTCCCCTCGGGCCTCTGTCAATAAGATGAAAACAGAAGACGATATGCTCCCCTCGGGCCTCTGTCAATAAAGAAGAAACAGCAGACGATATGGTCCCCTCGGGCCTCTGTCAATAAGATGAAACAGAAGACGATATGCTCCCCTCGGGCCTCTGTCAATAAGATGAAACAGAAGACGATATGCTCCCCCTCTGTCAATAAAGAAGAAACAGCAGACGATATGCTCCCCTCGGGCCTCTGTCAATAAGATGAAACAGCAGACAATATGCTCCCCTCGGGCCTCTGTCAATAAGATGAAACAGCAGACGATATGCTCCCCTCGGGCCTCTGTCAATAAAGAAGAAACAGAAGATGATATGCTCCCCTCGGGCCTCTGTCAATAAGATGAAAACAGAAGATGATATGCTCCCCTCGGGCCTCTGTCAATAAGATGAAACAGAAGACGATATGCTCCCCTCGGGCCTCTGTCAATAAGATGAAACAGAAGACGATATGCTCCCCTCGGGCCTCCGTCAATAAGATGAAACAGAAGACGATATGCTCCCCTCGGGCTTCTGTCAATTAGATGAAACAGAAGACGATATGCTCCGCCTCAGACCAGCAAAAACGCTTTTCCGTGGAATAATGTGTGGAGATTTTTATGCAGCATTTTGTGCTTTCACTTTTACTTGGGAATAACTTGTTACAAGGTGATACCGGTCAACAGGGGGAATAACTTGTTACAAGGTGATACCGGTCAACAGGGGGAATAACTTGTTACAAGGTGATACCGGTCAACAGGGGGAATAACTTGTTACAAGGTGATACCGGTCAACAGGGGGAATAACTTGTTACAAGGTGATACCGGTCAACAGGGGGAATAACTTGTTACAAGGTGATACCGGTCAACAGGGGGAATAACTTGTTACAAGGTGATACCGGTCAACAGGTACAAGGTGATACCGGTCAACAGGTACAAGGTGATACCAGTCAACAGGTACAAGGTGATACCGGTCAACAGGTACAAGGTGATACCGGTCAACAGGTACAAGGTGATACCGGTCAATAGGTACAAGGTGATACCGGTCAACAGGGTGCAGGAGTTCAAGTTGAGAAAAAAAGTTGCGCCTTATAGTCCGGAAAGTACAGTAATGCTTCCCGCCCCCCCTCCAAAATGGCTTGATCAAGTTAAGCATGTGGATCAATCAGGAAGCGCGTGGTCATTCACCTTGACTTGTACAATTATGGCAGCTGTATATTTTGAGCATAGGAGTTTTTTGTGTGCAGGCAAGGTCTTTCACAGGGGATGTACCACGAGAGGCACATGTAGCTTTTCTTAACGCCGTAAGTTCTTTCTTATTTGCCTTTTATCTCTTGGTGCGTTAATTTGTGTCAGTTGTGTGTTCATAGCTGGGGATGTGTGTTTGTGTCAGTTGGTTGTTCATAGCTAGGGATGTGTGTTTGTGTCAGTTGTGTGTTCATAGCTAGGGATGTGTGTTTGTGTCAGTTGTGTGTTCATAGCTGGGGATGTGTGTTTGTGTCAGTTGTGACTTAATAGCTGGGGATGTGTGTTTGTGTCAGTTGTGAGTTCATAGCTGGGGATGTGTGCCTGTGTCAGTTAATTGTGTGTTCATAGCTGGGGATGTGTGTTTGTATCAGTTGAGTGTTCATAGCTAGGGATGTGTGTTTGTGTCAGTTGTGTGTTCATAACTGGGGATGTGTCAGTTGTGTGTTCATAGCTGGGGATGTGAGTTTGTGTCAGTTGGGTGTTCATAGCTGGGGATGTGTGTTTGTATCAGTTGAGTGTTCATAGCTAGGGATGTGTGTTTGTGTCAGTTGTGTGTTCATAGCTGGGGATGTGAGTTTGTGTCAGTTGGGTGTTCATAGCTGGGGATGTGTGTTTGTGTCAGTTGATTGTTCATAGCTAGGGATGTGTGTTTGTGTCAGTTGTGTGTTCATAGCTGGGGATGTGTGTTTGTGTCAGTTGTGTGTTCATAGCTGGGGATGTGTCAGTTGTGTGTTCATAGCTGGGGATGTGTGTTTGTATCAGTTGTGTGTTCATAGCTAGGGATGTGTGTTTGTGTCACTTGTGTTCATAGCAAGGGATGTGTGTTTGTGTCACTTGTGTGTTCATAGCTGGGGATGTGTGTTTGTGTCAGTTGTATGTTCATAGCTGGGGATGTGTCAGTTGTGTGTTCATAGCTGGGGATGTGTGTTTGTGTCAGTTGTATGTTCATAGCTGGGGATGTGAGTTTGTGTCAGTTGTGTGTTCATAGCTGTGGATGTGTGTTTGTGTCAGTTGTGTGTTCATAGCTGGGGATGTGTGTTTGTGTCAGTTGTGTGTTCATAGCTGGGGATGTGTCAGTTGTGTGTTCATAGCTGGGGATGTGTGTTTTTGTCAGTTGTGTGTTCATAGCTGGGGATGTGTCAGTTGTGTGTTCATAGCTGGGGATGTGTGTTTGTGTCAGTTGTGAGTTCATAGCTAGGGATGTGTGTTTCTGTCAGTTGTGTGTTCATAGCTAGGGATGTGTGTTTGTGTCAGTTGTGTGTTCATAGCTAGGGATGTGTGTTTGTGTCAGTTGTGTGTTCATAGCTAGGGATGTGTGTTTCTGTCAGTTGTGTGTTCATAGCTAGGGATGTGTGTTTGTGTCAGTTGTGTGTTCATAGCTAGGGATGTGTGTTTGTGTCAGTTGTGTGTTCATAGCTAGGGATGTGTGTTTGTGTCAGTTGTGTGTTCATAGCTAGGGGTTTGTGTCAGTTGTGACTTAATAGCTGGGGATGTGTGTTTGTGTCAATTGTGTGTTCATAGCTGGGGATGTGTGTTTGTGTCAGTTGTGTGTTCATAGCTAGGGATGTGTGTTTGTGTCAGTTGTGTGTTCATAGCTGGGGATGTGTCAGTTGTGTGTTTCATTGCTGGGGATGTGTGTTTGTGTCAGTTGTGAGTTCATAGCTGGGGATGTGTCAGTTGTGTGTTCAGTCATAGCTGGGGATGTGAGTTTGTGTCAGTTGGGTGTTCATAGCTGGGGATGTGTGTTTGTGTCAGTTGATTGTTCATAGCTAGGGATGTGTGTTTGTGTCAGTTGTGTGTTCATAGCTGGGGATGTGTGTTTGTGTCAGTTGTGTGTTCATAGCTGGGGATGTGTCAGTTGTGTGTTCATAGCTGGGGATGTGTGTTTGTGTCAGTTGTGTGTTCATAGCTAGGGATGTGTGTTTGTGTCAGTTGTGTGTTCATAGCTAGGGATGTGTGTTTGTGTCAGTTGTGATTTCATAGCTGGGGATGTGTCAATTGTGTGTTCATTGCTGGGGATGTGTGTTTGTGTCAGTTGTGTGTTCATAGCTGGGGGTTTGTGTCATTTGTATGTTCATAGCTAGGGATGTGTGTTTGTGTCAGTTGTGTGTTCATAGCTGGGGATGTGTCAGTTGTGTGTTCATAGCTAGGGATGTGTGTTTGTGTCAGTTGGGTGTTCATAGCTGTGGATGTGTACGTGTTTGTGTCAGTTGTTAGTTTATAGCTGGGGATGTGTCATTTGTATGTTCATAGCTAGGGATGTGTGTTTGTGTCAGTTGTGTGTTCATAGCTGGGGATGTGTCAGTTGTGTGTTCATAGCTAAGGATGTGTGTTTGTGTCAGTTGGGTGTTCATAGCTGTGGATGTGTGTTTGTGTCAGTTGTTAGTTTATCAATCAATATGAGTTGTGTGTTTATAGCTGGGGATGTGTGTTTGTGTCAGTTGTGACTTAATAGCTAGGGATGTGTGTTTGTGTCAGTTGGGTGTTCATAGCTGTGGATTCATCGTAATGTTTCAGTTGCCATGTGATCTGTACCTTCAGAGACTGCAGGCTGCCAACTTTAACGTTTTTGATCCCAAGCTGCAAGTAAGAGTCCCATCTCTGCCACTACGTCTGTGGTTACAGAAAATAAAAAAGAAATATTGAACCATGAACCTTGTCAATGAGTCAGCATGTTAAGGGATGTAACTGTGTTCTGGTTTCTTACTGTTGACACTCCCACTCTTTTTTCCTTGTATTTTATTACATGTGCACACACACACACACAGACATTCATACATACACACACACTGTACATACATACACACACACACACAAAGACATACACACACACACAGACATACATACACACAAACACACACAAAGATATATACATATACACAAAGACATACATACATACACTATTCAAAAAAAGTTAAGGATCACTTTTTTACAAGCACGCCACACAAAACGGACAAGACCGAATTCTTTCATTTAAACATTTTTTATATAATTGAACAACCAAGGAGTAATGACAAACAAAGCAAAGATTGAACAAGGCAGCGACAATTTAGCTAGAGTGTGTCAAACGTGACAACTCGAAAATGGAATTCACAACAATGTGAATCGGTGTCAATAACGCGTGTGCCCTCCGTTGTGTACCAGGCATTGAACACATCATCGTTGGCGCATGGAGAGGATCAGGTTGCATATGAATGCTCTGGGAACTCCATTCCACTCCTGCTGGAGCCATTGCAGCAGTTGACCCAGATTGGCAGGAGGAGGGTGATGTTGCGGTACCCGACGACAAAGCTCGTCCCACATGTGCTCTATGGGGTTCAGGTCCGGGCTGTTGGCTGGCCACAGCATCCTGTTGACCCTGGCCTGCTGGATGAAGGTGTTTACAGCTGCAGAGCGATGGGGAGGTGCGTTGTCATCCTGAAGAATCGCACGAGGGCCGATCGCTTGGAGGGCTGGAACGACCAGGGGTTGCAGGATCTCATTCTGGTAGCGGACACCGGTCAAGTTGCCCACTACATGGTACAGAGGTGTCCTTAGACGTGTGCTGATCCCTCCCCAGACCATCTTAGAGCCTCCGCCAAAACGCTGTCGTTCCAGAACAGCGCCTTCTGCGAAGCGCTCTCCGCGACGCCTCCACACTCGGATGCGACCATCAGCAGGTTCCAAGCAAAAGCGGGACTCATCTGTAAACAACACCTGAGCCCACTGCTGACGTTGCCACCTCACATGTTGAGTGCACCAGGCTCGGCGAGCTGCTCGGTGATTAAGCAGTCAGGGTTGTTCCTCGGACTGGACGCCTTGCACCCAAGCCAAAGTTGTGTAAGCGGTTTCGGATCGTCTGACCACTAACAACAGTGTTGGTGGTAGCTTGTAGACATTGCCTAATGTTGTTTGCCGTAGCCATTCTTTGTTGCATGGCCTGCCTCTGAATGAAGCGATCCTCTCTTTGTGTGGTGACTCTGGGCCGACCAGAACGTTGTCGCTCCTGCACTCTTCCAGTTGCGTGGAATCTCTGTTTTAGTCTGATGATGACAGAGGGAGCCACTGTAAGCCTCTGGGCCGCTTGCCTGGCAGCAACACCGTCTTGTAGCCATCCTATATCCCTTCCTCTATCCAAATCGCTCAGTTTTCTTCGTGGGGGCATGTTAATTGCTACTGTGCATAATTGTGTCAGCGTGTCAACCTTTAAACACAAGCTGGTGAGCGATGTTCATAGCCAGGACCCTGTTGTAGCACGTGCATCACAACCTTTTGCCCTGGCATGCGTTCCGCAAATTTCATGGGGCTATAAAAAAACACCCTTTTTCTTCCAAAATGCAGAAGCTTTTGAGAAGTCCCACAAAGGGAAATAACTCTGCCTGCCAAACAAAATTCTAGGTCAAGACTCATTGTTCATTTGTTAATTCAAACACATTAATCTTTTAATTATTATATCGATGTTTAATTTTTTGGCAGTTTTTGACTCACATGCGAAGCAAAAGTGAGTCTATGTACTCACCCGAGTCGTCCGTCCGGACGTCCGTCCGGAAAACTTTAACGTTGGATATTTCTTGGACACTATTCAGTCTATCAGTACCAAATTTGGCAAGATGGTGTATGATGACAAGGCCCCAAAAAACATACATAGCATCTTGACCTTGCTTCAAGGTCAAGGTCGCAGGGGCCATAAATGTTGTCTAAAAAACAGCTATTTTTCCCATTTTCTCTGAAGTTTTTGAGATTCAATACCTCACCTATATATGATATATAGGGCAAAGTAAGCCCCATCTTTTGATACCAGTTTGGTTTACCTTGCTTCAAGGTCAAGGTCACAGGAGCTCTTCAAAGTTGGATTGTATACATATTTTGAAGTGACCTTGACCCTGAACTATGGAAGATAACTGTTTCAAACTTAAAAATTATGTGGGGCACATGTTATGCTTTCATCATGAGACACATTTGGTCACATATGATCAAGGTCAAGGTCACACACATCACACACTGCCAGTGACAGTAACAAACACTCACACACACATCACACACTGACAGTAACAAACACACTCGCACACACATCACACACTGCCAGTGCCAGTAACAAACACACTCGCACACACATCACACACTGACAGTGACAGTAACAAACACACTGGCACACAGTAACAAACACACTCGCACACACATCACACACTGACAGTGCCAGTAACAAACACACTCGCACACACATCACACACTGACAGTGACAGTAACAAACACACTCGCACACATCACACACTGACAGTAACAAACACACTGGCACACACTGACAGTGACAGTAACAAACACACTCGCACACACATCACACACTGACAGTGACAGTAACAAACACACTGGCACACGCATCACACAGTGACAGTAACAAATACACTCGCACACGCATCACACAGTGACAGTAACAAATACACTCGCACACACATCACACACTGACAGTGACAGTAACAAACACACTCGCACACATCACACACTGACAGTAACAAACACACTGGCACACACTGACAGTGACAGTAACAGACACACTGGCACACACATCACACACTGACAGTGACAGTAACAAACACACACACACATCACACACTGACAGTGACAGTAACAAACACACTCGCACACACATCACACACTGACAGTGACAGTAACAAACACACTCGCACACATCACACACTGACAGTAACAAACACACTGGCACACACTGACAGTGACAGTAACAAACACACTCGCACACACATCACACACTGACAGTGACAGTAACAAACACACTCGCACACATCACACACTGACAGTAACAAACACACTGGCACACACTGACAGTGACAGTAACAAACACACTCGCACACACATCACACACTGACAGTGCCAGTAACAAACACACTCGCACACACATCACACACTGACAGTGACAGTAACAAACACACTCGCACACACATCACACACTGCCAGTGACAGTAACAAACACACTCGCACACACATCACACACTGACAGTGACAGTAACAAACACACTCGCACACACATCACACACTGACAGTGACAGTAACAAACACACATCACACACATCACACACTGACAGTAACAAACACACTGGCACACACTGACAGTGACAGTAACAAACACGCATCACACAGTGACAGTAACAAACACACTCGCACACACATCACACACTGAGTGACAGTAACAAATACACTCGCACACACATCACACACTGACAGTGACAGTAACAAACACACATCACACACATCACACACTGACAGTAACAAACACACATCACACACTGACCGTGACAGTAACAAACACACATCACACACTGACAGTGACAGTAACAAACACACTCACACACACTGACAGTGACAGTAACAAACACTCACACACACACACTGACAGTGACAGTAACAAACACTCACACACACACACTGACAGTGACAGTAACAAACACTCACACACACACACTGACAGTGACAGTAACAAACACTCACACACACACACTGACAGTGACAGTAACAAACACTCACACACACATCACATACTGACAGTGACAGTAACAAACACACACACACATCACACACTGACAGTGACAGTGACAAACACTCACACACACATCACACACTGACAGTGACAGTGACAGTAACAAACACACATCACACACTGACCGTGACAGTAACAAACACACATCACACACTGACAGTGACAGTAACAAACACACTGGCACACAGTAACAAACACACTCGCACACACATCACACACTGACAGTGACAGTAACAAACACGCATCACACAGTGACAGTAACAAACACACTCGCACACACATCACACACTGACAGTGACAGTAACAAACACACATCACACACTGACAGTGACAGTAACAAACACACATCACACACTGATAGTGACAGTAACAAACACACATCACACACTGATAGTGACAGTAACAAACACACATCACACACTGACAGTGACAGTAACAAACACACATCACACACTGATAGTGACAGTAACAAACACACATCACACACTGACAGTGACAGTAACAAACACACATCACACACTGACAGTGACAGTAACAAACACACTCGCACACACTGACAGTGACAGTAACAAACACACATCACACACTGACAGTGACAGTAACAAACACACATCACACACTGACAGTGACAGTAACAAACACACATCACACACTGATAGTGACAGTAACAAACACACATCACACACTGATAGTGACAGTAACAAACACACATCACACACTGACAGTGACAGTAACAAACACACATCACACACTGATAGTGACAGTAACAAACACACATCACACACTGACAGTGACAGTAACAAACACACATCACACACTGATAGTGACAGTAACAAACACACATCACACACTGATAGTGACAGTAACAAACACACATCACACACTGACAGTGACAGTAACAAACACACATCACACACTGACAGTGACAGTAACAAACACACTCGCACACACTGACAGTGACAGTAACAAACACACATCACACACTGACAGTGACAGTAACAAACACACATCACACACTGACAGTGACAGTAACAAACACACTCACACACACTGACAGTGACAGTAACAAACACACATCACACACTGACAGTGACAGTAACAAACACACATCACACACACTGACAGTGACAGTAACAAACACACTCGCACACACTGACAGTGACAGTAACAAACACACTCGCACACACTGACAGTGACAGTAACAAACACACATCACACACTGATAGTGACAGTAACAAACACACATCACACACTGACAGTGACAGTAACAAACACACTCACACACACTGACAGTGACAGTAACAAACACACTCGCACACACTGACAGTGACAGTAACAAACACACTCACACACACTGACAGTGACAGTAACAAACACACTCACACACACTGACAGTGACAGTAACAAACACACTCGCACACACTGACAGTGACAGTAACAAACACACTCGCACACTGACAGTGACAGTAACAAACACACTCACACACACTGACAGTGACAGTAACAAACACACTCACACACACTGACAGTGACAGTAACAAACACACTCACACACACTGACAGTGACAGTAACAAACACACTCGCACACACCACCAGAGGAACAAACCTGAGTCAAAACCACAAATAGCACAAAGCAGGGCTATATTTCAGCTTTACATCACGACCATGATACAAAATGTCTACTCTGCAGATCCCACCAAACCATAAATAGCACAAAGCAGGGCTATATTTCAGCTTTACATCACGACCATGATACAAAATGTCTACTCTGCAGATCCCACCAAACCATAAATAGCACAAAGCAGGGCTATATTTCAGCTTTACACCATGACCATGATACAAAATGTCTACTCTGCAGATCCCACCAAACCATAAATAGCACAAAGCAGGGCTATATTTCAGCTTTACATCACGACCATGATACAAAATGTCTACTCTGCAGATCCCACCAAACCATAAATAGCACAAAGCAGGGCTATATTTCAGCTTTACATCACGACCATGATACAAAATGTCTACTCTGCAGATCCCACCAAACCATAAATAGCACAAAGCCGGGCTATATTTCAGCTTTACACCATGACCATGATACAAAATGTCTACTCTGCAGATCCCACCAAACCATAAATAGCACAAAGCAGGGCTATATTTCAGCTTTACACCATGACCATGATACAAAATGTCTACTCTGCAGATCCCACCAAACCATAAATAGCACAAAGCAGGGCTATATTTCAGCTTTACATCACGACCATGATACAAAATGTCCCTCTGCAGATCCCACCAAACCACAAAGCAGGGCTATATTTCAGCTTTACACCATGACCATGATACAAAATGTCCCTCTGCAGATCCCACCAAACCACAAAGCAGGGCTATATTTCAGCTTTACATCACGACCATGATACAAAATGTCCCTCTGCAGATCCCACCAAACCACAAAGCAGGGCTATATTTCAGCTTTACACCATGACCATGATACAAAATGTCCACTCTGCAGATCCCACCAATCCACAAATAGCACAAAGCAGGGCTATATTTTTTCAGCTTTACATCATGATACAAAATGTCTACTCTGCAGATCCCACCAAACCACAAAGCAGGGCTATATTTCAGCTTTATATCATGATACAAAATGTCCACTCTGCAGATCCCACCAAACCACAAAGCAGGGCTATATTTCAGCTTTACACCATGACCATGATACAAAATGTCCACTCTGCAGATCCCACCAAACCACAAAGCAGGGCTATATTTCAGCTTTATATCATGATACAAAATGTCTACTCTGCAGATGACACTTCAGTCTTGAAGCTTTCACTTTTGTCACAAGACAGACTGACTGTAGAGGTATGTGTCACATGTCTTGAAGCTTTTACCTTTGTCACAAGACAGGCTGACTGTACATGTCTTGAAGTTTTCACTTTTGTCACAAGACAGACTGACTGTACATGTCTTGAAGCTTTCACTTTTGTCACAAGACAGACTGACTGTACATGTCTTGAAGTTTTCACCGTTGACTCAAGGCAAGTGTTGCACATGAAGTTAATCCAATATCGTGTGCAGAGGAACCTGATAAAGGATCACGTCTTTTTTTGACGCGCTTACTGGAACCTGATAAAGGATCACATGTGTTTTTGACGCGCTAACTGGAACCTGATAAAGGATCACGTGTTTTTTGGACGCGCTAACTGGAACCTGATAAAGGATCACATGTTTTTTTGACGCGCTAACTGGAACCTGATAAAGGATCACGTCTTTTTTTGACGCGCTAACCGGAACCTGATAAAGGATCACGTCTTTTTTTGACGCGCTAACCGGAACCTGATAAAGGATCACGTGTTTTTTGGACGCGCTAACTGGAACCTGATAAAGGATCACATGTTTTTTTGACGCGCTAACTGGAACCTGATAAAGGATCACGTCTTTTTTTGACGCGCTAACCGGAACCTGATAAAGGATCACGTCTTTTTTTGACGCGCTTACTGGAACCTGATAAAGGATCACATGTGTTTTTGACGCGCTAACTGGAACCTGATAAAGGATCACGTTACGCGCTAACTGGAACCTGATAAAGGATCACGTGGGTTATTTTTGACGCGCTAACTGGAACCTGATAAAGGATCACGTGGGTTTTTGACGCGGTAACTGGAACCTGATAAAGGATCACGTCTTTTTTTGACGCGCTAACTGGAACCTTGAAGCTGGTCGCGTGGAGGCGGCAGCATTGTGACCTTCAGGAATACCATCTGGTGCAGTAGAGGTCAAATCCAGCAGCGGGTGACAACCAGAGATCAGCTGTGTCGGTCTCTCCACCACGACATCATGAAAGGCCTGCACACAGGACGCAGACCATGAACACTGCGTTGACCTTATTTGCTCTCAGACACAGACACCTGTGTGCTATATAGACACAAACACCTGTGTGCTTCCATATAGACACAGACCACTGTGTGCTTGCACATAAACACAGACCACTGTGTGCTTGTACATAGACACTGACCACTGTATGCTTCCATATAGACACAGACCACTGTGTACTTGTACATAGACACAGACCACTGTGTGCTTCCATATAGACACAGACCACTGTGTGCTTCCATATAGACACAGACCACTGTGTGCTTGCACATAGACACAGACCACTGTCTGCTTGCATATAGAGACAGACCACTGTGTGCTTGCACATAAACACAGACCACTGTGTGCTCTCACATAGACACAGACCACTGTGTGCTCTCACATAGACACAGACCACTGTGTGCTTGCACATAAACACAGACCACTGTGTGCTCTCACATAGACACAGACCACTGTGTGCTCTCACATAGACACAGACCACTGTGTGCTCTGACATATATAGACACAAACAACTGTGTGCTCTGACATATATAGACACAAACAACTGTGTGCTCTCACATAGACACAAACAACAGTGTGCTCTGACATAGACACAAACAACTGTGTGCTCTCACATAGACACAAACAACTGTGTGCTCTCACATAGACACAAACAACTGTGTGCTCTGACATAGACACAAACAACTGTGTGCTCTCACATAGACACAAACAACAGTGTGCTCTGACATAGACACAAACAACTGTGTGCTCTCACATAGACACAAACAACTGTGTGCTCTCACATAGACACAAACAACTGTGTGCTCTTACATAGACACAAACAACGGTGTGCTCTCACATAGACACAAACAACTGTGTGCTCTCACATAGACACAAACAACTGTGTGCTCTGACATAGACACAAACAACTGTGTGCTCTGACATAGACACAAACAACTGTGTGCTCTCACATAGACACAAACAACTGTGTGCTCTTAAATAGACACAAACAACTGTGTGCTCTGACATAGACACAAACAACTGTGTGCTCTGACATAGACACAAACAACTGTGTGCTCTCACATAGACACAAACAACTGTGTGCTCTTAAATAGACACAAACAACTGTGTGCTCTGACATAGACACAAACAACTGTGTGCTCTGACATAGACACAAACAACTGTGTGCTCTCACATAGACACAAACAACTGTGTGCTCTCACATATATAGACACAAACAACTGTGTGCTCTCACATATATAGACACAAACAACTGTGTGCTCTGACATAGACACAAACAACTGTGTGCTCTCACATAGACACAAACAACTGTGTGCTCTTAAATAGACACAAACAACTGTGTGCTCTCACTTAGACACAAACAACTGTGTGCTCTTAAATAGACACAAACAACTGTGTGCTCTCACATAGACACAAACAACTGTGTGCTCTTACATAGACACAAACAACGGTGTGCTCTCACATAGACACAAACAACTGTGTGCTCTGACATATATAGACACAAACAACTGTGTGCTCTGACATAGACACAAACAACTGTGTGCTCTGACATAGACACAAACAACTGTGTGCTCTCACATAGACACAAACAACTGTGTGCTCTCACATAGACACAAACAACTGTGTGCTCTCACATATATAGACACAAACAACTGTGTGCTCTCACATAGACACAAACAACTGTGTGCTCTCACATAGACACAAACAACTGTGTGCTCTTAAATAGACACAAACAACTGTGCGCTCTCACATAGACACAAACAACTGTGTGCTCTTAAATAGACACAAACAACTGTGTGCTCTCACATAGACACAAACAACTGTGTGCTCTCACATAGACACAAACAACTGTGTGCTCTGACATATATAGACACAAACAACTGTGTGCTCTCACATAGACACAAACAACGGTGTGCTCTCACATAGACACAAACAACTGTGTGCTCTGACATATATAGACACAAACAACTGTGCGCTCTCACATAGACACAAACAACTGTGTGCTCTGACATAGACACAAACAACTGTGTGCTCTCACATAGACACAAACAACTGTGTGCTCTGACATATATAGACACAAACAACTGTGTGCTCTCACATAGACACAAACAACTGTGTGCTCTGACATATATAGACACAAACAACTGTGTGCTCTCACATAGACACAAACAACTGTGTGCTCTTACATAGACACAAACAACTGTGTGCTCTGACATAGACACAAACAACTGTGTGCTCTCACATAGACACAAACAACTGTGTGCTCTCACATAGACACAAACAACTGTGTGCTCTCACATAGACACAAACAACTGTGTGCTCTGACATAGACACAAACAACTGTGTGCTCTCACATAGACACAAACAACTGTGTGCTCTCACATAAACACAAACAACTGTGTGCTCTGACATAGACACAAACAACTGTGTGCTCTCACATATATAGACACAAACAACTGTGTGCTCTGACATAGACACAAACAACTGTGTGCTCTCACATAAACACAAACAACTGTGTGCTCTCATATAGACACAAACAACTGTGTGCTCTGACATAGACACAAACAACTGTGTGCTCTCACATATATAGACACAAACAACTGTGTGCTCTCACATAGACACAAACAACTGTGTGCTCTCACATAGACACAAACAACTGTGTGCTCTGACATATATAGACACAAACAACTGTGTGCTCTCACATAGACACAAACAACTGTGTGCTCTCACATAGACACAAACAACTGTGTGCTCTGACATATATAGACACAAACAACTGTGTGCTCTCACATAGACACAAACAACTGTGTGCTCTCACATAGACACAAACAACTGTGTGCTCTCACATAGACACAAACAACTGTGTGCTCTGACATAGACACAAACAACTGTGTGCTCTCACATAGACACAAACAACTGTGTGCTCTCATATAGACACAAACAACGGTGTGCTCTCACATAGACACAAACAACTGTGTGCTCTGACATATATAGACAAAAACAACTGTGTGCTCTGACATAGACACAAACAACTGTGTGCTCTGACATAGACACAAACAACTGTGTGCTCTGACATAGACACAAACTGTGTGCTCTGACATAGACACAAACAACTGTGTGCTCTGACATAGACACAAACAACTGTGTGCTCTGACATAGACACAAACAACTGTGTGCTCTGACATAGACACAAACAACTGTGTGCTCTGACATAGACACAAACAACTGTGTGCTCTGACATAGACACAAACAACTGTGTGCTCTCACATAGACACAAACAACTGTGTGCTCTCATATAGACACAAACAACGGTGTGCTCTCACATAGACACAAACAACTGTGTGCTCTGACATATATAGACACAAACAACTGTGTGCTCTCACATAGACACAAACAACTGTGTGCTCTCACATAGACACAAACAACTGTGTGCTCTCATATAGACACAAACAACTGTGTGCTCTGACATAGACACAAACAACTGTGTGCTCTCACATAGACACAAACAACTGTGTGCTCTCACATAGACACAAACAACTGTGTGCTCTCACATATATAGACACAAACAACTGTGTGCTCTGACATATATAGACACAAACAACGGTGTGCTCTCACATATATAGACACAAACAACTGTGTGCTCTCACATACAAAGACACAAACAACTGTGTGCTCTCACATAGACACAAACAACTGTGTGCTCTCACATAGACACAAACAACTGTGTGCTCTGACATAGACACAAACAACTGTGTGCTCTCACATAGACACAAACAACTGTGTGCTCTGACATAGACACAAACAACTGTGTGCTCTCACATAGACACAAACAACGGTGTGCTCTCACATATATAGACACAAACAACTGTGTGCTCTGACATATATAGACACAAACAACTGTGTGCTCTGACATATATAGACACAAACAACTGTGTGCTCTGACACAGACACAAACAACTGTGTGCTCTTACATAGACACAAACAACTGTGTGCTCTCACATATATAGACACAAACAACGGTGTGCTCTCACATATATAGACACAAACAACTGTGTGCTCTGACATGAACACTGCGTTGACCTTATTTGCTCTCAGACACAGACACCTGTGTGCTATATAGACACAAACACCTGTGTGCTTCCATATAGACACAGACCACTGTGTGCTTGCACATAAACACAGACCACTGTGTGCTTGTACATAGACACAGACCACTGTATGCTTCCATATAGACACAGACCACTGTGTACTTGTACATAGACACAGACCACTGTGTGCTTCCATATAGACACAGACCACTGTGTGCTTCCATATAGACACAGACCACTGTGTGCTTCCATATAGACACAGACCACTGTGTGCTTGCACATAGACACAGACCACTGTGTGCTTCCATATAGACACAGACCACTGTGTGCTTGCACATAAACACAGACCACTGTGCGCTCGCACATAGACACAAACAACTGTGTGCTCTCACATAGACACAAACAACTGTGTGCTCTGACATATATAGACACAAACAACTGTGTGCTCTCACATATATAGACACAAACAACTGTGCTCTGACATAGACACAAACAACTGTGTACTCTCACATAGACACAAACAACAGTGTGCTCTGACATAGACACAAACAACTGTGTGCTCTCACATAGACACAAACAACTGTGTGCTCTGACATAGACACAAACAACTGTGTGCTCTCACATAGACACAAACAACAGTGTGCTCTGACATAGACACAAACAACTGTGTGCTCTCACATAGACACAAACATCTGTGTGCTCTTACATAGACACAAACAACGGTGTGCTCTCACATAGACACAAACAACTGTGTGCTCTCACATATATAGACACAAACAACTGTGTGCTCTCACATATATAGACACAAACAACTGTGTGCTCTGACATAGACACAAACAACTGTGTGCTCTCACATAGACACAAACAACTGTGTGCTCTTAAATAGACACAAACAACTGTGTGCTCTGACATAGACACAAACAACTGTGTGCTCTCACATATATAGACACAAAGAACTGTGTGCTCTCACATAGACACAAACAACTGTGTGCTCTTAAATAGACACAAACAACTGTGTGCTCTCACATAGACACAAACAACTGTGTGCTCTCACATAGACACAGACCACTGTGTGCTCTCACATAGACACAGACCACTGTGTGCTCTCACATATATAGACACAAACAACTGTGTGCTCTGACATAGACACAAACAACTGTGTGCTCTCACATAGACACAAACAACTGTGTGCTCTTAAATAGACACAAACAACTGTGTGCTCTCACATAGACACAAACAACTGTGTGCTCTTAAATAGACACAAACAACTGTGTGCTCTCACATAGACACAAACAACTGTGTGCTCTTACATAGACACAAACAGCGGTGTGCTCTCACATAGACACAAACAACTGTGTGCTCTGACATATATAGACACAAACAACTGTGTGCTCTCACATAGACACAAACAACTGTGTGCTCTGACATATATAGACACAAACAACTGTGTGCTCTGACATAGACACAAACAACTGTGTGCTCTCACATAGACACAAACAACTGTGTGCTCTCACATAGACACAAACAACTGTGTGCTCTCACATAGACACAAACAACTGTGTGCTCTCACATATATAGACACAAACAACTGTGTGCTCTGAGATAGACACAAACAACTGTGTGCTCTCACATAGACACAAACAACTGTGTGCTCTCACATAGACACAAACAACTGTGTGCTCTCATATAGACACAAACAACTGTGTGCTCTGACATAGACACAAACAACTGTGTGCTCTCACATAGACACAAACAACTGTGTGCTCTCACATAGACACAAACAACGGTGTGCTCTTAAATAGACACAAACAACGGTGTGCTCTCACATAGACACAAACAACTGTGTGCTCTGACATATATAGACACAAACAACTGTGTGCTCTCACATAGACACAAACAACTGTGTGCTCTGACATAGACACAAACAACTGTGTGCTCTTACATAGACACAAACAACTGTGTGCTCTGACATAGACACAAACAACTGTGTGCTCTGACATAGACACAAACAACTGTGTGCTCTCACATAGACACAAACAACTGTGTGCTCTGACATATATAGACACAAACAACTGTGTGCTCTGACATAGACACAAACAACTGTGTGCTCTCACATAGACACAAACAACTGTGTGCTCTCACATAGACACAAACAACTGTGTGCTCTCATATAGACACAAACAACGGTGTGCTCTCACATAGACACAAACAACTGTGTGCTCTGACATATATAGACACAAACAACTGTGTACTCTCACATAGACACAAACAACTGTGTGCTCTCACATAGACACAAACAACTGTGTGCTCTCATATAGACACAAACAACTGTGTGCTCTGACATAGACACAAACAACTGTGTGCTCTCACATAGACACAAACAACTGTGTGCTCTCACATAGACACAAACAACTGTGTGCTCTCACATATATAGACACAAACAACTGTGTGCTCTGACATATATAGACACAAACAACTGTGTGCTCTGACATATATAGACACAAACAACTGTGTGCTCTCACATAGACACAAACAACTGTGTGCTCTGACATAGACACAAACAACTGTGTGCTCTCACATAGACACAAACAACTGTGTGCTCTGACATAGACACAAACAACTGTGTGCTCTCACATAGACACAAACAACTGTGTGCTCTCATATAGACACAAACAACTGTGTGCTCTGACATAGACACAAACAACTGTGTGCTCTGACATAGACACAAACAACTGTGTGCTCTCACATAGACACAAACAACTGTGTGATAGCACAGAGACACAAACAACTGTGTGATAGCACAGAGACACAAAAACCTGTGTGATTGCACAGAGACACAAACAACTGTGTGATTGCACAAAGACACAAACAACTGTGTGATAGCACAGAGACACAAACAACTGTGTGATTGCACAAAGACACAAACAACTGTGTGATAGCACAGAGACACAAAAACCTGTGTGATTGCACAGAGACACAAACAACTGTGTGATTGCACAAAGACACAAACAACTGTGTGATTGCACAAAGACACAAACAACTGTGTGCTCTGACATAGACACAAACAACTGTGTGATTGTACAGAGACACAAACAACTGTGTGATAGCACATAGACACAAACAACTGTGTGATTGCACAAAGACACAAACAACTGTGTGCTCTGACATAGACACAAACAACTGTGTGATAGCACAGAGACACAAACAACTGTGTGATAGCACAGAGACACAAACAACTGTGTGATTGCACAAAGACACAAACAACTGTGTGATAGCACAGAGACACAAACAACTGTGTGATTGCACAAAGACACAAACAACTGTGTGATAGCACATAGACACAAACAACTGTGTGATTGCACATAGACACAAACAACTGTGTGATAGCACAGAGACACAAACAACTGTGTGATAGCACATAGACACAAACAACTGTGTGATTGCACATAGACACAAACAACTGTGTGATAGCACAAAGACACAAACAACTGTGTGATTGCACATAGACACAAACAACTGTGTGATAGCACAGACACAAACAACTGTGTGATTGCACAAAGACACAAACAACTGTGTGATAGCACATAGACACAAACAACTGTGTGATTGCACATAGACACAAACAACTGTGTGATAGCACAGAGACACAAACAACTGTGTGATAGCACATAGACACAAACAACTGTGTGATTGCACATAGACACAAACAACTGTGTGATTGCACATAGACACAAACAACTGTGTGATAGCACAGAGACACAAACAACTGTGTGATAGCACATAGACACAAACAACTGTGTGATAGCACATAGACACAAACAACTGTGTGATAGCACATAGACACAAACAACTGTGTGATTGCACATAGACACAAACAACTGTGTGCTAGCATATAGACACAAACAACTGTGTGCTAGCATATAGACACAAACAACTGTGTGCTAGCATATAGACACAAACAACTGTGTGCTAGCATATAGACACAAACAACTGTGTGCTAGCATATAGACACAAACAACTGTGTGATTGCACATAGACACAAACAACTGTGTGCTAGCATATAGACACAAACAACTGTGTGCTAGCATATAGACACAAACAACTGTGTGCTAGCATATAGACACAAACAACTGTGTGCTAGCAGATAGACACAAACAACTGTGTGATTGCACATAGACACAAACAACTGTGTGCTAGCATATAGACACAAACAACTGTGTGCTAGCATATAGACACAAACAACTGTGTGCTAGCATATAGACACAAACAACTGTGTGCTAGCATATAGACACAAACAACTGTGTGCTAGCATATAGACACAAACAACTGTGTGCTAGCATATAGACACAAACAACTGTGTGCTAGCATATAGACACAAACAACTGTGTGATTGCACATAGACACAAACAACTGTGTGCTAGCATATAGACACAAACAACTGTGTGCTAGCATAAAGACACTAACAACTGTGTGATAGCACATAGAGACAAACAACTGTGTGATTGCACATAGACACAAACAACTGTGTGATAGCACATAGACACAAACAACTGTGTGATTGCACAGAGACACAAACAACTGTGTGATTGCACAAAGACACAAACAACTGTGTGATTGCACAGAGACACAAACAACTGTGTGATTGCACAAAGACACAAACAACTGTGTGATTGCACATAGACACAAACAACTGTGTGATTGCACATAGACACAAACAACTGTGTGATTGCACATAGACACAAACAACTGTGTGATTGCACAGAGACACAAACAACTGTGTGATTGCACAAAGACACAAACAACTGTGTGATAGCACATAGACACAAACAACTGTGTGATTGCACAAAGACACAAACAACTGTGTGATAGCACAGAGACACAAACAACTGTGTGATTGCACAAAGACACAAACAACTGTGTGATAGCACATAGACACAAACAACTGTGTGATTGCACAGAGACACAAACAACTGTGTGATTGCACATAGACACAAACAACTGTGTGATTGCACAAAGACACAAACAACTGTGTGATTGCACATAGACACAAACAACTGTGTGATTGCACAAAGACACAAACAACTGTGTGATTGCACATAGACACAAACAACTGTGTGATAGCACATAGACACAAACAACTGTGTGATAGCACAGAGACACAAACAACTGTGTGATTGCACATAGACACAAACAACTGTGTGATAGCACAAAGACACAAACAACTGTGTGATTGCACATAGACACAAACAACTGTGTGATTGCACAGAGACACAAACAACTGTGTGATAGCACAGAGACACAAACAACTGTGTGATAGCACAGAGACACAAACAACTGTGTGATAGCACAAAGACACAAACAACTGTGTGATTGCACATAGACACAAACAACTGTGTGATAGCACAGAGACACAAACAACTGTGTGATAGCACAAAGACACAAACAACTGTGTGATAGCACATAGACACAAACAACTGTGTGATTGCACAGAGACACAAACAACTGTGTGATAGCACAGAGACACAAACAACTGTGTGATAGCACAAAGACACAAACAACTGTGTGATTGCACATAGACACAAACAACTGTGTGATTGCACAGAGACACAAACAACTGTGTGATAGCACATAGACACAAACAACTGTGTGATTGCACAGAGACACAAACAACTGTGTGATTGCACAAAGACACAAACAACTGTGTGATTGCACAGAGACACAAACAACTGTGTGATAGCACAGAGACACAAACAACTGTGTGATAGCACAAAGACACAAACAACTGTGTGATTGCACATAGACACAAACAACTGTGTGATTGCACAGAGACACAAACAACTGTGTGATAGCACATAGACACAAACAACTGTGTGATTGCACAGAGACACAAACAACTGTGTGATAGCACAAAGACACAAACAACTGTGTGATTGCACAGAGACACAAACAACTGTGTGATTGCACAAAGACACAAACAACTGTGTGATAGCACAGAGACACAAACAACTGTGTGATTGCACAAAGACACAAACAACTGTGTGATAGCACATAGACACAAACAACTGTGTGATTGCACAAAGACACAAACAACTGTGTGATTGCACAGAGACACAAACAACTGTGTGATAGCACAAAGACACAAACAACTGTGTGCTCTGACATAGACACTAACAACTGTGTGATAGCACATAGACACAAACAACTGTGTGATAGCACATAGACACAAACAACTGTGTGATTGCACATAGACACAAACAACTGTGTGCTCTGACATAGACACAAACAACTGTGTGATAGCACATAGACACAAACAACTGTGTGATAGCACAGAGACACAAACAACTGTGTGATAGCACAGAGACACAAACAACTGTGTGCTCTGACATAGACACAAACAACTGTGTGATAGCACAGAGACACAAACAACTGTGTGCTCTGACATAGACACAAACAACTGTGTGATTGCACAAAGACACAAACAACTGTGTGATAGCACAGAGACACAAACAACTGTGTGCTCTGACATAGACACAAACAACTGTGTGATTGCACAAAGACACAAACAACTGTGTGATAGCACAGAGACACAAACAACTGTGTGCTCTGACATAGACACTAACAACTGTGTGATAGCACATAGACACAAACAACTGTGTGATTGCACATAGACACAAACAACTGTGTGATAGCACAGAGACACAAACAACTGTGTGCTCTGACATAGACACAAACAACTGTGTGATAGCACAGAGACACAAACAACTGTGTGCTCTGACATAGACACAAACAACTGTGTGATAGCACAGAGACACAAACAACTGTGTGATTGCACATAGACACAAACAACTGTGTGATAGCACAGAGACACAAACAACTGTGTGCTCTGACATAGACACAAACAACTGTGTGATAGCACAGAGACACAAACAACTGTGTGCTCTGACATAGACACAAACAACTGTGTGATAGCACAGAGACACAAAAACCTGTGTGATTGCACATAGAGACAAACAACTGTGTGATTGCACATAGACACAAACAACTGTGTGATAGCACATAGACACAAACAACTGTGTGATAGCACATAGACACAAACAACTGTGTGATAGCACATAGACACAAACAACTGTGTGCTCTGACATAGACACAAACAACTGTGTGATAGCACATAGACACAAACAACTGTGTGATAGCACAGAGACACAAACAACTGTGTGATAGCACAGAGACACAAACAACTGTGTGCTCTGACATAGACACAAACAACTGTGTGATAGCACAGAGACACAAACAACTGTGTGCTCTGACATAGACACAAACAACTGTGTGATAGCACAGAGACACAAACAACTGTGTGCTCTGACATAGACACAAACAACTGTGTGATTGCACATAGACACAAACAACTGTGTGATAGCACATAGACACAAACAACTGTGTGATAGCACATAGACACAAACAACTGTGTGCTCTGACATAGACACAAACAACTGTGTGATAGCACATAGACACAAACAACTGTGTGATAGCACAGAGACACAAACAACTGTGTGATAGCACAGAGACACAAACAACTGTGTGCTCTGACATAGACACAAACAACTGTGTGATAGCACATAGACACAAACAACTGTGTGCTCTGACATAGACACAAACAACTGTGTGATAGCACATAGACACAAACAACTGTGTGATAGCACAGAGACACAAACAACTGTGTGCTCTGACATAGACACAAACAACTGTGTGATAGCACATAGACACAAACAACTGTGTGATTGCACATAGACACAAACAACTGTGTGCTCTGACATAGACACAAACAACTGTGTGATAGCACATAGACACAAACAACTGTGTGCTCTGACATAGACACAAACAACTGTGTGCTCTGACATAAACACAA
This sequence comes from Littorina saxatilis, assembly GCF_037325665.1. Taxonomy (NCBI): domain Eukaryota; kingdom Metazoa; phylum Mollusca; class Gastropoda; order Littorinimorpha; family Littorinidae; genus Littorina; species Littorina saxatilis. Next base: position 224,220 of record NC_090245.1, on the reverse strand, counting down.
ACAACTGTGTGATAGCACATAGACACAAACAACTGTGTGATTGCACATAGACACAAACAACTGTGTGCTCTGACATAGACACAAACAACTGTGTGATAGCACATAGACACAAACAACTGTGTGCTCTGACATAGACACAAACAACTGTGTGATAGCACATAGACACAAACAACTGTGTGATTGCACATAGACACAAACAACTGTGTGATTGCACAGAGACACAAACAACTGTGTGATAGCACAGAGACACAAACAACTGTGTGATAGCACATAGACACAAACAACTGTGTGATTGCACAGAGACACAAACAACTGTGTGATAGCACATAGACACAAACAACTGTGTGATAGCACATAGACACAAACAACTGTGTGATAGCACATAGACACAAACAACTGTGTGATTGCACAAAGACACAAACAACTGTGTGATTGCACAAAGACACAAACAACTGTGTGATTGCACAGAGACACAAACAACTGTGTGATAGCACAAAGACACAAACAACTGTGTGATAGCACAGAGACACAAACAACTGTGTGATTGCACAGAGACACAAACAACTGTGTGATAGCACAGAGACACAAACAACTGTGTGATAGCACATAGACACAAACAACTGTGTGATTGCACAGAGACACAAACAACTGTGTGATTGCACAGAGACACAAACAACTGTGTGATAGCACAGAGACACAAACAACTGTGTGATAGCACATAGACACAAACAACTGTGTGATTGCACATAGACACAAACAACTGTGTGATAGCACAGAGACACAAACAACTGTGTGATAGCACATAGACACAAACAACTGTGTGATAGCACAGAGACACAAACAACTGTGTGATAGCACAGAGACACAAACAACTGTGTGATAGCACATAGACACAAACAACTGTGTGATAGCACAGAGACACAAACAACTGTGTGATAGCACAGAGACACAAACAACTGTGTGATTGCACAGAGACACAAACAACTGTGTGATAGCACATAGACACAAACAACTGTGTGATAGCACATAGACACAAACAACTGTGTGATAGCACATAGACACAAACAACTGTGTGATAGCACATAGACACAAACAACTGTGTGATAGCACAAAGACACAAACAACTGTGTGCTAGCACAAAGACACAAACAACTGTGTGATTGCACAGAGACACTGAGACAAGTATGAGAATAAAATACAGGAAAACAAACACACACACACAACCTTATGTGTTGAGACGTGAAACGGGTCAGCTTTGTCCTTGGTTCCAGCGTCATCTTTGAGCGTTGTCCCACCACTAGGGCCAAAGGTCACGCCACCGCTAGGGTCAAAGGTGACCTTTTTGCCTTGACCGTCCCCAAACTGTGACGGGTCAGTGTGGCGGTGACCAGCGTGCGAGTGCCTGGTCCTCAGAATGGAGGGGGGCGAGGCTTTCACCAAGCGGTATACATCCGCCGGGCTTTGGATGGATGCCAGTGTATCCTCTGTGGCGCTCTCACTTCTCCCTACCCCTCTGTCCACCTGTCAACAATAGGAAACAACATTTCACATTGTACAATGTTGCAAGAATACAGCATTTGACATCATATGATGTTGCAAGAATAAAGCATTTGACAACATATGATGTTGCAAGAATTAAGCATTTGACATATGATGTTGCAAGAATATAGCATTTCACATAAAGTTGGCAAAAATATTATTGCAACAAATTTCAAACTCAAATTAAAGCATTAATTCCTGTGTCATTTAATGAAAACTGTATATGCCAGTTAAGACCGTTCACTTAACCTCCAGGATCACCTTTTGGATTAAATATTTCTTTTACAGGGATCACGTGACCGCCGCTCAAGTAAGGGTACCCTCAAAATCGACCAGACAAAAACGGAAGAGCCGAATGAAAAATTGACAAGAAATCACAATAGGCAAATCTTTGCAACTTTGACATACGAGAAGAAAGTCAAACCAATTATCTACCCTGAACAGATTGTTTTGTTTTGCTAACTTGCGTATTTCGCGTGCTATGCTATTCCTACTGATGCAGGTGTCGATCGCAAGAGCGGTCAAAAAACGGAACGTTTTACGTCAATTTTTATGGGTATCATGTCAAAAAGCGCTACATTTTAGCAATGACTTGGTGGATTTCTTTGAAACTTTCGGAATATTTTACCAACATACTGGAGATACTTCGTGTGAAAGTTTGGATCGTTACGGTTGTTTATCCAGATGTGAGGCAATGTTTCGGAAAATGTTGTTAAACTTGTCATAGGATTGTTCACTTGTCTTAAAAAAATTCATGACTTTGTATATCCACAGATAAATGATTGATACAGATTCTGTCTAAGTTCTTTCTTTATTTGGTGTTTAACGTCGTTTTCAACCACGAAGGTTATATCACGACGGGGAAAGGGGGGAGATGGATAGAGCCACTTGTCAATTGTTTCTTGTTCACAAAAGCACTAATCAAAAATTTGCTCCAGGGGCTTGCAACGTAGTACAATGTATTACCTTACTGGGAGAATGCAAGTGTCCAGTACAAAGGACTTAACATTTCTTACATACTGCTTGACTAAAATATTTACAAAAATTGACTATATTCTATACAAGAAACACTTAACAAGGGTAAAAAGAGAAACAGAATCCGTTAGTCGCCTCTTACGACATGCTGGGGAGCATCGGGTAAATTCTTCCCCCTAACCCGCGGGGGGTTTCTGTCTAAGTTTCATTTGCGTGTAGCCGCTGGCGTTAATTTGCTAGTCATGCAAACACATGAGAAAAAAATGGAACGTTCACGCTGTTTCGCGCTTATAGCTGTTATCGCTGGGTGCCACTTAAAACATGCTACGGTCACGCTTGGCTGGGCATCGCTGTGGCACCAGAATCATCGCTTAAATACAGTCGAACCCACCTAAAACGAACACGCTAGTTACGAATTTTGACTTATAACGTATTAGTTTTTAAGTTCCCAACTGAATACCTCTTTCTTCATGCTTAAAAAAAATGCTTGAAACGAATTCTTTGTAACGAATTTATGCTTATAACGAGCACTTTTTGGATTCCCAAGCATGCATAATGTCTGTAATTTACTCACGCTTATGACGAAATCTTTAAACTCGTCCCGAGATGACATATCATATCATGTGCATAACGAACCCCGCTTTGTCTCTAAAAGTCACAAGGTTACAAGGATCTGCGTGTGAGGCGAGATCAAAGGCAGGTCCATTGTGATGGCTGGGTGGCCTTCTTTATAGACACTGACCTTCCCAGGGGTCATTGACCCAGTTTTAGCTATCAGAGGTGGTTCCCCTTTCATATGAGAGAGGAAACACTTCCTGCACCCGGGTCAGTGACCGAGTTTAACCTATGAGGAGTTTAACCTATGGGGCGGTCTCTTTGATGTCTTGAGAGGAAACTTGGCCAGGGTAGTACATGCACCAGAACTGGTGGACACCATGAAATCGGAGATTGATCAGAATGTACATGTACATGCTTTTACACGACTTTTTAAATTTTACTTCTAAAATTGTGACAGTAAAAAAATCAATCAATTCTCTTAATGCGAATTTCGATTAAGACGAACTTATTTCCCGATCCCAGTGATTCGTCTTAAGCGAGTTCGACTGTATGTAGCGTGTTTACAGGCCCAGCAAATTTGCGTCAGTGCTTACATGCACATAAAACTTTGGCAGTGTGTGTATCAATCATTTTTCTAAAGACATGCAAAGTCATGAATTTTTTGGACCCAAGGGAACAATCCTATGACGAGATTAAAAACTTCTTTCGAAAAATTGCATAACATTTTGACAAACACCTGTAACAATCCATAATTTCGCTCGAAGCATCTCTAGTATGTTGGTAAAATATTCCAAAAGTGTCAAAGCAATCCACCAAGTCATTGCTAAAGTGCAGACTTTTTTGTCATGATACCTCTAAAAAATGACGCAAAAAGTCCCGTTTTTGACCGCTCTTGCGATCAACACTTGCATCAGTAGGAATAGCATAGCACGCGAAATACGCAAGGTAGCAAAACAAAACAATCTATTCAGGGTAGATAATTGGTTTGACTTTCTTCTCGTATGTCAAAGTTGCAAAGTTTTGCCTATTGTGATTTCTTGTCAATTTTTCATTCGGCTCTTCTGTTTTTGTCTGGTCGATTTTGAGGGTACCCTTACTTGAGCGGCGGTCACGTGATCCCCGTAAAATAAATATTTAATCCAAAAGGTGATCCTGGAGGTTAAGTGAACGGTCTTAACTGGCATATACAGTTTTAATGAAATGACACGGGGATTAATGCTTTAATTTGGGTTTGAAATTTGTTGCAATAATTTTTTGGCCAAGTTTATATGACATTGCAAGAATATAGCATTTGTCATCAAGAATACAGCATTTCACATATAATGTTGTGTGGATACAGAAGAATAACATTCTTCCAAAGCTTTCTTACAGAATCATCTGGAAGTGTGGTGTGAGAAAAGCGGATGACCTTGACCCTCTGTGTTTGGCCAACAGGTTCCTCCCCCTCTTCCTCCTCCTCCTCTTCCTCCTCCTGACTGGTGGACTCTTCTGATGACGAGTAGCCCTCAGCACCACGCCTGCTCTCAGTACGCTGTGTCGTGTGTCGCAAGCTTTGTCTGAAAAGTTACAATTGTATCAGTTTAAATCTTCTTCATTGTTGCAACATGGCTCATTGCTCTCAGTACGCTGTGTCATGTGTCTCAAGCTTTGTCTGAAAATTTCAAGTTGTATGAATTTAAATCTTGAGTGTTGCAACATGGCTCGTTGCTCTCAGTACGCTGTGTCATGTGTCTCAAGCTTTGTCTGAAAACATCAAGTTGTATCAATTTAAATCTTGAGTGTTGCAACACCCTGATATGTCACACACATTGTGTCACCTACATTATCTCCCACCCTGACATGTCACACACACTGTGTCACCTACAGTACCTGACACATCACACACACTGTGTCACCTACAGTACCTTACACCCTGACACATCACACACACTGTGTCACCTACAGTACCTTACACCCTGACACGTCACACACACACTGTGTCACCTACAGTACCTGACACATCACACACACTGTGTCACCTACAGTACCTCACATCCTGACACATCACACACACTGTGTCACCTACAGTACCTCACATCCTGACACATCACACACACTGTGTCACCTACAGTACCTGACACGTCACACACACTGTGTCACCTACAGTACCTCACATCCTGACACATCACACACACTGTGTCATCTACAGTACCTCACATCCTGACACATCACACACACTGTGTCATCTACAGTACCTCACACCCTGACATGTCACACACACTGTGTCACCTAAAGTACCTTACACCCTGACACATCACACACACTGTGTCATCTACAGTACCTCACACCCTGACATGTCACACACACTGTGTCACCTAAAGTACCTCACACCCCGACACATCACACACACTGTGTCACCTACAGTATCTCACACATCACACACACTGTGTCACCTACAGTACCTGACACGTCACACACACTGTGTCACCTAAAGTACCTTACACCCTGACATGTCACACACACTGTGTCACCTACAGTACCTCACATCCTGACACATCACACACACTGTGTCACCTACAGTACCTTACACCCTGACACATCACACACACACTGTGTCACCTACAGTACCTTACACCCTGACACATCACACACACACTGTGTCACCTACAGTACCTCACATCCTGACACATCACACACACTGTGTCACCTACAGTACCTCACATCCTGACACATCACACACACTGTGTCCCCTACAGTACCTTACACCCTGACACATCACACACACACTGTGTCAACTACAGTACCTCACATCCTGACACATCACACACACTGTGTCACCTACAGTACCTCACACCCCGACACATCACACACACTGTGTCACCTACAGTACCTCACACCCCGACACATCACACACACTGTGTCACCTACAGTACCTGACACGTCACACACACTGTGTCATCTACAGTACCTCACACCCCGACACATCACACACACTGTGTCACCTACAGTACCTCACATCCTGACACATCACACACACTGTGTCACCTACAGTACCTTACACCCTGACACATCACACACACACTGTGTCACCTAAAGTACCTTACACCCTGACATGTCACACACACTGTGTCACCTACAGTACCTCACACCCCGACACATCACACACACTGTGTCACCTACAGTATCTCACACATCACACACACTGTGTCACCTAAAGTACCTTACACCCTGACATGTCACACACACTGTGTCACCTACAGTACCTCACACCCCGACACATCACACACACTGTGTCACCTACAGTATCTCACACATCACACACACTGTGTCACCTACAGTACCTGACACGTCACACACACTGTGTCACCTAAAGTACCTTACACCCTGACACATCACACACACTGTGTCACCTACAGTACCTCACATCCTGACACATCACACACACTGTGTCACCTACAGTACCTTACACCCTGACACATCACACACACACTGTGTCACCTACAGTACCTTACACCCTGACACATCACACACACACTGTGTCACCTACAGTAAAACACATCCTGACACATCACACACACTGTGTCACCTACAGTACCTCACATCCTGACACATCACACACACTGTGTCCCCTACAGTACCTTACACCCTGACACATCACACACACACTGTGTCACCTACAGTACCTCACATCCTGACACATCACACACACTGTGTCACCTACAGTACCTCACATCCTGACACATCACACACACTGTGTCACCTACAGTACCTCACATCCTGACACATCACACACACTGTGTCACCTACAGTACCTCACATCCTGACACATCACACACACACTGTGTCACCTACAGTACCTCACATCCTGACACGTCACACACACACTGTGTCACCTACAGTACCTCACATCCTGACACATCACACACACTGTGTCACCTACAGTACCTCACATCCTGACACATCACACACACTGTGTCATCTACAGTACCTTACATCCTGACACATCACACACACTGTGTCATCTACAGTACCTCACATCCTGACACATCACACACACACTGTGTCACCTACAGTACCTCACATCCTGACACATCACACACACTGTGTCACCCACAGTACCTCACATCCTGACACATCACACACACTGACACATCAAGAACTGGATGACTGAGAACAAGTTGAAGCTGAACAGTGAGAAGACGGAGGCCCTTCTCGTTGGAACACGACAGAAGATTGCTTCCCTCACTGTGACCGACCTCCAGCTGGATGACGCGACTGTTCCATTCTCCCCTGCTGTCAAGAGCCTTGGCGTCTTTCTCGACTCCACTCTCTCCATGCAGACACACATCTCCTTCATCATCAAGACCTGCTTTTTCCACCTACGACGCATCGCCTCCATCCGTCGCTACCTCACCCACGACGCCTGTGTCAAGCTGGTTGTCTCCCTCATCTTCAGTCGTCTGGACTACTGCAACTCCCTTCTGGCCGGCCTCCCCGCCTCATCCATTCATGGCCTACAACGAGTCCAGAACGCCGCTGCCAGGCTGACGTTGAGGAAGACGAAGCGAGACCACATCACCCCCCTACTTCGCTCCTTGCACTGGCTCCCTGTCAACACCCGAATCTCCTACAAACTGTCCACTCTGGTCTACAAGTGTCTCAACGACTCTGCTCCCGAGTACCTTCAATCTTCCCTGGACCTGTACACCCAGCCCTCCGACCGTCCCCTTCGTTCTGCTGCTGACCCTCTCCGCCTCCACATCCCTCGCTCGAAACTCGCATCTGCTGGTCAGCGTGCATTCCCCTCCGCGGGCCCGTTCGTCTGGAACTCCCTGCCGCTTGAGCTTCGTCAGAGCCCCTCTCTTGACGCGTTCAAGAGTAGGTTGAAGACTCAGTTCTTCCCGTAGCTGGCTGCGACTTTCATGCTCGACGTGATGTGTTGTGCCCCAAAAGACATTCTTGTGCTGTGCTCTGTGAGAGGTGTTTTCTTTGTGCTTAATATTATTTTGTTTGGACCTAGCTATTGATGTGTACATCGTTGTTAAACAGTTGTTTGTTCTATGTTTACCAGGGTTTGCTAGTGTGTGATAGGGTTCGTGTCCGTCTGAAGATGTTAGTTTCTTTGTTAGTCCTATGTTGACAACTCTTTGACAAGCGCTTAGAACTGTACCCACGGAATACGCGCTATATAAGCTTAATTTTGATTTGATTGATTGATTGATCTACAGTACCTCACATCCTGACACATCACACACACACTGTGTCACTTACAGTACCTCACATCCTGACACGTCACACACACTGTCATCTACAGTACCTCACATCCTGACACATCACACACACTGTGTCACCTACAGTACCTCACACCCCGACACATCACACACACTGTGTCACCTACAGTACCTCACACCCCGACACATCACACACACTGTGTCACCTACAGTACCTCACATCCTGACACATCACACACACTGTGTCACCTACAGTACCTCACACCCTGACACGTCACACACACTGTGTAACCTACAGTAACTCACATCCTGACACGTCACACACACTGTGTCACCTACAGTACCTCACATCCTGACACATCACACACACTGTGTCCCCTTCAGTACCTCACATCCTGACACATCACACACACTGTATCACCTACAGTACCTGACACAACACACACACTGTGTCACCTACAGTATCTCACACCCTGACACATCACACAGACTGTGTCACCTACAGTACCTCACACCCTGACACATCACACAGACTGTGTCACCTACAGTACCTCACACCCTGACACATCACACACACTGTGTCACCTACAGTAACTGACACATCACACACACTGTCACCTACAGTACCTCACACCCTGACACATCACACAGACTGTGTGACCTACAGTACCTCACACATCACACACACTGTGTCACCTACAGTACCTCACACCCTGACACATCACACACACTGTGTCATCTACAGTACCTGACACATCAGTAGTAGGGAGAGGTATGCCTCATGCCTTGCGCAGCTGCGCAGCCGCGCAGCCGTATTTTGATAGAAGGTTATAGGTTAAGGTGCCTGTGTTTAAGTAGTGATAAGGAGATATTGCGGATAAACGGTTTATTGCGTTTTATATTTTGTCATGTGATTTCATGTGCCTGTACCTGTTGCTCGGTACTAATGACCACTCCAGCTGGGGTAATGACAGGATTACTATCCGCGCTTCGCGGAGCACTCTCTTTTATGACGCTAATAACTATCAGAGGTGTCAGGATAAGGCGATAAAAATGGTACCCCTACTCTTTGCGGAGCCCCCTCGCCGATAAAACCACCAGAGGTGGCCAGCAGTTAGAGAAGTTTAATAGGAGGTGGTTTGCCTACCCCGAGGGTTGATTAGGGTTTAATGCTTAGATTAGTGCTAGACAAATGGTGTGGGGTGGGTGGAGGAGTTAGCTCGACTGGTGAGGCGGGAGAGATGAGAGCTGATTTACAAAAATATAAAAAGCTTTAACAACTAGACTCAGATAGCTACCTGTTGGTTTTATGTAGGTGTTATAAACATCGCAAGTACATTTTACACCGAACACGAGTTGTTCTACAGTCAGTCATACATAATGTTAGGTTAGAGACTGATCACGTCTGAGTATTGGTTGTCCACAGAGACACAAGACCTCACATGCTAGAACATGTTGGTTGGTCACAGGCTTGTGCGGGTAACCATTGGTTATACACTTGGTAAAACTGCTCTCGCAGTTCAGGACGAACCACCTCTTCTAACGTTGAAGCGCTAAGCGCCATGTATAGAGAATCTGTATCCATTTCCAAAAGCTGGTAGTCGGCTCTGGACACAAACTTATCTAGAAAATCAAAATGAAACTCCAACATGCGTAGTTTAGCGTACTGGTAAACAAAGTAACCAATCTGAGAGGGGAGTGACCAGTTGATTTTTTTTAACCATCTCTACTTCAGTGACAGAATCTGTTACTTCTGTTAGTTTTTGAAAACGACCATTGTTGATCAGTTTTGAGGCCTTATCAGACAAAACGTAATGAATATCACGATGGTTGGTCAAGTTAGTTAAGGTTTTCCCGTAGACTGAGTTACTGAGCAGTTTGAAAGTTTCAGCTAAGATAGTTTTTGATGAGTCTTGGTCTCCTGCTCGTCTTGCGTTTGAAACGCTGTCACCAAACTGACGGAAACAGGTTTTGGGTTGATACTCTACGATCAGCGTGATGTTTTAACAATCAACCCGTGTTGCACGTACCAAAACAAGAGGGGTGTAGCTAGCAGAATTTGTTCACCGTGGTAACTCCCTACAAGTGTACGGCGTGGTTGGGATAAAAGCTTGTGTTTTTTCAGCGTAGTCTTTCATAAAATCCCCGATCTGTTCTCAGCTGACAGACTCATTTTTGAAAATAGGCTGCATTTCACTGAAATGTTCTTTTAGATGATCAGGTACATAAATATCACACTATATCAACCCGATTGAATCCATAACCCACTCCAACCATTCCCGAGCTAGCTGACCGTAGGGATCTGTTTTTTTCCGCTTTAAAAGCGTTTTCTTTTCTACGAATGACAGGGTGCTCTGTGGGCATGTCTTGCATGAGTGCAGCTAAATACAGCGCATCAAATCCCTGAACAGCCTGTACCGGTTTGTCCTGATTACCACGAATGTGTGTTTTGTCTTTTTCGTGGTATCTGTGAAAGACAATAGACGGACCCTCAACAATGTTCTTTCGCAAAAGTGCTTGAACGTCTTTTTGTTTTTCGTTAAAAAGTGAAAAGTAGGTATCTGAAGACAACGTGTCAAACAGACACTTCAGTGTCACACCGGGGGACAGAAATAATACCGTCTTTCAGCAAATCAACTCGCAGACTAGCGTACATACTAATCTGATGCTGCAAAGCAACCAGAAACGGTACTGTGTCTAGGTTGTTGTACCACACCAAAAAAAGCCTTCAAAGTCGTCATTTTGTTTTCAGTCCACACACGCTGACAAAAAGCGTACTCTGTATCAGAAATATTTGAGTTTTTGAGCTTACTAAAAAAAGCTGCATGGGGTGGGAGTTCTCTTTCGTCTAGTGTACTTAGACTAGTGACGTATTCATAGCAGAAAAAACCCTTTTCCTCTTCGACACCGAACGCCTAGAGGTACTTGGAATAACTAAAACCTGGCGCAAGAAAATTGTTGATGTCGAGAAACCGAAGTTTGTCTGTACAAAGACACATATATTGATTGTTACGTTTAACAACAAACTTGAAAGGAGGTCTTTAGGGGTCTTCTTTTTTCCCTCTGTTCGATAGGAAAGTCAGACAAAGGCGTGACATAAAAACTGGAAGACATGATGTTGTGAACAAAATACCGAGAGTTTGAGCGTTCGAGTCTAACTTGTTCTAGAATGTCATGGTCACTGATTTCACCGAGAAAAGAAAGAAAGTCCTGGTTTGAGTTGATCAGGCGTGGTCGTTGAAAAACAGAGTGGTTATTGACTGATGCATGAAAGAAAGACAAGTCACTCATGGAACAGATCAGGGGGAAATCAGAACAAGGATTCCTCTTAAAAGAGAAAATGTGGCGCTTTTTTACACACACTAATCGTGTAAGATTTGTAGAAGAATTACAACACCTGGTACACGCGTATAACCATTCGTTTCACAGAAGTATAAAAACAGCACCTGTTAAAGTTTGTCTCGCTAACAAAGAAACAGAACAAACGTAAGTTTTGTACGAACAACCCCCCAATGAAAACACCCAAAGGTAGGCTACAGGTTGGTGATCGTGTGAGACTAAGTAAAACACGACGACTCTTTAAAAAAGATTATTTACCTGCGTGAACAGAAGAATTATTTACAGTTAGCAATGTGTTGAAAACAACTCCAGTGACCTATAAGCTGAAAGACGCTCACGCAGAAGAACTACAAGGTAGTTTGTTTTTTACAAAGAAGAACTACAAAAAGTAGGAGAGAAAGAAATGTATCGTATTGACAAAGTACTAAAAGAACGACTTGGTAAGGGAGGAAAAAAAGAGTATTTAGTGCATTGGTTTGGGTACCCAACGTCATTTTCTTTCTTTCTTTATTTGGTGTTTAACGTCGTTTTCAAACGTTCAAGGTTATATCGCGACAGGGAATGGGGGGGGAAATGGGATAGAGCCACTTAATTGTTAATTGTTTCTTGTTCACAAAACCCAACGTCATTTGACACATGGATCTCAGCTGATAGTCTTAGACAGTATTCAGAGTAGTTATGGCTGAGGACGCCTTGTCTGCTGAAGATACAACTGTTGCTACTAACGTATTAGAAGAGACAACTACTGATACCAAGAGATTCTCTTGCTTGTGGTGTGTTTTTGGTTATCGCGCCCCTCGTAGTGAGATTGTATTTTTGTAAAACATTTTTTTGTTTTGTTTTTGTTTTTTTTGTTTTGTTGATCAGATTTTTCTAATTTATATTGTAGTAGGTGTGTCTCTGTTTAATTTGACAAACTGGTGGGAATGTCCGGTCCACTGTTTGAACAAGGTTTTTGTGGGTTTTTGCAAAGAATGAGGCAAGGGTCCTTTGTGCAAAGCAAGACAGCGAAAGAGACACAGACCGTCAGTATAAGGAAAATGATGATGCTCGTCTTTTTGTAACTTGTGCAAGAACTGTGTGTTTGTGATGTAGTTAGGTAGACTACCACAGACTCATCCGATAGGAAAGTCAGACAAAGGCGTGACATAGAAACTGGAAGACATGATGGTGTGAACAGAATACCGAGAGTTTGGGCGTTCGAGTCTAACTTGTTCTAGAATGTCATGGTCACTGATTTCACCGAGAAAAGAAAGAAAGTCCTGGTTTGAGTTGATCAGGCGTGGTCGTTGAAAAACAGAGTGGTTATTGACTGATGCATGAAAGAAAGACAAGTCACTCATGGAACAGATCAGGGGGAAATCAGAACAAGGATTCCTCTTAAAAGAGAAAATGTGGCGCTTTTTTACACACACTAATCGTGTAAGATTTGTAGAAGAATTACAACACCTGGTACACGCGTATAACCATTCGTTTCACAGAAGTATAAAACCAACACCTGTTAAAGTTTGCCTCGCTAACAAAGAAACAGTTTGGTAAGTTTTGTACGGACAACCCCCAAAGAAAAACACCCAAAGGTAGGCTACAGGTTGATGATCGTGTGAGACTAAGTAAAACACGGCGACTCTTTAAAAAAGGTTATTTACCTGCGTGAACAGAAGAATTATTTACAGTTAACAGTGTGTTGAAAACAACTCCAGTGACCGATAAGCTGAAAGACGCTAACGCAGAATAACTACAAGGTAGTTTTTTTTACAAAGAAGAACTACAAAACGTAGGAGAGAAAGAAATGTATCGTATTGACAAAGTTTTAATGTGATGAGCCACGGATTAACCCTGCTTACCTAACGGTGGTTACACACGCCTCTTTGTTTGTCAGAAAAGCAAAACTAAATCCAGCTGTAAGTCTTGTTCACGCAAAAGCCCTGGAGAGCAATCAAGTTATGGGAGCGCCCCTTAAAAAGAGAAAATGTGTCGCTTTTTTACACACACTAATCGTGTAAGATATGTAGAAGAATTACAACACCTGGTACACGCGTATAACCATTCGTTTCACAGAAGTATAAAACAGCACCTGTTAAAGTTTGCCTCGCTAACAAAGAAACAGTTTGGTAAGTTTTGTACGGACAACCCCAAAAGAAAACACCCAAAGGTAGGCTACAGGTTGGTGATCGTGTGAGACTAAGTAAAACACGGTGACTCTTTAAAAAAGGTTATTTACCTGCGTGGTCAGAAGAATTATTTACAGTTAGCAGTGTGTTGAAAACAACTCCAGTGACCTATAAGCTGAAAGACGCTCACGCAGAAGAACTACAAGGTAGTTTTTTTTTTACAAAGAAGAACTACAAAAAGTAGGAGAGAAAGAAATGTATTGTATTGACAAAGTTTTAATGTGATGACCCACGGACTAAACCCTGCTTACCTAACGGTGATTACACACACCTCTTTGTTTGTCAGAAAATCAAAACTAAATCCAGCTGTAAGTCTTGCTCACACAAAAACCCTAGAGAGCTCCACAGCCAAATACCCTCTAAAAAGAGTAGTTATGAAATCTTACGGGATCCCGCGTGGAAACCTTAGTGCTGTTTTAGACAACTTGTTTCTCAGGTAGCTACCAAGACGCGTTGTAGTAGGACTGGGAGAAAGCGCTGCGTTTAACGGTAGCTACACCAAAAAGCCATTCAACTTTTAAAACCCACAACTTGAATTTTCTCTGCCTCTATGTTGATGGAAAACAAGTCCCTGCAAAACCACTAACACCAGACTTTGAAAACAGACAGTATGTGGGAAGCTTCTTTAGTTTGACCACAGGAACAGGGGTGGGTGTTGGTGACGTCGGTAACAGAATTGTCTATGAAGACTACCCCGGAGGCTATACGCTGTATGTATTTGACCTGTCACCGTCAATGTTGGGTGGAGATCAGATTGAGCTGATGCGCTGTGGGAGTTTGCGTCTGGAACTAAAGTTTAGTGCACCCCTGACAGAGCCTGTTCACGTTATTGTGTATGCAGAAATGGACTCGTTGCTAGAAATTGATCGGAGTAGGCAGGTTATCACTGATTTTACATCATGAATGGTCTAGAGATCTCTCGCCTACTGTTAAGACACCCCTTGGCAAGACGGCCGTTTATGGGTGTTTACACCAGAGACCAACTTCCTTCTGAGATAAATTTACTTCACCCCTCGTCTTACGTCATAAACACAGACCCAGCACATAAGGTTGGGTCTCATTGGGTTGGTGTGTATTATGATGGTCAGGGGAATATTGAATATTTTGATAGTTTTGTTTTTAAACCGAATCACAAAGACATTGAAGGTGTTTTTTTATTTGTTTTTTTTATGCGTCATTGGTTTGTGTTCTAAAACCAACGAACAGGTATTACAGGGGATGTTAAGTTCTACTTGTGGTTTGTTTGCAATGTATTTCATCATCAAAAAGAGTCAAGGTACAAGGCTCCGTGACATAATTTCTATTTTTTAACCCCCAAAACCCTGTTGTAAATAACCGTAAGTTCATAGCACTTTTTTCAAAGATGCGTTAACGCAACAAGTCTAAAGCTGTTGTTGTAAAAAATAGTAACTGATGTCATAGTGTAAGGAGGTTATGTATAAAGATGGTGTTGTCTAATTTTTTTTTACTAAATCCCCTGATCGAGCCACAAGACAACACCGCCTACTCTACACTACAGTCTACAAAGACAGTCTCCTGGAAGTAAAAGTTGTTTAACACTTTTGTTGTTGTTGTTGTTGCTGAGAACGACAAAAGAGATGTTTGACGAGGAAGAGCCTCTGTTTAGCTCACCGCTACCCGAACCTGATATGTTTCCTTTGGGACGAACCATTTTCGCGAGTGTCAGAACGTGGTGAAAACTTGTGAAAATCCACATCAGACATTACACCACCCAAGGAAACAGAAAAAACAGACGCGTGCGACCAAGTCAAAGAGGGGTGGCCTTGAACAGTGAAGAATTTACTCACCTGAGCAAAGTCCGAGAAAGGCTGTTGAAGCGACTTAAAACACAAACAGAAGTTGTAGCTAGAGAAGTTAAAAAAAAACACCAGACGTGTCAGAAGAGCCCAGAACAAAAAGAAGAAACACCAGCAGACGAACTACCTCACACACCTGTCAAATACTCGGAGAGCAGCAATCTGTTTGAAAACTGCTACCAGGAACCGGCTGGTATGTCTACCTTCAACGACCTCGGTTACTATAACCCAACATTGTTAAAATACGAAAGTCGCCCCACGTCAAGTTATTGGAGCGCACCTTAAAAGAGAAAATGTGGCGCTTTTTTACACACACTAATCGTGTAAGATATGTAGAAGAATTACAACACCTGGTACACGCGTATAACGCGTACACATTCGTTTCACAGAAGTATAAAACAGCACCTGTTAAAGTTTGCCTCGCTAACAAAGAAACAGTTTGGTAAGTTTTGTACGGACAACCCCAAAAGAAAACACCCAAAGGTAGGCTACAGGTTGGTGATCGTGTGAGACTAAGTAAAACACGGTGACTCTTTAAAAAAAGGTTATTTGCCTGCGTGAACAGAAGAATTATTTACAGTTAGCAGTGTGTTGAAAACAATTCCAGTGACCTATAAGCTGAAAGACGCTCACGCAGAAGAACTACAAGGTAGTTTGTTTTTTTACAAAGAAGAACTACAAAAAGTAGGAGAGAAAAAAAAAAATGTATCGTATTGACAAAGTACTAAAAGAACGACTTGGTAAGGGAGGAAAAAAAAAGAGTCTTTAGTGCCTTGATTTGGGTATCCAACGTCATTTGACACATGGCTCTCAGCTGATAACCTTAGACAGTATTCAGAGTAGTTATGTGTGAGGCTGTCTTGTCTGCTGAAGCTACGACTGTTGATACTAACGTCTTAGAAGAGCCAACAACTGATACCAAGAGCTTCTGTGTGTGTGTTTGTGTGTGTGTGTGTGTGTGTGTGTGTGTGTGTGTGTGTGTGTGTGTGTGTGTGTGTGTGTGTGTGTGTGTGTGTGTGTGTGTGTGTGTGTGTGTGTGTGTGTGTGTGTGTGTGTGTGTGTGTGTGTGTGTGTGTGTGTGTGTGTGTGTGTGTGTGTGTGTGTGTGTGTGTGTGTGTGTGTGTGTGTGTGTGTGTGTGTGTGTGTGTGTGTGTGTGTGTGTGTGTGTGTGTGTGTGTGTGTGTGTGTGTGTGTGTGTGTGTGTGTGTGTGTGTGTGTGTGTGTGTGTGTGTGTGTGTGTGTGTGTGTGTGTGTGTGTGTGTGTGTGTGTGTGTGTGTGTGTGTGTGTGTGTGTGTGTGTGTGTGTGTGTGTGTGTGTGTGTGTGTGTGTGTGTGTGTGTGTGTGTGTGTGTGTGTGTGTGTGTGTGTGTGTGTGTGTGTGTGTGTGTGTGTGTGTGTGTGTGTGTGTGTGTGTGTGTGTGTGTGTGTGTGTGTGTGTGTGTGTGTGTGTGTGTGTGTGTGTGTGTGTGTGTGTGTGTGTGTGTGTGTGTGTGTGTGTGTGTGTGTGTGTGTGTGTGTGTGTGTGTGTGTGTGTGTGTGTGTGTGTGTGTGTGTGTGTGTGTGTGTGTGTGTGTGTGTGTGTGTGTGTGTGTGTGTGTGTGTGTGTGTGTGTGTGTGTGTGTGTGTGTGTGTGTGTGTGTGTGTGTGTGTGTGTGTGTGTGTGTGTGTGTGTGTGTGTGTGTGTGTGTGTGTGTGTGTGTGTGTGTGTGTGTGTGTGTGTGTGTGTGTGTGTGTGTGTGTGTGTGTGTGTGTGTGTGTGTGTGTGTGTGTGTGTGTGTGTGTGTGTGTGTGTGTGTGTGTGTGTGTGTGTGTGTGTGTGTGTGTGTGTGTGTGTGTGTGTGTGTGTGTGTGTGTGTGTGTGTGTGTGTTTGCACTTACATTTTTTTTTCACCACACATATAACCCTACCTCTTACATAGCCTATCAACAACGAAGAAAAAAAAATAAATAAAAAATAAAACAGTTATTATAACAACAACACCAACACTAGTCAGTGGGTTAGTTACGAAGGTTCGCTGTTTTATCTAGATGCCGTACACTGCTGTCTAGTGCAATTAAATGGGTTTCTCTGCGGTTGGTGGAGCCCTCTCTCTTTTATGGCGCTAATAACTATCAGAGGTGTCAGGATAAGGCGATAAAAATGGTACCCCTACTCTTTGCGGAGCCCCCTCGCCGATAAAACCACCAGAGGTGGCCAGCAGTTAGAGAAGTTTAATAGGAGGTGGTTTGCCTACCCCGAGGGTTGATTAGGGTTTAATGCTTGGATTAGTGCTAGACAAATGATGTGGGGTGGGTGGAGGAGTTAGCTCGACTGGTGAGGCGGGAGAGATGAGAGCTGATGTACAAAAATATAAAAAAGCTTTAACAACTAGACTCAGATAGCTACCTGTTGGTTTTATGTAGGTGTTATAAACACCGCAGGTACATTTACAACAACAAATGGTGTTTAACGTCGTTTTCAACCACGAAGGTTATATCGCGACGAAGGTACATTTACACGGAACACGAATTGTACCACAGGCAGTCATACAGAATGTTAGGTTAGAGGCTGCTCACGCCTGAGTATTGCACCACGGCGACGCAAACCTTTTAAATTGCAAACTGACAAGGGAACAGAGTTTTGAACGCCCCTTTTTAGCGTTTTAAAAAAAATACAATCTCACTACGAGGGGCGCGATGACATCAACACAAAAAAAAAAAGTATAACCATTCGTTTCACAGAAGTATAAAATCAGCACCTGTTAAAGTTTGCCTCGCTAACGGGCGAAGTTACAGTTTGGTTAGTTTTGTATGGACAACCCCCAAAGAAAAAAACCCAAAGGTAGGCTACAGGTTGGTGATCGTGTAAGACTAAGTAAAACACGACGACTCTTTAAAAAAGGTTATTTACCTGCGTGGCCAGAAAAAATATTTTCAGTTAGCAGTGTGTTGAAATCAACTCCAGTGACCTATAAACTGAAAGACGATCACGCAGAAGAATTACAATCAATCAATCAATCAATGAGGCTTATATCGCGCATATTCCGTGGGTACAGTTCTAGGCGCTTTGCAGTGATGCCGCGTGAGATGAAATTTTATACGGCCAGTAGATTGCAGCCATTTCGGCGCATATTTACCTTTCGCGGTCTATTATTCCAAGTCACACGGGTATAAGTAGACAATTATTAACTGTGCCTAAGTAATTTTGCCAGGAAAGAACCTTTTGTCAATCGTGGGATCTTTAACGTGCACACCCAATGTAGTGTACACGGGGGGAGGGTTCGGACACCGAAGAGAGTCTGCACACAAAGTTGACTCTGAAATAAATTTCCGCCGAACCTGGGATCGAACTCACGCTGACAGCGGCCAACTGAATACAAATCCAGCGCGCTACCAACTGAGCTATATCCCCGCCCAAAGAAGAATTACAAAAAGTAGGAGAGAAAAAAATGTATTGTATTGACAAAGTACTAAAAGAATTACTTGGTAAGGGGGAAAAAGAGTATTTAGTGTATTGGTTTGGGTACCCAACGTCATTTAACATATGGATCTCATCTGATAGCCTTGGACAGCATTCAGAGTAGTTATGGCTGAGGACGCCTTGTCTGCTGAAGATACCACTGTTGATACTAACGTCTTAGAAGAGACAACTACTGATACTAAGAGATTCTCTCGATTGTGGCGTGTTTTTAGTTATCACACCCCTCGTAGTGAGCTTGTATTTTTTGGGTCAGATTTTTGTTATTTATATTGTAGTAGGTGTGTCTCTGTTTAATTTGATGGCCCACGGACTAAACCCTGCTTACCTAACAGTGATTACACACATCTCTTTGTTTGTCAGAAAAGCAAAACTAAATCCAGCTGTAAGGCTTGCTCACGTAAAAACCCTGGAGAGGTCCACAGCCAAATACCATCTAAAAAGAGTAGTTATAAAATCTTACGGGATCCCGCGTGGAAACCTCAGTGCTGTTTTAGACAATTTGTTTCTCAGTCAGCTACCAACACGCGTTGTAGTAGGACTAGTAGAGCTCGCTGCATTTAACGATAGCTACACCAAAAATCCATTCAACTTTAAAACTCACAACTTGAATTTCCTCTGTCTCTATGTTACTGGAAAACAAGTCTCTGCAAAACCACTAACACCAGACTTTGAAAACAGACAGTATGTGGGAAGTTTCTTTAGTTTGACCACAGGAACAGGGGTGGGTGTTAGTGACGCTGGTAACGGAATTGCCTATGAAGACTATCCCGGAGGTTATACGCTGTATGTATTCGACTTGTCAATGTTGGATGGAGATCAGCTTGATTTGGTGCGATGTGGGGGGTTTGCGTCTGGAACTAAAGTTTAGTGTACCCCTGGTAGAGCCTGTTCGCGTTATTGTGTATACAGAAATGGCCTCGTTGCTAGAAATTGCTCGGAGTAGGCAGGTTATCACTGATTTTACATCATGAATGGTCTAGAGATCTCTCGCCTACTGTTAAGACACCCCTTGGCAAGACGGTCGTTTATGGGTGTCTACGCCAGAGACCAACTTCCTTCTGAGATAAATTTACTTCACCCCTCGTCTTACGTCATAAACACAGACCCAGCGCATAAGGTTGGGTCTCATTGGGTTGGTGTGTATTATGCTGGTCAGGGGAATATTGAATATTTTGATAGTTTTGTTTTAAAACCGAATCACAAAGACATTGAAGTTTTTTTTTTAGTTGTTGTTGCGTTATTGGATTGTGTTATAAAAACCAACGAACAGGTATTACAGGAGATGTTAAGTTCTACTTGTGTTTTGCTTGCAATGTATTTCATCATCAAAAAGAGTCAGGGTACAAGGCTCCGTGACATCATTTCTATTTTTAACCCCCAAAACCCTGACCATAAGCTCATAGCACTTTTTCAGAGATGTGTTAACGCAACAAGTCTAAACCTGTTGTTGTAAAAATAGTAACTGATGTCATAGTGTAAGGAGGTTATGTATAAAGATGGTGTTGTCTAATTTTTTTTACTAAATCCCCTGATCGAGCCACAAGACAACACCGCCTACTCTACACTACAGTCTACAAAGACAGTCTCCTGGAAGTAAAAGTTGTTTAACACTTTTGTTGTTGTTGTTGTTGTTGCTGAGAACGACAAAAGAGATGGTTGACGAGGAAGAGTATCTGTTTAGCTCACCGCTACCCGAACCTGATATGTTTCCTTTGGGTCGAAACATTTTTGCGAGTGTCAGAACTTAGCGAAAACTTGTGAAAATTCACAGCAGACACTACATCACCCAAGGAAACAGAAAAAAAACCAGACGCGTGCGACCAAGTCAAAGAGGGGTGGCCTTGAACAGTGAAGAATTTACTCACCTGAGCAAAGTCCGAGAAAGGCTGTTGAAGCGACTTAAAACACAAACAGAAGTTGTAGCTAGAGAAGTTAAAAAACACCAGACGTGTCAGAAGAGTCCAGAACAAAAAGAAGAAACACCAACAGACGAACTACCTCACACACCTGTCAAATACTCGGAGAGCAGCCATCTGTTTGAAAACTGCTACCAGGAACCGGTTGGTATGTCTACATTCAACGACCTCGGTAACTATAACCCAACATTGTAAAATACAAAAGTCACCCCACATCAAGTTATGGGAGTCCTTAAGACAAACAACCAAACTAGGACCTGGCTTTTTAAAAAAAACATCTAAAGTAGACAAGTGTAAAACAACAAGACGGTGTTGAATACCAAAAAAATTATCATTGACAATCATGTTTTGGCTTTTTGTTTTAATGTATGTGTATGCAAAATGTTAATTTTTTTGGTTTTTAATACTCAAAAGACTGTTGTCACTTTTTATAATAAAATGATCATATTGAAAAGTTAATAACTATGTGTCTGTATAATTCTTGAAGGCTACCGTGAGCAGTTTTATGTGTTTTGTTACTCTTTACGTCTGACTTTTTAGTACCTTCTTGTTTGGAAGTACTTGTGTAAACGTGCGCATATGTGTGTGTGTGTGTGGGTGTGTGTGTGTGTGTGTGTGTGTGTGTGTGTGTGTGATCGGAGGTGTGTGTGTGTGTGTGTGTGTGTGTGTGTGTGTGTGTGTGTGTGTGTGTGTGTGTGTGTGTGTTTGCACTTACATTTTATTCCCACCACACATATAACCCTACCTCTTACATAGTCTATCAACAACAAAATAACAAAAACAAAATAACACCTATGTGGCTATGACATACCCTATCAAAACCTTGTGCGTGAACCCCACTGCCGGCAATCAAACACAGAGGGAGGGTCAATTACTGTCAATAGAAAGGAGGCGGCTCAGTAACCCAGCCGCGTTAAGCACCAATAAAAAAAGGCCGGGGGGGGCAGTAATCCTGTCATTACCCCAGCTGGAGTGGTCATTAGTACCGAGCAACAGGTACAGGCACATGAAATCACATGACAAAATATAAAACGCAATAAACCGTTTATCCGCAATATCTCCTTATCACTACTTAAACACAGGCACCTTTACCTATAACCTTCTATCAAAATACGGCTGCGCGGCTGCGCAGCTGCGCAAGGCATGAGGCATACCTCTTCCTTACTACTCACATCACACACACTGTGAACCCTAACAGTACCTGACACCCTGACATGTCACACACACTGTGTCACCTACAGTACCTCACACCCTGACACATCCCACACACTGTGTCACCTACAGTACCTGACACATCACACACACTGTGTCACCTACAGTACCTGACACCCTGACATGTCACACACACTGTGTCACCTACAGTACCTCACACCCTTACACATCACACACACAGTGTCACCTACAGTATCTCCCACCCTATCATGTCACACACCCTGTGTCACCTACAGTACCTCACATACTGACACATCACACACACTGTGTCACCTACAGTTCCTCACGCCCTGACACATCACACACACTGTGTCACCTACAGCACCTCACACCCTGTCACATTACACACTGTGTCACCTACAGTACCTCACACCCTGACACATCACACACACTGTGTCACCTACAGCACCTCACACATTACACACTGTGTCACCTACAGTACCTCACACCCCGACACATCACACACACTGTGTCACCTACAGTACCTCACACCCTGACACATCACACACACTGTGTCACCTACAGTACCTCACACCCTAACACATCACACACACTGTGTCACCTACAGTACCTCACACCCTGACACATCACACACACTGTGTCACCTACAGTACCTCACACCCTGACACATCACACAGACTTTATTCCTCGCCACTCACCCTTCCAGTTCATTTCTCTGTGACTCTTGCAGTTCCAGTTGATCCAGCCTCTCCCACACTTGTCTGTCAGTGGGCCCAGCCTCCTTCCCTGGATTCTCTCTGCATGCCGCTCGCCCTTTCTGTCGTGCCTGGCCTGCTTGCCGCAGATACTCCTTGTGACGCTCTGGTGGAACACAAATACCCCTTGATTCTTCGCTCTGGTGAAACACAAATACCCCTTGATTCCCCGCTCTGGTGGAACACAAATACCCCTTGATTCTTCGCTCTGGTGGAACACAAATACCCCTTGATTCCTCGCTCTGGTGGAACACAAATACCCCTTGATTCTTCGCTCTGTTGGAACACAAATACCCCTTGATTCTTCGCTCTGGTGGAACACAAATACCCCTTGATTCTTCGCTCTGGTGGAACACAAATACCCCTTGATTCTTCGCTCTGGTGGAACACAAATACCCCTTGATTCTTCGCTCTGGTGGAACACAAATACCCCTTGATTCCCCGCTCTGGTGGAACACAAATACCCCTTGATTCTTCGCTCTGGTGGAACACAAATATTCCTTGATTCTCCTCTCTGGTGGAACACAAATACCCCTTGATTCTTCGCTCTGGTGGAACACAAATACCCCTTGATTCTCCGCTCTGGTGGAACACAAATACCCCTTGATTCTTCGCTCTGGTGAAACACAAATACCCCTTGATTCCCCGCTCTGGTGGAACACAAATACCCCTTGATTCTCCACACAACACAGAACACAAATACCCCTTGATTCTCCACACCACACAGAACACAAATACCCCTTGATTCTCCACACAACACAGAACACAAATACCCCTTGATTCTCCATACAACACAAATACCCCTTGATCCTCCATACAACACAGAACACACATACCCCTTGATTCTCCATACAACACAGAACACACATACCCCTTGATTCTCCATACAACACAAATACCCCTTGATTCTCCACACAACACAAATACCCCTTGATTCTCCACACAACACAAATACCCCTTGATTCTCCACACAACACAAATACCCCTTGATTCTCCACACAACACAAATACCCCTTGATTCTCCACACAACACAAATACCCCTTGATTCTCCACACAACACAAATACCCCTTGATTCCCCGCTCTGGTGGAACACAAATACCCCTTGATTCTTCGCTCTGGTGGAACACAAATATTCCTTGATTCTCCTCTCTGGTGGAACACAAATACCCCTTGATTCTTCGCTCTGGTGGAACACAAATACCCCTTGATTCTCCGCTCTGGTGGAACACAAATACCCCTTGATTCTTCGGTCTGGTGGAACACAAATACCCCTTGATTCTTTGCTCTGGTGGAACACAAATACCCCTTGATTCTTCGCTCTGGTGGAACACAAATACCCCTTGATTCTCCGCTCTGGTGGAACACAAATACCCCTTGATTCTCCGATCTGGTGGAACACAAAAAACCCTTGATTCTTCGCTCTGGTGGAACACAAATATCCCTTGATTCTCCTCTCTGGTGGAACACAAATACCCCCTTGATTCTTCGCTCTGGTGGAACACAAATACCCCTTGATTCTTCGCTCTGGTGGAACACAAATACCCCTTGATTCTCCACTCTGGTGGAACACAAATACCCCTTGATTTTCCGCTCTGGTGGAACACAAATACCCCTTGATTCTCCACTCTGGTGGAACACAAATACCCCTTGATTTTCCGCTCTGGTGGAACACAAATACCCCTTGATTCTCCGCTCTGGTGGAACACAAATACCGCTTGATTCTCCGCTCTGGTGGAACACAAATACCCCTTGATTCTCCATACAACACAGAACACAAATACCCTTTGATTCTCCATACAACACAGAACACAAATACCCCTTGATTCTCCATACAACACAGAACACAAATACCCCTTGATTCTCCATACAACACAGAACACAAATACCCCTTGATTCTCCATACAACACAGAACACAAATACCCCTTGATTCTCCACACAACACAGAACACAAATACCCCTTGATTCTCCACACAACACAAATACCCCTTTATTCTTCACAGAACACAGAACACAAATACCCCTTGATTCTCCACACAACACAGAACACAAATACCCCTTGATTCTCCACACAACACAAATACCCCTTGATTCTCCACATAACACAAATACCCCTTGATTCTCCACACAACACAGAACACAAATACCCCTTGATTCTCCACACAACACAGAACACAAATACCCCTTGATTCTCCACACAACACAGAACACAAATACCCCTTGATTCTCCACACAACACAAATACCCCTTGATCCTCCATACAACACAGAACACAAATACCCCTTGATTCTCCACACAACACATATACCCCTTGATTCTCCACACAACACAAATACCCCTTGATTCTCCACACAACACAAATACCCCTTGATTCTCCACACAACACAAATACCCCTTAATCCTCCATACAACACAGAACACAAATACCCCTTGATTCTCCTCACAACACGTGCAGAACACAAATACCCCTTGATTCTCCATACAACACAAATACCCCTTGATTCTCCACACAACACAAATACCCCTTGATTCTCCACACAACACAAATACCCCTTAATCCTCCATACAACACAGAACACAAATACCCCTTGATTCTCCACACAACACAGAACACAAATACCCCTTGATTCTCCACACAACACAGATACCCCTTGATTCTCCACACAACACAAATACCCCTTGATTCTCCATACAACACAAATACCCCTTGATTCTCCACACAACACAGAACACAAATACCCCTTGATTCTCCATACAACACAAATACCCCTTGATTCTCCACACAACACAAATATCCCTTGATTCTCCACACAACACAGAACACAAATACCCCTTGATTCTCCACACAACACAAATACCCCTTGATTCTCCACACAACACAAATACCCCTTGATTCTCCACACAACACAGAACACAAATACCCCTTGATTCTCCACACAACACAGAACACAAATACCCCTTGATTCTCCATACAACACAGAACACAAATACCCCTTGATTCTCCATACAACACAGAACACAAATACCCCTTGATTCTCCATACAACACAGAACACACATACCCCTTGATTCTCCATACAACACAGAACACACATACCCCTTGATTCTCCATACAACACAGAACACAAATACCCCGTGATTCTCCACACAACACAGAACACAAATACCCCTTGATTCTCCATACAACACAAATACCCCTTGATTCTCCACACAACACAGAACACAAATACCCCTTGATTCTCCATACAACACAAATACCCCTTGATTCTCCATACAACACAAATACCCCTTGATTCTCCACACAACACAGAACACAAATACCCCTTGATTCTCCACACAACACAGAACACAAATACCCCTTGATTCTCCACACAACACAGAACACAAATACCCCTTGATTCTCCATACAACACAAATACCCCTTGATCCTCCATACAACACAGAACACAAATACCCCTTGATTCTCCATACAACACAAATACCCCTTGATTCTCCACACAACACAAATACCCCTTGATTCTCCACACAACACAAATACCCCTTGATTCTCCACACAACACAAATACCCCTTAATCCTCCATACAACACAGAACACAAATACCCCTTGATTCTCCACACAACACGTGCAGAACACAAATACCCCTTGATTCTCCATACAACACAAGAATCAAGGGGTATTTGTGTTGTATGGAGAATCAAGGGGTATTTGTGTTGTATGTTACAAGAAAGTCGTAATTCATCCCCAAAAGCTCGGTCGTAAGTCCCATTTTGGGGTGAGTCGTTCACTGGGGGTTCATTATATAGTAGAACGCATCCGTGGTAGAAAAATCAGTCGTAAAAAGGGGGTGGTCGTAAACAGGGGGAGTACTACTGTATATTTAAAACAAATCCTTTTTTCAATTTTTACTGACAAAAACTGTAATCATGTGTCAAAATACTGGATCGGCTTCAAGATGGGCTTGTGAATAAAAGTAGTCTAGGAATTTTTCTCGTCGTATTTTTTTCCCACTGACCGTACTGATCGTATTCTCGACAATCATGCGTACAGAATACGGCGAAATAGTATGGGTTCCCAGGTCTGAATACCCCTTGATTCTCCATTAAACAATCTAGCATTTTTACTGTGAATAACATGAATGTAGACATAACACTGTGTGAATACCATGAAGGTAGACAATTAACACTGTGTGAATAACAACACTGTGTGAATAACATCAATACAGACATAACACTGTGTGAATAATATCAATGTAGACATAACACTGTGTGAATAACATGAATGTAGACATAACACTGTGAGAATAACATGAATGTAGACATAACACTGTGTGAATAACATGAATGTAGACATAACACTGTGTGAATAACATGAATGTAGACATAACACTGTGTGAATAACATGAATGTAGACATAACACTGTGAATAACATGCATACAGATATAACTCTGTGTGAACACTCACCCCTCCACACTGTCTCCTTCTCTTCATCAAAGGGTTCAACTATTTCCTTCTGCCCTGCGATTTCCTGCAAACAAAATATCTCATTTAACACAATTTCCTCTTAAAAAGACTGACTCATATCAGCCATGAATGGTTTGTTTAAAACTAAAATATCATCTCAACCAGCACTAGCTGTGTTGATCAAGAACTAAAATCTTATCTTACTGTGGTGATCAAATCCGAGGTGAACTAAAATCTTATCTTACTGTGGTGATCAAATCCGAGGTGAACTGAAATCTTATCTTACTGTGGTGATCAAATCCGAGGTGAACTGAAATCTTATCTTACTGTGGTGATCAAATCCGAGGTGAACTAAAATCTTATCTTACTGTGGTGATCAAATCCGAGGTGAACTAAAATCTTATCTTACTGTGGTGATCAAATCCGAGGTGAACTGAAATCTTATCTTACTGTGGTGATCAAATCCGAGGTGAACTAAAATCTTATCTTACTGTGGTGATCAAATCCGAGGTGAACTGAAATCTTATCTTACTGTGGTGATCAAATCCAAGGTGAACTAAAATCTTATCTTACTGTGGTGATCAAATCCGAGATAAACTGAAATCTTATCTTACTGTGGTGATCAAATCCGAGGTGAACTAAAATCTTATCTTACTGTGGTGATCAAATCCAAGGTGAACTGAAATCTTATCTTACTGTGGTGATCAAATCCAAGGTGAACTAAAATCTTATCTTACTGTGGTGATCAAATCCGAGGTGAACTGAAATCTTATCTTACTGTGGTGATCAAATCCGAGGTGAACTGAAATCTTATCTTACTGTGGTGATCAAATCCGAGGTGAACTAAAATCTTATCTTTCTGTGGTGATCAAATCCGAGGTGAACTAAAATCTTATCTTACTGTGGTGATCAAATCCGAGGTGAACTGAAATCTTATCTTACTGTGGTGATCAAATCCGAGGTGAACTAAAATCTTATCTTACTGTGGTGATCAAATCCGAGGTGACCTAAAATCTTATCTTACTGTGGTGATCAAATCCAAGGTGAACTAAAATCTTATCTTACTGTGGTGATCAAATCCAAGGTAAACTAAAATCTTATCTTACTGTGGTGATCAAATCCGAGGTGAACTGAAATCTTATCTTACTGTGGTGATCAAATCCGAGGTGAACTGAGTCCTAGGCATCAGCAGCTCCCTTTGTTTCTGCAGCGACGATAAGTTTGTGTCCAACTCTGCAACATACAGTGATAAGTTTGTGTCCAACTCTGCAACATACAGTGATAAGTTTGTGTCCAACTCTGCAACATACAGCGACGATAAGTTTGTGTCCAACTCTGCAACATACAGCGACGATAAGTTTGTGTCCAACTCTGCAACATACAACGACGATAAGTTTGTGTCCAACTCTGCAACATACAGCGACGATAAGTTTGTGTCCAACTCTGCAACATACAGTGATAAGTTTGTGTCCAATTCTGCAACATACAGCGACGATAAGTTTGTGTCCAACTCTGCAACATACAGTGATAAGTTTGTGTCCAACTCTGCAACATACAGCGACGATAAGTTTGTGTCCAACTCTGCAACATACAGCGATGATAAGTTTGTGTCCAACTCTGCAACATACAGTGACACAAGTTTTTGTCCAACTCTACAACATACAGTGTAGGACAACTCTATAAGGTGGAGACAAAGGGAGGTAATTCAGCACAGGACATCACTAGAAGGTGAAGACAAAGGGAGGTAATTCAGCACAGGACAACTCTATAAGGTGGAGACAAAGGGAGGTAATTCAGCACAGGACATCACTAGAAGGTGGAGACAAAGGGAGGTAATTCAGCACAGGACATCACTAGAAGGTGAAGACAAAGGGAGGTAATTCAGCACAGGACATCACTAGAAGGTGGAGACAAAGGGAGGTAATTCAGCACAGGACATCACTATAAGGTGGAGACAAAGGGAGGTAATTCAGCACAGGACATCACTATAAGGTGGAGACAAAGGGAGGTAATTCAGCACAGGACATCACTATAAGGTGGAGACAAAGGGAGGTAATTCAGCACAGGACATCACTAGAAGGTGGAGACAAAGGGAGGTAATTCAGCACAGGACATCACTAAAAGGTGGAGACAAAGGGAGGTAATTCAGCACAGGACATCACTAAAAGGTGGAGACAAAGGGAGGTAATTCAGCACAGGACATCACTATAAGGTGGAGACAAAGGGAGGTAATTCAGCACAGGACATCACTAGAAGGTGAAGACAAAGGGAGGTAATTCAGCACAGGACATCACTAGAAGGTGGAGACAAAGGGAGGTAATTCAGCACAGGACATCACTATAAGGTGGAGACAAAGGGAGGTAATTCAGCACAGGACATCACTATAAGGTGGAGACAAAGGGAGGTAATTCAGCACAGGACATCACTATAAGGTGGAGACAAAGGGAGGTAATTCAGCACAGGACATCACTAGAAGGTGGAGACAAAGGGAGGTAATTCAGCACAGGACATCACTAAAAGGTGGAGACAAAGGGAGGTAATTCAGCACAGGACATCACTAAAAGGTGGAGACAAAGGGAGGTAATTCAGCACAGGACATCACTATAAGGTGGAGACAAAGGGAGGTAATTCAGCACAGGACATCACTAGAAGGTGGAGACAAAGGGAGGTAATTCAGCACAGGACAACTCTATAAGGTGGAGACAAAGGGAGGTAATTCAGCACAGGACAACTCTATAAGGTGGAGACAAAGGGAGGTAATTCAGCACAGGACAACTCTATAAGGTGGAGACAAAGGGAGGTAATTCAGCACAGGACATCACTATAAGGTGGAGACAAAGGGAGGTAATTCAGCACAGGACATCACTAGAAGGTGGAGACAAAGGGAGGTAATTCAGCACAGGACATCACTAGAAGGTGGAGACAAAGGGAGGTAATTCAGCACAGGACATCACTAGAAGGTGGAGACAAAGGGAGGTAATTCAGCACAGGACATCACTAAAAGGTGGAGACAAAGGGAGGTAATTCAGCACAGGACATCACTAGAAGGTGGAGACAAAGGGAGGTAATTCAGCACAGGACATCACTAGAAGGTGGAGACAAAGGGAGGTAATTCAGCACAGGACATCACTATAAGGTGGAGACAAAGGGGGGTAATTCAGTGCAGGACAACTATTTAAGGTGAAGACAAAGGGGGGTAATTCAGGATAGGACAACTCTATAAGGTTAAGACAAAGGGGGGTAATTCAGTGCAGGGCATCTCTCAGGTGAAGACAAAGAGAGGTAATTCAGTACAGGACAAGTATTTAAGGTGAAGACAAAGGGGGGTAATTCAGTATAGGACAACTCTAGCAGGTGACGACAAAGGGAGGTAATTCAGTACAGGACAACTCTATAAGGTGAAGACAAAGGGAGGTAAATCAGTACAGGACAACTCACCCTGAAGACGCCTAGAAAAAAAACAAAAACTGTTAAAACTCACCCTGAAGACGCCTAGACACGATGTCCACAGCCTGTGACGCCGATCGTTCCACAAAGTAGTTGTCACCCAGCAGAACTAGGACCTCATTGGTGTGGACAAGGCGGCCAGGCATGAAGGCCAGAGACCCCACAGGGACCTGCATGGTTACACAAAATAACACATGCTTACACATAGTTTCACATAACATACAAGGTACATTGACAGAGGTTTATAAGATGACAGCCAATGCCCGTATGCTTATGGGGGAAGTTCGCGAAAACTCCCGAAGTTTTGAGTGACATCGGAAGAACTTGCCTCACTTTCGTATGCATGGGCCGGAAGAAGGGCTTACTTCGAAGCAAAGCGAGTGTCACAAAGATGTGAGTAGGATAGTTGTGATGTGAAGCACGTCGTGATTTTAACCTCCCTAAACATTGAATTGGGATATGCTAGGACACGTTTGAAGCGATATCACGGGTTTCGTGTGTTGCACGAGAAAACCATAGTTTGACATGAGTTGTGTTTATGAGAAATGTAGCTGGTCTGGGTTGAATAGCGTTACAACGTTGTATATGCTCGACCGAGCAAGGTGTGTATAGCGGTTGTCGGGTTTGTCGGGGACAAACACTCTTTCAAGAGACGGGTCTCTTAAGGTAAATGATTTACTATGTTGTATATTATTGACTAGATGATTACCCGCTTCGCCGGGTACCGGCTTCGCCGGGAAGAAGTAGAGCCGAATACCAGGCTGCGCCTGGGACCCGGCTTTGCCGGGTGTACGCCGGCTTTACGCCGGCTTTACGAAGGAAAGGAGATAAACGCGCAAAACACTGGAGACCTTCTAAAAATAGTAACGTGCAGTGACCTTCTAAAAATAGTAACGGGAATATGGATTGACGCCACACGGAGGAAGGGAGATGTCACGTTTCAATATATCACTCAAGGTGATTATGAACCGGTTAATTACTACTAATTAACTAACCACACCACGATCCACTCTCGCAGTCATACAATTAAATAGAGTCAACAAAAGTATAAGTTTCAGACGCCTGTTTATGTATAAACTCTCCACCTCCCTCGAGCCTTCACTCAAAATATGTTCCTTTTACGTTCTCAACACGTAAAAAACCAGTGTTCACTGACAAAATGCCAGTAGTATGTAGAAAATTATAGGAACACGCTGAACCCGTGTAAATATAGTTAAATGAGAATGTTCTGTCCGAAAAGCCCTAGTTCGTGCAGGTGTCACACACCCCACGTTGTCACTACTCCAATGAAATCATAGATACGAAAAGACAACGGTGGTCAACGGGGTGCGTACGACATGGTGCACTTAGCTTTATCTCTGCTGCTGCTGCTTAGCCGGTATGCTGGTTAGTCGGTTCGCTGGTTAGCCGGTCCGCTGCCGGTTAGCCGGTCCGCTGGTTAGCCGGTCTCCTGGTTAGCCGGTCTCCTGGTTAGCGTAGCCTCAACAGTTCCCGCCAGAGTCAGCCGTGCAGATGTTACAGGAACGTAACGAAGCGAGGCGAACGAAGCGAAACGAAACGAAGGCTGCAAACAGAAAGCATCGGTGCACTAAACATGTCAGCTACCCCTCACCCACCACCTTAAAACATGTCATCTTTAAATATCTCATCGAGCACGTGGGCCTGCACAAAATGGACTTTTTACAACAACAAAACAGTCATTTTCCGTCCTTCTCTCCCTATCTGCAAAAACCATATACAGATTAGTATTTTAGCGTCACAGAGAGTAAATTATGCGCTAACCTGGAAAGAACAACAGAGAGTATTTCATTCCACAACACAGACTCATCAACAGCGTTAAATAATGATTTATTACCTCAAAAGCCTATGATTGTACTCTCAATGGAAGCAAAGTCCGCTTCCTCCCTGGACCAGCCTCTGTTCGTCAACAGTGACCAAAACCGTCCAGAACCCCTTGTCGAATCCTTATGCGAAAGCCATCGCCGACGAAGGAAAATTGACGACTTGTCCTCAGCAAAATACGTGGCAGGGAGAAAGGAAAAACTAGTGGAAGTTCCCCTAGAGTGCCGAATATAATACTCGGTGAAAAACCATCATACTCTAGAAACTGTGTATACGATCCTTCCCCTTCTGCCGCTGGGTGTCAAGTGTGCCGTCCTTGAGTCTCTGACAGACCACCTAGCCAAATACACGTGACTGACCTTGTCCCAAAACCCAGTCCAGCTATACACAATTCTGCCTCCCAAGCAGAAAAAGACACGAGAAACTCAATCCGTGAAAATCCCGTGTGCGCTGTCAGCGAAAAACCGTCAGCCCTAGCTATGACAGCAGAAACCTCCACTGTAAAACTCGTGCGATACAAAACATCCGTGCTCGTAGAGCACCGTCAGCAAACTCTGCTGTAACCCAATATCACGCACAGGCGCTTTCTATCATACACGACCAAGAACAGGCACTCCACTGAGTGACACTTTCTTGGTCTCTGTCACCCGATCGTGACACACCTCCCCTCTTCAAGACGAAACCTCGGTTTCGCTCACAGTCATGTTCTCCTCTCCAGCCCGAGAGAGAAAGTCAGCTCCAACATTGTTGGCGCCCGGTATGACGCGTACCGTGAATTGGTACGGTTGGAGAATCAACGCCCAGCGCATAAGTCTGGCGTTTGCCAACCTTGCAACCTGAAGATATTGCAGAGGTTGATGGTCTGTTTCCAGACAGAAAGGTCGTCCTCAAGAACGAGCAACCCCTCGTTTCACCCCTGATGACTGCAACCTTCTCTGTCTTCTTGTCTTTGTTCTTCTGGTCTTTGTTCTTCTCCCCGTAGGCTGTCCTCTCTATGTAGGCGCGCAGCAGGTTGGCGTGGTACAGGCGTGCTTTCCCGTGCATCATGATCCTGTAGTCGTTCTGGCCCACTTTCGCTGTCACCTCAAAAGGTCCTTGCCACTGCAGTTGTAGCTTGTTGTGTTTGACAGGTAAAAGTAGCAACACCCGTTCTCCAATCTTGAAGCTGCGCGGCCGTGCCTTGCGGTCGAATCCTCGCGCATAACGCTGTGCTGCTCTTCCCAGGTTCTCTTGAGCCAGTTTGCAGGTCTCTTCAATCCTGTTCCTGAGTTCTACAATGTAGGTCGCTGTCGTCTGCACCTCCTCGTCAGCTTCTTCGTCCGTCCAAGCCTGACGCAGGATAGCCATGGGACCGCGTACCTGTCTGCCGTACAACAACTCAAATGGGGAAAAGCCCAAGCTCTCCTGAGGAACCTCGCGGTATGCAAAAAGCAATGCTGGGATGTACCTGTCCCACGTGCGTGGCTTCTCCTGAGCTAGTTTCCTCAGCATGGTCTTCAAGGTGCCATTGAACCTTTCCACCAGTCCGTTGCACTGAGCATGGTAAGGAGTGGTGAAGTGCTGCTCCAGTGATAGCAGTCGTGCTGCCTCCGCCATCACTCCTCCCGTGAACTGCGTGCCTCTGTCGGTGAGTACCTCTGATGGAATTCCCAGCCGGGACCACATAGTAACCAGAGCCTCAGCTACTCGCGTGGCTTCAATCGATTTCAGAGGGATCGCCTCTGGGTATCGAGTAGCGTAGTCCACCATGGTCAAAATGTATCTGTTTCCGTCCTCAGACGCAGGCAAGATGGGCCCGATGATGTCCACTGCCACCCGACGAAAGGGTTCGTCGATGAGCGGCATCTTCTCCAAGGGGACCTTCCTCACCCTTCCTTTGGCAACCACCTTCTGGCACTTATCGCAGGACGCACAGAAACGTCGGACATCCGTGCAGATGCCTGGCCAGTAAAAGTGGCGCCAGACACGATCCGTGGTCTTCTTGGTACCAAGATGACCTCCCAGAATCGAGTCGTGTGCCGTTGCCATGACACCCTCGCGAAACTCGCGAGGCACGACAACCTGTTTGAATGTACCTTCTTGGTTGCTGAACTCACGGTAGAGCAACTTCTTGTCCCTGAGGAACCTTGACCTCCCATGCTTCCCGCTCAGCTTCACCTTCCCCGACTTCGCATGCTCCCGAGGAGTAGCTAAGGTCGGGTCAGAATCCTGAGCCTTCGCGAGAAGCGCGGGGGTCACGTTCCCCAGGGCAGCTCGTGCAGCAGGTAGGGGTTTGAGAGGTTTGTCCTCTCGCTCCGCCTGTGCCCGCGTGAGCACTGAAATGACGTCGGGAGCCCGATAAACGGGAACCTCCCTGGTGACGCCGTCCACAAACTGGACCCGGTTTCCAATGAGCAGGTCGCATGGAGGATCGTCCATGACGACGGCCACAATGGTCCCCGTGAACAACGGGGTTACGACCTTGATCACTGCCGTGTTCAAGTCGTAAGCGTGAGATGCCTCGGCCATTCTCACCCTGATGCTGTCTCCTGTGTAGGCCATAGCTGGAACTAGACTCGCCCGAACCACTATCATGTCTGCCCCTGTGTCCCGCAGACCTTCGCCCTTCACTCCGTTAACGTAGACGTTGCAGTGGGGCTGGAAATGTTTCCTGGAGCACGGAACGCAGAGTTGTGGAATGGTGCATGAGCTCGTGACGTCCCTTAACTCCTCACTGCCAACAAAGTGAACGCCCTTCTGGTCAGCCTGTCTCCTGTGGCAGTCCTTCTTCACGTGGCCCCGCTTGTTGCAGTAGTAACACTGGATGTCAGATCTGGAACTCGATCCCTTGTGTCCCTGATCGTCCTTCCCGTCCTTGGGTCCTGAAGAACCCGAATTTCCCGATTTTCCTGGCCGTGAGCCTGAAGATTTGCCGGAGATCGCCTGGGCGTCCTCGTGCACTCTGATCCAGTCGGCTGCCTCCTGAGTAGTCTTTGGCTGGTGTTCCTGCACGAAGGTCACCACCTCAGGTCGCAGGCTGGACATCAGTTGTTCCATGACAATGAGGTCGGCAAGGTCGTTGACGGTCCAGTCCTTTTCGGCCATCTCCACCCAGCGCCGCAGGTAGAGATTAAGGCGTGCCACAAACTGATGACTCAGCTCGCCGCTCAGTCTCTTGCTGTTACGCAGACGTCGTCTGTAGGCTTCAGCAGTCAGGTTAAAGCGCTGGAGTAACGCCTTCTTAAGTGCCTGATAGTCTCTCGCCTCGTCGTCATCCAAAGCATTGTAGAGCTGTAATGCGCGTCCTTTTAAGCAGGTGCTAAGGCGGCTAGCCCACGTGGCCTCTTCCCACTTCTGGTCAGATGCAATGCGCTCAAACCGGCGTAAAAAATCGTCGAGCTCGTCCTTGTCATCGTCGAACGTCGGCAGTCTCGTACGGTCGGCAACAAACGTCGGCGCGCTAGCCTGAGTAAGCGTACCCTTCTCGGCCTGTAGCCTAGCTAGCTCTAGCTGGAGATCGCGATCCGCCTGCTCTTTCTCTTTCCGTTCCTGTCTGTCACGCTCGGCCTGTCGTTCCTGTCTCTCAAGCTCGTCTTTCTTTTCTTGTCTGTCTCGTTCTCTTTCTTGTCTGTCAAGTTCGTCTTTCCTTTCCTGTCTGTCTCGTTCTGCCTGTCGTTCCCTTTCTTGTCTGTCAAGTTCGTCTTTCTTTTCCTGTCTGTCACGTTCTTCTTTCCTTTCCTGTCTGTCTCGTTCAGCCTGTCGTTCTGCCTGTCGTTCCCTTTCTTGTCTGTCAAGTTCGTCCTTCTTGTCCTGTCGGTCACGTTCTTCTTTTCTTGTCAGTCGCTCAAATTCTTCCTTCCGTTCTACTTCTAAGCGTTTTAGAACGCTTCGGGCTCTAACGCGTGCGTCTCGCTCAGTCGGTTGCTCGCTCCCAGGAGTCTCGAAAGTTATTCTCCTCGTAGGAGATCCCCCTGTAGCCATGGTTAGTTTTAGCAAAGCTTTATTACCAAAATAAGTCTAACGCAGCTATAGCTAGAACACGCGGTGATGAAAGCGGTGGATACAAAAATCCAGCAACCAGAAAATGCAGAAGAAAAATCCAAACGGTGTAGAACAAATCGCGTAGCCTACTTTATGGCTGCTTTTTGCGGTGAAACAAAGTGTTTCCCACAGCCGTGGCCTACTTTATCGGCTGCTTTTTGCGGTGAAACAGAGTGTCTCCCACAGCCTTGGTTAGGACAGAAGTCCTCGGACCCTTCCCCCCCAAAATTCCAACAAAGTCAAAATATGGAGAAAAATCCAAGTAAAACAAGACGGTAGAAATGTAACCTGTTACAGAATGCGAAACAACAATGTAGAGAAAACTGAGTAAAACGAACAACAAATCCGTTAACCCCGCTCAGCTCTCTGCAACGGAAAACTCTGAACGTACAACAACAAAGATTCACAAACAAAGGAAAGGGAAGTAATCACAGTTAGCGCATACAATAACTCACAAATTACAATTTACATTTCCTGCAAGATGTGAATCGCTTAAGGTGTGGTATATGATCAAAACTATACAAAAAAGGGTAGCACCAAGCAGAAAATAAGTCGAGCACTGACGAGATTATCTGCTCTTAGTTATCCTTAATTGGTGGGTCTTTATCAGTCAGAAATTAACTGAGTAAATCCCGGCTTGGCCCCCATGTGTCACGTTTCAATATATCACTCAAGGTGATTATGAACCGGTTAATTACTACTAATTAACTAACCACACCACGATCCACTCTCGCAGTCATACAATTAAATAGAGTCAACAAAAGTATAAGTTTCAGACGCCTGTTTATGTATAAACTCTCCACCTCCCTCGAGCCTTCACTCAAAATATGTTCCTTTTACGTTCTCAACACGTAAAAAACCAGTGTTCACTGACAAAATGCCAGTAGTATGTAGAAAATTATAGGAACACGCTGAACCCGTGTAAATATAGTTAAATGAGAATGTTCTGTCCGAAAAGCCCTAGTTCGTGCAGGTGTCACACACCCCACGTTGTCACTACTCCAATGAAATCATAGATACGAAAAGACAACGGTGGTCAACGGGGTGCGTACGACATGGTGCACTTAGCTTTATCTCTGCTGCTGCTGCTTAGCCGGTATGCTGGTTAGTCGGTTCGCTGGTTAGCCGGTCCGCTGCCGGTTAGCCGGTCCGCTGGTTAGCCGGTCTCCTGGTTAGCCGGTCTCCTGGTTAGCGTAGCCTCAACAGTTCCCGCCAGAGTCAGCCGTGCAGATGTTACAGGAACGTAACGAAGCGAGGCGAACGAAGCGAAACGAAACGAAGGCTGCAAACAGAAAGCATCGGTGCACTAAACATGTCAGCTACCCCTCACCCACCACCTTAAAACATGTCATCTTTAAATATCTCATCGAGCACGTGGGCCTGCACAAAATGGACTTTTTACAACAACAAAACAGTCATTTTCCGTCCTTCTCTCCCTATCTGCAAAAACCATATACAGATTAGTATTTTAGCGTCACAGAGAGTAAATTATGCGCTAACCTGGAAAGAACAACAGAGAGTAT
>NC_090245.1:161014-183514 GCF_037325665.1 Littorina saxatilis | reverse complement strand
ATCTTGACTTTCAACTTTACATAAACATACATCCTGTTCACAATTAACGAGGACAGACATAATTTACAAACACCTAAGTACAACAATTTATCTTTTGTAAAAATTTGGACAAACATTTTCCTGAAGTTACTGAACTTATCTTCTTTTCACTACACCTTATATCTTGATTCCCAAAAAACTTGAGTTCTGCCTTTTTAAATTTACCAGTAACCCAAAACTTTCGCTCTAACCAACCTATTTTGTCTAAAACCGATACACAATCATTAAAACAATAGACGTTTAACATAACCGACTTCGCTACCACATAAACACAAAATGTTTTATTCTCCCCAACATTCTGGTCAACAAAATCATTATTACAGACAGTCATTCAATTTCAAGACAATCATCACAGCTTTGAACAGACCATTTTGTTCAACCAGTTAAAAACAACAACTACAGTAAAAGCTACAGCGCGATCAACGTTCGCCCATTTACGAACTCGCGATGAGATTTGTTTCTTCTGGTCGCCAAGCCTACCGTTTACAAACGCATGCGCACTAATTGGGATTCCCCCAATTTCCTCGACCTTGACCTCAGGACTCTCGAAGCCACTACTTCGGCGTTCAAGTTAGCTCGTGCATACCGAGTAGCTGGCAACTTTGCTTCCGAAGTTCCCACTTTCAAAGTTAATTTCATCATTTATACGACGATATCGCATCTTAAAGGTCCTTACCCATCTAAAAAAAAAACTCCAACGCATACTACAATTGCATGACATTCCGGTTTTAAAGGCAGCTCATTGGGAAATGAGCTCAGACACAATATCGAAGACGTGAAATGCGTCAATCGAGCAACTGTCGTAACTTGGCTACAATGAGACGGTCGGCTACCTTGCACCATAGACACGAACTGTGACATTCTTGTTTAATTTAGGTGAAAAGCTTGAAACAGAGGGGCTCAAAACCGACAGTACGATCATTTACTGACCGAAAAAAACGTGCTCGAGTCATTCGGCGAAGGTGGTGAGCTTTCAAACTACCACGACTGAATAACTGATAACACATCTTTGCATCGTGCATTTTCCAGACGAGTAGCATAGTGCAGTGGTTACGGATTCGGAATTTCGATCCGACGCTCTGGGTTCAAGTGCCGCTGGGAGCTAAATATTTTTTTCATTATTTTTTTATTAACCTTTTTCTTTATAGACCTCAATTGCATTCAGACTGCAACAACCGGTTTTTGCCTCTGTGTTCATTTTTTTTAAATGCGTAAAGAAACTGTCCTATGCTTTCAAAAAAAAATCCAATCTTGACTTTCAACTGTACATAACCATGCATCGCCATCGTAATCAAAAA
Source organism: Littorina saxatilis (assembly GCF_037325665.1). Classification (NCBI taxonomy): domain Eukaryota; kingdom Metazoa; phylum Mollusca; class Gastropoda; order Littorinimorpha; family Littorinidae; genus Littorina; species Littorina saxatilis. Next base: position 182,177 of record NC_090245.1, on the reverse strand, counting down.
TTAACGAGGGAAAACAAATTAAAACACCGATGAACAGTATTGTCTTTTCTAAACTTCTTGACAGACATTTCCCCAATAAATAAGGAACAAGTCACTAAACTTAGTTATTTACGGTCTACTGAGTAATGTTCTTCCTTTTAAACTTTACCAGTAAATTTTCCCTATAACCAATCTATGTTTGTCCAACAGTTTTACCGATATAAAATTATTAAACACAAGTTCAACATACAGTAATTGTTGTACTTATTGTGAGAACGAAATTGTTTTTGTTTTTTTGTTTTTTTTGTGCCCAAAAATTATGTTCATTTGGAAATGCGTTGAGGATAAAGTGATTTGTAAATACAAAATGATTATTAGGCCAAAAAAAAAAAATTGTCTGTTTAGGGTAACATGACCAAAAAAAGTAGGGTCGGTAGGTAGGTAGGTTTTTTTTTTTTTTTTTTTTTTTTTTTTTGGTAAATGCTATGTTGGCCGAACATTCACTTCTTATATTTGATGAATACATGTTTCAAAACTAACGTATAAATAAAACAGAGAGAAAGGGAGAGAAAGAAACGCCAAATGTCTCTTTTTAGCATTTTTACCTCTTTTTTCTTCTTTTTTTTTTTTGAAATCAAAAAAAAGTTTTTGGGTCGGCGCCAAATCGATAGGGTCGGTCGGGTTACCCTAAACAGACAATTTTTTTTTTTTGGCCTTAACAAGAAGAGCAAACGCTCGATCGAGTCACTTTCGCAGTTCTGAATATTATATGAGGCATCAGATGGACAGGAAGAAATTGCTATTCACAACACAATGCATACCTGAAGCATACCTGTGACCTTGAAAAAGGTCAAAGGTCACCAAAGCAGACGTCAAAGTGTAGAGGTCACTGGGAGTCACGTTCACATAAAATTTGAGCCCGGTCACTTTTATAGTTTCCGAGAAAAGCCCAACGTTAAGTTGTGTGTTGCCGAACAGAAAAGGCTAGTTATCTCCCTTGTTTTTCTGATAACGTTCGTAAAAGGCTACAGATGTAAATACTTTGATGTAAAGAATAATCCTACAAAGTTTCAATCACATCCGATGAACTTTGTCAAAGATATAAAATGTCTAATTTTTCCTTTGACGCTGACCTGTGACCTTGAAAAAGGTCAAAGGTCAACGAAACCATCGTTAAAGTGTAGAGGTCATTGGAGGTCACGACTAAACAAAATATGAGCCCGATCGCTTTGATAGTTTCCGAGAAAAGTCCAACGTTAAGGTGGTGTCTACGGACGGCCGGCCGGACGGCCGGCCGGACGGCCGGCCGGCCGGACAGACTAACACTGACCGATTACATAGAGTCACATTTTCTCAAGTGACTCAAAAATTACCTTATAGGAAGTTTTTTGGGCGTGTTTGAAAATTCACAAAGTTTTAAGGCAATAATAAGTTATGTGAATTATTTGATAGTGATTGCCAAAATGTGTGTTGGTATTTATAGATATGGTTCCCCTCTGGATATTGTATGCATTTCTGAGAGGGAATTGTTTTACAGAAAAGTTGTTTAAAATACATTTAGAAATAGTATTGTTTACGATATAGGTACATTTAAAGTAAAAACATTAATATAAAAAGCAGAAAAAAAAGAAAAGAAAAATAAAGATCAATGAAGAGGGATACTCTCCACCAAAAAAAAAAAAAAAAAAAAAAAAAAGGATTGAAGCTGCCTGCATGCAACTGAGATAAAAAAAAATGTAAAAAAAAGTTCAACATAGTCATTTATTCTTCTCCTAACATTCAGGCCAACAAAGTCATTTGTCATAGGCAGTCATTCGATTCCAAGACAATCGATCATCACAGGTTTGAACCGACCCTTTCGTTTAACCATTCAAAAAACAACAGCAATAACGCTGTTAGTACTACAGCGCGCTCAACGTTCGCCTTTTTGAACTCTCGATGAGATTTGTTTCTCTGGTGGCAAGATTACCGTTCACAAACGCATGCGTACTAGTTAGGATTCCCCCAATTTTTGCGACCTTGACCGAATACTCTCGAAGTCACCACTCCGGCGTTCATGCATAGTGAACAGTTGGAAAGTTAAACTTCGGGAGTTCCCACTTCCGAAAGAGGCCTCTACTTCCAGTGTTGCTGACTTCCTCCTCATGCATACGGGCCCAAGACAGTACAACAGCAGGTACAGCCTTTGCAAAATGAAAGCAACTTTAATACAGTGCTTTAGATAACAAATTTTTTAGGATAATTAGTACTATCTTGTGTTAAACAAAGGGTTAAGTGCTACTCTGGATCTTGTGTTAAACAAAGGGTTAAGTGCTACTCTGGATCTTGTGTTAAACAAAGGGTTAAGTGCTACTCTGGATCTTGTGTTAAACAAAGGGTTAAGTGCTACTCTGGATCTTGTGTTAAACAAAGGGTTAAGTGCTACTCTGGATCTTGTGTTAAACAAAGGGTTAAGTGCTACTCTGGATCTTGTGTTAAACAAAGGGTTAAGTGCTACTCTGGATCTTGTGTTAAACAAAGGGTTAAGTGCTACTCTGGATCTTGTGTTAAACAAAGGGTTAAGTGCTACTCTGGATCTTGTGTTAAACAAAGGGTTAAGTGCTACTCTGGATCTTGTGTTAAACAAAGGGTTAAGTGCTACTCTGGATCTTGTGTTAAACAAAGGGTTAAGTGCTACTCTGGATCTTGTGTTAAACAAAGGGTTAAGTGCTACTCTGGATCTTGTGTTAAACAAAGGGTTAAGTGCTACTCTGGATCTTGTGTTAAACAAAGGGTTAAGTGCTACTCTGGATCTTGTGTTAAACAAAGGGTTAAGTGCTACTCTGGATCTTGTGTTAAACAAAGGGTTAAGTGCTACTCTGGATCTTGTGTTAAACAAAGGGTTAAGTGCTACTCTGGATCCAGCCTGGAAAGTGTGTGAGTGATACAACCAAAAATAGGTAAATTTCAACCCCGGATGAGCCTCAGTGACGCACAACACTATTTAACCTATGTAGCCAGTCAGGTGTGCTCGAGATGCATGTTTTTCACACCTGTCTATCAGGTGTGCTCCAGATGCATGTTTTTCACACCTGTCTAGTTCTGTTTCACTGCATTCACTGGTTAGGTCAAGTTTTAATAAGCATGAGAGTTCAAGTGAATATATTAAAATGTTACGTTGAGCTCTTTTCGGATTTAAATGTGTTTTTTCTCTTGATCTGAAATTGTATGTGTCCGTCTAAAACCGCAAAAGCTGGAAACAAGACTAGCCATGTTAACAGAAAAAAATACTTATCTTCTTGAATAACTTTTCAAAAGTTGCTTTGATTTTTTTTCAAATAATAAAAAAAAACGTCATCCACCTGCCCCTCAGCCGGACTTTACCAACTTCTCACTCGCTAGTGTATTTACAGTTACAGAAAAGTCAGATCATTTTTTCTTTGCTATGTCAGAAACAACTAGAATATCTTTAGTGCTAGTACAAAAGGTTTGAATACCATTATTCATCATTTAATGTTGACCATGTGAGCATGGGTGGAACGTACCATGACTTCATGTGTTATTCTCATGGGAAGTGAACTCAGCCGTTTTTTCAGTGCCACATAATCTGAGTGAAACTGTCTCCTGCAACAGATGAAAGTTACAGAGAGACAATGACAATGACAATTCTGTTTTTAACGAGGGTAATAAAATAAGCAGTGATTTGTTTATTAGATCTGGCCCCTGGTCCTAAAGAGGGACTAATCTACAATGCCAATGGCTAAATAAAAGAGATAGAGAGAGAGAGGCAGAGACCGAGAGACAGACAGAAAGACAACAATCCAGCACGACTTTCACAGTAGACATGTGTGTGTATTTGTGTGTGTGTGTGTGTGTGTGTGTGTGTGTGTGTGTGTGTGTGTGTGTGTGTGTGTGTGTGTGTGTGTGTGTGTGTGTGTGAGTGTGTGTGAAATAGTCAAAAAGCATCTTGTTTGTGAGAAATGGGATCACAGACGTAGTGAAAGAAAATGATCACAGGCTTTAGGTCAGAAACTTTGGAAGGATGTTTTGTTTCCAATGAAAATAACATGTCAGAGAGTATTAAAAGCGTCAAATATGTGTGACAGAGTGATTTTTATGTCTTTTTGTAATTTCAAAGTCTTGGCTTCAGAAAGGTCTTCAGGCAACACTAAGAACAAAACAAAAAACTTGTTGCGTATACGTAAGGCCTATTTAATAATACCATTACACATTACACTTGACATCACGATAATTACAACAGACATAAAAATCACTCTGTCACACATATGTGACGCTGTTAAATACTCTCTGACATGTTATTTTCGTTGGTCCGGTCATCAAGGGATCGCCAAATACACCTGTGTTGAGTCTGACATTTAGAACGTTAGCAATAGCAGTCTATCTGTTTTGGGGGATTTGAAGCGTGAATTTATACTCACCATTGCTGGAGCTGCCTGTCTGTTTCTGCAAGAGCTTTATCCTGTTCTACCTTCAATCTTTGTAATTTACTCACCATTGCTGGAGCTGCCTGTCTGTCTCTGCAAGAGCTTTATCCTGTTCTACCTTCAATCTTTGTAATTTACTCACCATTGCTGAAGCTGCCTGTCAGTCTCTGCAAGAGCTTTATCCTGTTCTACCTTCAATCTTTGTAATTTACTCACCATTGCTGAAGCTGCCTGTATGTCTCTGCAAGAGCTTTATCCTGTTCTACCTTCAATCTTTGTAATTTACTCACCATTGCTGGAGCTGCCTGTCTGTCTCTGCAAGAGCTTTATCCTGTTCTACCTTCAATCTTTGTAAGTGCTGGGTGTCCATTGTTGTCTGAAAATTAATTCACCTGAAACAGTACAACCCTCCGTTATTGTCAGACTGACTGTAAACAGTACAACCCTCCGTTATTGTCAGACTCACTGTAAACAGTACAACCCTCCGTTATTGTCAGACTCACTGTGAACAGTACAACCCTCCGTTATTGTCAGACTCACTGTAAACAGTACAACCCTCCGTTATTGTCAGACTGACTGTAAACAGTACAACCCTCCGTTATTGTCAGACTGACTGTAAACAGTACAACCCTCCGTTATTGTCAGACTGACTGTAAACAGTACAACCCTCCGTTATTGTCAGACTGACTGTAAACAGTACAACCCTCCGTTATTGTCAGACTCACTGTGAACAGTACAACCCTCCGTTATTGTCAGACTCACTGTGAACAGTACAACCCTCCGTTATTGTCAGACTGACTGTAAACAGTACAACCCTCCGTTATTGTCAGACTGACTGTAAACAGTACAACCCTCCGTTATTGTCAGACTGACTGTAAACAGTACAACCCTCCGTTATTGTCAGACTCACTGTAAACAGTACAACCCTCCGTTATTGTCAGACTCACTGTGAACAGTACAACCCTCCGTTATTGTCAGACTCACTGTGAACAGTACAACCCTCCGTTATTGTCAGACTCACTGTGAACAGTACAACCTAATTTCAGCCCCTGACTTTGAGCATGTTATTATGATTGACCTGCAACAAATTGGATAATGAGATGGGACGCGAAAACAAGCCGTGAGGCTTATGGATACCACCAATCCAGTCCCTAACCACTACTACTACTACTACTAGGTTCGGCAAATTTGGAGGCTTAAATTCTTCTTCTTCTTCTTCCAATAATGTTCAGCGATCAATGAATTGACCATTATTAACATGTTGGCGAAGTGCAAGTGTGTGTCCTTAACAAAGATTAAAAAAAAAAATTTAAAAAAAAAGAGGTGGGGCAGGGGGAGGGCGGTTACTGTGCCTGTATGGCCCTCATTGCCCTCAAGCAGAAGGCATTATAGGAGGGGGCCTCGACAACATCTGATGGGAGGGAGTTCCAGTCGACAGTGGTCCTCGGGAAGAAAGAAAACTTTCTGTAGTCTGTGCGGCACGGGATTATTCTCAGCTGTTGGCTGTGGTTGCTGCGACGTCCACTTTGAGGTTGCCGCTTGAGGCCGACGCAGGAGACGCAGGCTTGATCGCTGAGGATCTTGTGGAGCATAGCGAGTCTGGCGCAGCGACGTCGTTGTTGTAGCGTAGGCCACTCGAGTAGCGTCAGCATATCTGTGACACTAGAGGTGTTATGGTAGCGGTTTGTGACAAATCTGGCTGCTCTGCGCTGGACCTTCTCAAGGGTTGTGATGAGCCTGTCGGAGTGTGGGTCCCATACTGTGCAGGCGTACTCAAGAATAGGGCGGACCATTGTCTTGTAGGCCAGCATTTTGGTGAGGCTGGAGCATACCTTCAGGTTTCTTCTCAGGAAGCCCAGCGTCTTGTTGGCCTTGGCACAGATGTTCTCGATGTGCTGGGTGAAGTCTAGTTTAGTGTCTAGAATGACCCCAAGATACTTGGTGGAGGTGACTCTCTCCAACGTCTGGCCGTGGAGGGTGTAGTTGGAGAGAGGGGGAGATCGAATGGCTTCGGGTGAAGGGCAGCACACAGCACTTGTCTGGGTGGAAGGCCATGTCCCATTCTTTTTCCCATTGTTCTAGGCGTTGGAGGTCCTCCTGAAGCTTGGCTGGGTCTTCTGCGCAGGTGATGAACCTGTAGACGGCTGTGTCATCAGCAAAGAGTCTTGAAGGGGAAGATATCTTGGAGGGGAGGTCATTGATGTAGCAGAGGAAGAGGCAGGGCCCTAGGACAGAGCCCTGGGGGACTCCGGTCTTCACTTTGACAAAGCTGGATTGCGCACCATCCACCACGACTGACTGTGTGCGGCCGCTGAGGAAGTTTGCGATGAGGCTGTTGGTCTTTCCTCGTATGCCGTAGTGGTAGAGCTTGTGGTAGAGCTTGTGGCAGAGCAGACTGTGGTTTACACGGTCGAAAGCTTTGGCAAAGTCTAACACCACTGCCTCCGTTGTAGTACCACGTTCCATGGCTGTAGAGACTTCTTCGATGAACTCGAGTAATTGTGTCTCGCACGAGCGGTGTTTACGGAAGCCGTGCTGTTGACCGGTCAGGATGTTCTTGGTTTCGAGGTGGTTCATGATGCCACTCACTAAGATGTGTTCCAAGAGTTTTGAGCAGATACAGGTGAGCGAGATGGGGCGGTAGTTGGAGGGCTTGTAATGCTCACCCTTCTTGAAGACGGGGGCAACTGTGGCTATTTTCCAGTCAGAGGGGACTGAGCTATGAATTCTGAGCTATGAATTTAACACACTAAAGTTCAAGATTACCATGTTATGTAATGTTATGTTATTATCTGACTCACTGTAGTGCTATTGTCTGACTTGTAGTTGTAGTAAGCGACACAACATTGGACAACCACGCGGGGTGTGCCTTCCATGGGAGCTTACTCTGTTGAGTTTCGATTTGGCTGTGGCTGGAGAACCGGCGAGTCGGTTAGGGAGCCCACCAGGCTCGAGGACCGGCACTCTCCACAAGCTACCTTTGTTCATGAGTCGTTCATAATTTTTTTTTTTAAGTTCAATTAAAAAAACTGTGGTCTTTGTTTTTTTCGAGAAAGATTTATGGAGATCAGTTTTAGACTCAGAAAGACTTGTAGGCCTATCTCGGCAACACGGCGGCACGATCATGAACGACTGACCGAAGCGAAAGATGATTTATGTACTGTATTTAGTTGATGCACGTTCGCGAAGTCAGTGATGGATGACTCGGAAAGGAATCAGTGACTGTGAAGTTTGTTGTGGCGCGCATAAAAAAAGAGGTCTATTAATTTTGAGAGCTACCGGTGACTGTCGGTTCCCGAGCCCATAGCTCTGTAACCGACTAGTCGGTTCCCAAGCCACTCCGGATTTCGTTGGTTCATCTACAGTTACTGGACCGGAAAGAAAACAAAGTCATTTAAAATATCAATTCAAGCACTGTTTGCATTCTACAATTCCTCTGATATTTGCAGATTATTGTTGACATTGCTTTTTAAGTCACTTTTAGCCGTGGAACTAGTCACATTTGAAATTTTGTGAAAACGGCAGATAAAGTAGGCGGAAGCGGTCTGACTAAATACTACGCGACCGCACGCGGCCTTGCACTACCTTGTGCTACCAAACTAAAGCATGTACATGTACTTTTTTTTTATTATATATAGTATCTTCACAACATTATCTGATTTTATACCAAGTTTTAAGTTACAGAAATAAAAAATAAGGGAGTTATGATGTATTTTGCGACGAGCTATCGAGCGAAAGTGAAAGCATCGTGGTTCAGCGTCCGACCATGTTCGCATTGATCTAAGAACGCAGGCTCAACCTCAAAATAAAGAATGTTCATGTAATATTTTTATATATCTAGAATCTTCACAACATTATCATACTTTGTACCGAGTTTTAAGTCACAGAAATAAAAAATAAGGAAGTTATGATGCATTTTCGAAGAGCTAGCGAGCAAAAGTGCAAGCATCGGATATCTGCGTCCGACCATGTTCGCATTGTTTTTGGAAGCGCAGCACGACCATAATTAAAGTACGGTTGTTTAATATTCTTATATATCTAGTATCTTCAGGACATCATCTGCCTTTACACCGAGTTTTAAGTGACAGAAATAGAGTTATTATGCATTTTGGAAGATCTAGCGAAGATGATGATAATGATGATGAAAATTATGATAATGATGATTATGATAATCAGTGATGGTGATGATGATGATTCTCGAATGAATGGATCAAAAGAGAGCGATAACTAGAAAAATGAACATCAGCATGTACAACAACAACAACAACAACAACATCAACAACAACAACAACAACAACAACAACAACAACAACAACAGCTAGTCTGCGTGTGAGTGCCACGTGTGTGATTGTTTGTTTGTGCATGTATACGTGCATGAGTGTGTGTTTGAGTATACGTGAGTGTTTGTCGGTGTGTGTGTGTGTGTGTGTGTGTGTGTGTGTGTGTGTGTGTGCCCGGTGTGTCAGTGTGTGTCAGTGTGTTGTGTCACGGTGTGTGTGTGTGTCAGTGTGTGTGTGCTCGGTGTGTCAGTGTGTGTGTGTGTGTGTGTGTGTGTGTTCAGTTTGCGCGCGTGTCAGTGCTGGTGTGTGCATGTGCGTGTGTGTGTGTGTGTGTGAGTCAGTGTGTGTTTGTTTGTGTTACTGGTTGTGTGTGCGTCTGTGTTTGAGGCCTTTTTGAGTGAGTGTTTGTGTGTCTGTGTCTGTCAGCTGTGTGTGTGTGTGTGCCCGGGTGAGTGTTTGTGTGTGTGCCGGTGTGTGCGTGAGTGCGTGTGTGTGTGTGTGCCGCTTTCCGAATCCTCCCTCTGTGTTTGTACGGGCTTGGGACCGTTTTGACAAGACATGTCAAAGCCACATTAGGGACTTGGATTATTTATAAAAGGAGACAGACTGAATTAAACATTAAGCTAAACGAGAATGTGGCTATGTGAGTCCCTTAATTAGATGTCGCGCGCTCTCGAAACAGGTCGTGCGCTGTTTTAAATTTCTGCTGGACATGGTCTGGTTAGACAAATATCCGCTACTTTTTTTTTTTAGTTAAGATGCCTCATATCGTCACGCTCATAAGATAATTGCCGCTCATAAAATAATTGCCTATGTCATTTTGCTATGTTTTGAGACAAGTTGTAAAGTGCCTATCTCGAGCGGTGACATCTGGATAAACGTAAGATAAACAGCTGACAGCAACATTTTCAATCAGCAAAACTGCATAACAACCCACAAAGAGCTTTTGCATACTTTGCATACTTTCACATTCTCAAAACAAATCTTCCTGTATCATTACCGTGGCAATGGTTTCCGATGGTCTGAGAGTTCGTACTCTCTAACACATGATAGATACCCTTCCAGTAGATTCCACTGTAGTTTCAATACAGAAATGCCTATCAATGAGATACGTATTTTAAATGTACTTTTTATCTTTTTCATATAAAACTTGCCATACAGTTAGAATACACATTCAAAATACCAGAAAAGTAAATGGACATGATGGTCGGCCGCTGTTTTTGTTTTCTGCCCGCGGACATAGTTTGATTTGTCAAGACATCCGCTGCTTTTATAAGATACCTCATTTGTAAATGTACTTACTTTTGATCTTTTTGATATAAAACTTGCCAGTTAGAATACTCATTTAAAATACATGGATTAATGTTAAACACCTCCTAACGGTACCCCCTCCTAACGGTACCCCCTCCTAACGGTACCCCCTCAGTCCTAACGGTCCTATAACGGTACCTAAAGTATTAACATTTATGATGTCCAAATGGACCGTGTGTGTGTGTGTGTGTGTGTGTGTGTGTGTGTGTGTGTGTGTGAGTGTTTGTGTGTGTGTGTGTGTGTGTGTGTGCGTGTGTGTGTGCGTGTGTTATCACACCGTTATCCTTCCCGTCACGAACACACCAAAATAAAACAAGTCGCGTAAGGCGAAATTACTACATTTAGTCAAGCTGTGGAACTCACAGAATGAAACTGAACGCACTGCATTTTTTCACAATGACCGTAGTCCGCCGCTTGTGCATAACAGAGTGAAACTGACGAGCCTGTTCAGCGGGGTAGTGGTTTCGCTGTGCTGCATAGCACGCTTTTCTGTACCTCTCTTCGTTTTAACATTGTGAGCGTGTTTTTAATCCAAACATACCATATCTATATGTTTTTGGAATCAGGAACCGACAAGGAATAAGATGAAATTGTTTTAAATCGATTTCGGAAATTTAATTTTGATCATAATTTTTATATTTTTAATTTTCAAATGTTGTTTTCAATCCAAATATAACATATTTATATGTTTTTGGAATCAGAAAATGACGAAGAATAAGATGAAATTGTTTTTGGATCGTTTAATAAAAAATAATTTTAATTACAAGTTTCCGATTTTTAATGACCAAACTTACTTATTAGTTTTTAAGCCACCAAGCTGAAATGCAATACCAAACCCCGGCCTTCGTCGAAGATTGCTTTGCCAAAATGTCAATCAATTTGATTGAAAAATGAGGGTGTGACAGTGCCGCCTCAACTTTTACAAAAAGCCGGATATGACGTCATCAAAGGTATTTATCGAAAAAAAGAAAAAAACGTCCGGGGATATCATACCCAGGAACTCTCATGTCAAATTTCATAAAGATCGGTCCAGTAGTTTAGTCTGAATCGCTCTACACACACACACACGCACACACACACACACATACACCACGACCCTCGTCTCGATTCCCCCTCTATGTTAGTACATTGACAGCCGTGGTCGGGGTGTTATCAATACGTTTTTTCAAGACACAATATTCCAGAACACAAAAACGAAGAATAAACAAGTCGCGTAAGGCGAAATTACAACATTTAGTCAAGCTGTCGAATTAACAGAATGAAACTGAACTCACTGCATTTTTACAGCAAGAGCGTATACTCGTAGCATCGTCAGTCCACCGCTCGATGCACAGGCAGTGAAATTGACAAGAAGAGCGGGGTAGTAGTTGCGCTGAGAAGGATAGCACGCTTTTAATTTATCTCTATTCTTTTTAACTTTCTGAGCGTGTTTTTAATCCAAACTGACATATCACATGTATATGTTTTTTGAATCAGGAACCCACAAGGAATAAGATGAAATTGTTTTTAAATCGATTTCGGAAATTTTATTTTAATAATAATTTTTATATTTTTTAATTTTCAGAGCTTGTTTTTAATCCGAATATAACATATTTATATGTTTTTGGAATCAGAAAATGACGAAGAATAAGATAAACGTAAATTTGGATCGTTTTAAAAACAATTTGTTTTTTTTACAATTTTCAGATTTTTAATGACCAAAGTCATTAATTAATTTTTAAGCCACCAAGCTGAAATGCAATACCGAAGTCCGGCCTTCGTCGAAGATTGCTGGGCCAAAATTTCAATCAATTTGATTGAAAAATGAGGGTGTGACAGTGCCGCCTCAACTTTTACAAAAAGCCGGATATGACGCCATCAACGGTATTTATCGAAAAAAAGAAAAAAAACGTCCGGGTATATCATTCCCATGAACTCTCATGTCAAATTTCATAAAGATCGGTCCAGTAGTTTTAGTGGAATTACGGGAGCTAAAGGGGTACCACTAATTGCAACAAAAATGAAATCAGCACAGACTGGTAGATAAAGTGTCCTTTAGTACCCAGTTCAAAATCTAAGCCCTGAGGTAATGGAATAAGTGAGTTATCGGATCAGAAAAGTCATGCAATCACACGGAACAAGCAGATTTGACTGGTTTGGCCTGCCGTCGCAAAGCCGGAAGTTTATGCGCGCCATGCACTCAAAGTCTAGTCGAACGTGCTTCGCGTGGCCACATGCAAAAAGGTGAGTAATCGATAATCTTTACGTTTTTATTCGTCCTTTAACATTTTTACCACTTCATTTTCTCGGCTGCATGTGTAGAATGCTAGCGCTAGTTCTTTATTTGTGCCATACGAATGCATTGGAAAGAAAAAAGCCTGATATGCAGACGACCTAGCTTCGCTAAAAGTTCGTCTGCTTCCAGACAGCACAACATGAGTCTAAAACTTGTTTTACCGTTTCAAACGTGCAGATAATCTTTGCAGTTGATATGCTCAGCATCACAAATACAATTATGAAGTTAGATTAGAAAAAAAAAGTATATTATACTCAAAGACCGTGCGAATTGTTGATCGTGCTTCCAGTATGTATGGTAGGCGAATGCTGTCAAAAATAACCTTCCTGTTGCACTGTTCGGTGATGTTTTATTTATGTTTTTTATGTTATTGTCGCCATTGCTGACACTTTAGGCACTTCTCTGATGGAATGCTATCTCGATAGCCTTTATTTGATGCGTAAATCATTAATGTTATCATTTTTTCTACAGTCACCTGCTTTCTGAGCGAAAACCTTGCTCTACACCAGTGACCACTGCGAATGAGACAAGAATGAGGTAGGTTTGACATATCAGCAATTTCTATTAAAGGCTAAAAAAAAAAAAAGTTTTCATAAAAAAGGCTTAATAAAACAAATCCCGTATATATTATATTTTCAATAAATCATGTTTCAGTGGAACCCCCTTTCTTAAGACCAACAAAATAATCTGAGAAAACCAGGTCTTAAAATGGAGGGTCTTAATAAGGGTGTTTCACTGTATTCAGGATATTATATAATAAAATATGCTGTACTACTTAAAGACAAAATTAATTAGCGTCTGGACAATTATACACACAGTGTCAATCCAACTGCTTTATTTAAGTTTATGTTATAAATGTATTTTTTTCCAGATCATGGAGCAGTTGTGTATCCTGTGTGGAGGCAGCCTTTATTCAGGGGAGCAGATCGTCATTCCGCAACAGAAGGGAAGAGACACGTCATACACAGAGTCAGTACCCAGCGTGGTGATTGAATTGTTGTTGCAGAGGGGCAGGCTGTGCATGTATGTTGTCGCAGTTCATATACGAACAAGCACAACATAGCAGCCTACCTTTGTGGGAAAAAAGATGAAGATACTGCTGCAAATTTGAACCAAGGACTGCGGTCAAAGAATCAGCCCTTTGATTTCAGGAAATGTTGTTTATTTTGTGGCATGCATGCAGAACTTGTTTCAAAACGAGGTCCAACAGTACTTCCTGTTCGCACTTTAGATTTTCAGAAGACCGTCTATAGAATCTGTGCTGAAAGAGCAGACGAATGGCCTGAAAAGGTAAAAGGCAAGCTAGAATTCGTCTCGGACCTTCCAGCAGCTGATGCTTTGTACCACCAATCATGCAGCACCAATTTTAGAACAAAAAGGAAACTTCCAAAGTGCTTTGCATCAGACACTGACAACAAAAGACCAAAACAAGGAAGACCAGTCGATGAAAAAAGAGCAGAAGCGTTCAGAAAAGTTGTCAATTATCTGCCAAAAAACGATACAGAAGTCACCATCATCGACCTCATCAGAAAAATGAAAGAGTTTACATGTGGTGACTGTTATAGTCACTCAAAGATGAAAGAAAAATTAAAGAAATATTTTGGTAATGAAATTATCATCACAGAAATGGATGGGAAAGCAAACGTGGTAACATTTCAGAGGACTACATGGTCTATTCTTCATTCCTTTTATTCGACACCTGAGACGACCGACGAAGAAACTCAAAAAGACAACATCATCAGAGCTGCTGCTGAACTTATCAAAAGTGATAAACACCAGCAGAAAAGAATACCCAAGTCCAGACAGCACTTTCTCAATTACAGCAAACCTTGATTTTGTGCCAAAATCCTTGCAAACTTTCCTCCGAGAGATCTTCAGTGGAAAGGACACTGATGTGAAGGTTGCTTCAATCGGCCAAGCAATTATGCAAGCAGCTCGCCCAAGAATTTTAATTGCTCCACTGCAGATTGGTCTTGGAGTTCAGATGCACCACTGTTTTGGTTCTGTACTCCCTTGGATTCAGCTCCTCTTACAGAGAAGTAAAGACGGACGAAATGAGTGCGGCTGCCACCCAGGAGATAATCGTGCCAGCCACAGATGAACATTTCATGCAGTACATGGCAGACAATGTCGATCATAACACTGGAACAATTGATGGCCTGAATACCTTCCATGGAATGGGCATGATTGCTTCCATAACCCCGTTCATCAAAAATAGGTCGTCCATCGCTCTGAAAACGGAGGTTAGGCTGGAGGAGGTCATGAAGAAAGCCCGTGTCAAAATCAGTTTCTACGATGAGAGATGTGAAGGCCTGGCAAGTCTCACCTATGAGAAGTTAAGGACAGTCCTAGTTGAAGACCCTACCAAAGAAGTTGAAGTCCTATGGAAGTCAGCATGGCTGCTCAGTCCTCAGAGACCGTTCTGGTCAGGAGTAATGCAGGCCGTCCACAATGGTGACTTTCCAGGTCAGTCATCTATTGTCTTCTTGCCGATGATTGATCTCAAACCCAGTGACAAAACTTGTATCTATTCAACGCTGTTGTTTCTTTCTGCTGAAGCTAGGCGATACAACAAAACCCCTGTAGTCACCTTTTGATCAGCCCCTGTGGTGGAAGGCCCTCAGCATCATATCAGCAGAAGCAGCTTTCAGTGAGCTACGTTCTGTAGTTCTTCGGCTTGGTCCCTTCCACATGGAGATGAGTTTTCTCGCTTGTATAGGACATCTCATGGCGGAAATTGGCCTGTACGATGCACTATGCACTGTGTATGCCCCAAATGCTGCCAAAGCACATCGGACCTACCAGCAGCACCAGCAGCTCTTCTGAAAGTGATTCGGTGTGCATGCAAGACTGACTGTGACACAAGAAGATGCAGCTGTCGTAAACACGGACTCGTTTATTCGCCTGGGTGTGGAGAGTGTCGTGGTGCCAGTTGCTCCAATTCCCCGTCCAACTTTACTGAATAAGGCGAGGCATATTGAGAAGCAGAGGTGAGAGAATATAAAAGAGTGTGCGTGTGCTTGAAAGCACATGCGTGTGTATTTTTCTGTGTGTGTGGGTGTGTGTGTGTATGTTTGAGTGTGTGTGAGTGTGTGTGTGTGTGTTTAATGCGAAAAAGCACTCGGATTCTATTTTCAACGCGTTTTGTGTCAACTACTGCCGTCATAGATATTAAATAGCTGCATTTCTGAGTCCTCTGAGCCGAGATCTTTCTAACGAGATGCAACATGATAGGCTTATCTTGGAGAACAAAACAGTGTCTTCTTCCACTAATGTATGACGTCACTAATATGCAAATTTCTCGATTGTGCCGATAGTTTGAAACTTAGATTTTGCACTGGGCACTAACCAGACTGTTTTGAGAACATTCCCGCAAAAAAAAATGTTGCAAAAACTGGTGGGTTGAAGCATGATTTTTGGCACGGTAACCGCACTATTTGGTCTGAATCGCTCTACACACACACACACACACACACACACACACACACACACACACACACACACACACACACACACATACACCACAACCCTCGTCTCGATTCCCCCCTCTACGTTAAAACATTTAGTCAAAACTTGACTAAATGTAAAAAGGGGTGAAAAACGGCGGTAAAACGCCACAAACCAGCCGAAAATTTAGCTGGCAGTACTATGGCAGTACTATTGTTGGCTGGTACCGACGCACACTCAGAGAAAAATGATTCAAAAGCCCTGCAAGTCACCCAATGTACCCTTGCCGGCTCTTGCCCCCTTCTTCTCTACCAGTTAGATGTAAGACGGATGTAACGGCCTACTGCTATAAGATGCAAGCGCCCTGCAAGCCACCCAATGTACCCTTGCCGGCTGCTTGCCTCTCTCTTTCCAAATAGTTTTGACTGATGTAACGGCCTACTGCTATGTTATGCACGCGCCCTGCAAGCCACCCAATGTACCCTTGCTGGCTGCTTGCCTCTCTCTTCCCAAATAGTTTTGACTGATGTAACGGCCTACTGCTATGTTATGCACGCGCCCTGCAAGCCACCCAATGTACCCTTGCTGGCTGCTTGCCTCTCTCTTCCCAAATAGTTTTGACTGATGTAACGGCCTACTGCTATGTTATGCACGCGCCCTGCAAGCCACCCAATGTACCCTTGCTGGCTGCTTGCCTCTCTCTTCCCAAATAGTTTTGACTGATGTAACGGCCTACTGCTATGTTATGCACGCGCCCTGCAAGCCACCCAATGTACCCTTGCTGGCTGCTTGCCTCTCTCTTCCCAAATAGTTTTGACTGATGTAACGGCCTACTGCTATGTTATGCACGCGCCCTGCAAGCCACCCAATGTACCCTTGCTGGCTGCTTGCCTCTCTCTTCCCAAATAGTTTTGACTGATGTAACGGCCTACTGCTAAGTTATGCACGCGCCCTGCAAGCCACCCAATGTACCCTTGCCGGCTGCTTGCCTCTCTCTTCCCAAATAGTTTTGACTGATGTAACGGCCTACTGCTATGTTATGCACGCGCCCTGCAAGCCACCCAATGTACCCTTGCCGGCTGCTTGCCTCTCTCTTTCCAAATAGTTTTGACTGATGTAACGGCCTACTGCTATGTTATGCACGCGCCCTGCAAGCCACCCAATGTACCCTTGCTGGCTGCTTGCCTCTCTCTTTCCAAATAGTTTTGACTGATGTAACGGCCTACTGCTATGTTATGCACGCGCCCTGCAAGCCACCCAATGTACCCTTGCCGGCTGCTTGCCTCTCTCTTTCCAAATAGTTTTGACTGATGTAACGGCCTACTGCTATGTTATGCACGCGCCCTGCAAGCCACCCAATGTACCCTTGCTGGCTGCTTGCCTCTCTCTTCCCAAATAGTTTTGACTGATGTAACGGCCTACTGCTATGTTATGCGCGCCCTGCAAGCCACCCAATGTACCCTTGCTGGCTGCTTGCCTCTCTCTTTCCAATAAGTTTTGACTGATATACGTATAACGGCCTACTCATATAAGGTGCCAGCGCCACGCAAGCCACCCAATTTCGATTGTTGAATAAAACGTGCATCTAATTTAATGGTGCCAGCTTCAATCACCAACGTAGCTCCCTACCCAACCTCCTGGATGAGAACTTCCATTGTTGACGGTTACTCGCTCCTTTTTCCCCAATTCGTTTATCTAAAACGCCTACCTAGAAGAATTAAGCACAAATCAGTTACAATTCACTGAGCAACGGTCACTTCTTTGATGGGGTGCAACTCCACTTCACGGACTTCGTGGAACGAACACGGGTACGCTGGCCTGGCTTCTTTGCAGTGGGTGCTGTCTTTGTGATGGTCAGCTTCCCGTCTGTTGACGTCACGGTCTCGTGACCACTCGGCCGCCGATATTTCAAGAAACGCTGGAAGATCGCGTCTTGCTCATCTTTTGTTTTCTCATGCCAAGCCATGTCGGTCACTCTGAACTTTGCGTGGTAGCCTGGCAGTTCATAGGTTGCTTGTCCGTGGAGGGCTCGCCGCATGTCTGAATACTGAAGTCGGACTAGGATATGGAGTCGCTCTGCAAGTTCAGGGAGGCGCTGTGTCTTCCACTGCAAGGACAACTTCAAAATATGGTTCATGGACTCGCATGCGTTGTTCGTCCACATCCTTCCAACATGTCCTGATTGGGAAGGGGTGAAAACGTAGTCTTTCAGCATTCGCTGGACATGGTGAAAATACTTGGCAAAGCCTGGCAAATGCTCCTTGTAGTCTGACAGTAGCTCCATGCATCTCAAGTCAAACGATGCATCGTCCTCTGATTGAAGCAACCCCCCTTGACCAAATATGCTGTTCAACACTTTCCTGTTTGTTTTGTCGTCAACGCCAACTTTCTTTTCCAGATGGCGTCCGACGTTCTCCTGCACGTGTCGGGTACACAATGTGTGAACGGCGTCAGGAAAAGACTCACGCAGCGCCTTCGTCATCGCCTTCTCTTCATGCGACCCGAACACAGGACACCTGATCTGGCTGCTCTCGATGTCGAGGCTAAGCTTGCACTTCAAATGCGTAAAGAACCGTTGGTAGGTTTCGTACGATCCATCCCAGTGCAAATACATGGGTCCCATAAAAATGGGGGGTGCCTGCGAAACTCGTCTCAACAAATCATGGTTCTGGAAACACAGAAGTGTAACAAAGCATGGGCCAAGGTTGAAGGTCCTGTCAACTCCAAGGACAAACGGCCTGGACGAGTCGAGCAGCCTGCTCATATCCTGGATCTGCTCGTCAGTGTACATGATGAAGCAGGGCGGCTTTGCGTTGGTTTGTAGCACCTCCTGCAAGAACACACTGTCAGGAACTTCTGATAGGAGTTGGAGAAGGTCGTCAGCTTCGTTCCTTCTATGCAGTGCTGTTGTTGGGCGATCCTTCTTCGTCATGTTGTACTTCGCGTTCCGCACTTGCTTTGTGTCTCTTGGTGCGTCACGGGGGTCGTCCATAGACAAACTTTCATACACGCTCCGTGGCGGCAGTGTCTTGGACGTCTCTTTCAGCGTTTCCATGACTTCCGGACGAGTTCTGACGTATTCGCAGCCAGAAGATTTTGAGTTCCCATGGATCGCCTTGATGTTCTTGGGATACTGCCCGATGTATTCCACGATGGCACTTTATCAAACCAGGAAATTCAATCAATCAATCAATATGAAGCTTATATAGCGCGTATTCCGTGGGTACAGTTCTAAGCGCTTGTAGCAGGGGTCCCGTTTCAGCGACGCGTAATATCTTGTCAGTGGGTACAGGTCACTCTCCGCTGGCTGTGGCTGAATCGGGATCCGCTTCTTACCCGTCACAAATACTCCACCACTCTTTTCCATGTACCTAAACCCACCCTCTCCGTCATCCAGAAAGTAAGCCGTTTTGATTGACGTGCAGCTCTTGTACACACCACAGTCGTCGGGATACACTGCCTTCTTCCCTGACCTGCGCCGTTCTATCTGTGCACTGCCATCAAGCACGAAGTACACATTTTCTTTCACGCCAGTGGGAATGTGTTTGGTGGTTGGATCTGTGCTACGGAGTGCGTCAATTAGGTCCGCGGTATCTAAAAAGCGTCCGTTGGCACCTTCCACCATTGGCAAACCGACGTTCTTCCTCTGTTGGGCTGGACACCGGAGCCTCCGTGGGGCTGGACAATGGAACCTCCGTGGGGCTGGACAATGGAATCTCCGTGGGGCTAGACAATGGAATCTCCGTGAGGCTGGACATTGGAGCCTCCGTGGGGCTGGACAATGGAATCTCCGTGGGGCTGGACATTGGAACCTCCGTGGGGCTGGACAATGGAATCTCCGTGGGGCTGGACATTGGAACCTCCGTGGGGCTGGACAATGGAATCTCCGTGGGGCTGGACATTGGAACCTCCGTGGGGCTAAACAATGGAATCTCCGTGGGGCTGGAAAAACTCAAGAGCGGAGAGGCCATCCGGAATGACGCATCCTCTGTCTCGTGAATTGTGTCCAGTCTTGGAGGAGACATCAGTGACGGTGTCGCATCAGCCTGGTGGGGGACGTCATTGGGTTCGGTGTCAACATCGACAGACTGGAGGTTGATTTCTGGAGAAGACAGCAGCAATGACGTTGTTGTGCTCTTGACGACGTCAATCGTTGGAGAAGATGCCACGGGCGAAACTTGCTTAAACGCTGATGTCATCTGCAGTCTCCTTCTTGCTGAGAATACAGGGGAGGTTGGACTGGCTTCCAAAGACTGTCCAGTGACCTCGGGGTGTGTTCGTTTCCTCGGCAAACTGGAGGCTTTGTGCACAATGCGAGGATTCGACTCCAAAGTCAGTGGAACGAAGTGGTTCGGTACCCACGTGTTACTGCCACCTGGTTGTCCTCCTGTCCACAGCAACACCACAGACGGAGACATGGTTTTCAGCGAGCTCTGTGATCCACGTGGTTGGAATGTTGTATTCAAAACTGCGACTGCTATGTCGAGCATTCCATTCAGTGGTGGATACACGGACCGAATTGGCTGGCCTATCACTGTTGCTGCAGCTGCCATCATCCAAGCAGAAGAAAATGAGCCATCCTTTGCGGCATGAAGGCACTCTTCTTCCAGGTCCGGCGAGAGGACAACAATACCAGGTGCCCTGTAGGACTCGCCGTGACGGACCAGTTCCATGCAGGTACGGAGTCGCAACTCGTCAGCAGAAATTGAATTGAACAGACAATTTCCATCACCAGCAACTTGCACGGGTACGCGACTCAAATCATCACGGCGTTGACCAAATGGGAGGAGGTGCGGCAATGACATCTCATCCACAACAAGAGGCTTCGTTGTGGGTATCGAGCTGGGGCTACGAAGCTTGGTGCCGCGAAGAAATATGTCTTCCATCTCCACTGCCTGGCGAAGATGAAGAAATCCCATATCAGCAGTTGTAGACAATCTTCCGAGTGCTTCTTTGAAATCGAAGTTGGAATCATCTGGCTGCTGGCAACAACTTGTGCAGACATAGGCGTTGCTGTTCTTTGACATTTCTGCCAAAACTTTCCTGGTCAATTCCCGACACGTGCGATGATACCACAAATTGCATCTCTCACAAAAAACACTTGACTGACCACTGGCGCAGTGAGTTTTACATGTACCACAAGGACACTCTAAGCTCTTCTTCTTGAACCGAAGATCGCGACGGGTGACAGATTTGGCCATCACTATCACTGACTGACCGCAAAGTTATAATTACACACTACAAGATGAAACAAATACTTTAATCAGTTAAAAAGCAGATCAATAAGTCACTTAGTATGGACAAGACACACTGACACAAACACCTCAGCTAATATAAACGGTAACAAGCAGTCAGTCCACTAGGCAGTAACACGAACACAATATTATTCAAGTACTTTAATAAGTTAAAAGCAGCCAACTAAGTCACTACTTACACAGTCAATTTCA
>NC_090245.1:91014-158514 GCF_037325665.1 Littorina saxatilis | reverse complement strand
ACGCACAAACGCACAGACAGACAAAGTTACGATCGCATAGGCTACACTTACGTGAGCCAAAAATAGTACATGTACATGTTTGGTAGCGCAAGGTAGTGCGAGGCCGCGTGCGGCCGCGTGCGGTCGCGTAGTATTTAGTCAACCCCGGCGGAAGTGATGTTTAGTTAGTTTCCTTGGATTCAAGATGGAGGCATGATCAGAGCACCTGCCGAATGAGATTTCATACCGTAAACCAGTTTCTTTAAAAATGAAGAGCCGTTTTATGGTCGTCAGACATATGTCTCCCTGGTGTTCACATATAAAACACACAGAAGACTTTTACTTTGCCTGAGATCAACGGAATGAGCGTAAGGCACGATCCAACAAGATTTAGTATTGATTTGTTTCCCTTGCTTAGACTGTTGTCATATGATACATTGACATTTTCTTCAGCTCTTTGTGGAATGAATGACGCCGTACAGCTCTTGTCAGCGTATGATTGAAGAGTGTGTTTCTGATTTTGGGTAGTTTTCACATTGACAAGAGTTTGTGTCTCGAAAGTCGTATTATAGATTCAAACAGATATAGTCGAGTTAAACTCCGTTTATATGCTCTTTTATGGTGCTGACACTGAATAGTGCATGCAAAGTAAACTGGACTTAAATTTTGACAGACTATCCAGGTCAGGAAACATATTTCAACAGCATACACACATGTCTATAACAGATTAATTTCAAGGAGGTGTTGTACATCAAATCATATATATATACATAGGAGAATTGTTGTGTCCATCGTTAGGATCACAAACACCCCACATTGATGTGCATCACTGCATGGCAAGCTTAAAACTAAATCTAAACATCCAGGTGAGGAATGCATACAGATCACAGATAGCAACCATGATGCTCTAACTTATTCTATGTGGTTTAGACAGATGACATCCCAGCCAGCACCCCGATATTGGCCCGATATCGACCCGATATCGACCCGATTTGCAATCTGATATCGGGATTTGATATCGGTCCGATATCGGGATCCGATATGAGGCCGATATCGATTCTCTGCCCAATGTCGTAATCCTATATCGACCCGATTTGCAATATCGGGGTGCTGGCTGGGATGATGCTCTAACTCATTCTATGTGGTTTAGACAGATGACATGATATTCTCTAACTCATTCTGTGTGGTTTAGACAGATGACATGATCACACCGGTGACACTGTGACGGTTCCCCTACGCTTTGTGTTCGGTGCCCTGACCCTTTGTGTTCGGTTCCCACTCGGTTCCCACACGCCAAAATTCGCGGACAAAACATCCATTTATGGTAGTATTACGCAATGTTGCTCTCTGAGAATGGTCTTGTTAGATCTGTGAGTGTTTACACTACATGCCTAGGTGCTGTTGGATTGAAGGTTTTTGATATTTTAGCCGTTATTAGGTAGAATGCCTTCCACTTTACTGCAAAACTGCATAATTCGTAGCATCGGCAAGAAATATCCTACCAAAAAATGCCTGCTTGGAACTGTCGTTGGTCCAGCAAAAAGTTCAACATGTCTGTAGCAGACAGCCCAAGTTTCAAGATAGTAGGGCCATCCAAACAGCCGTAATAATAAAAACAACAAAAGTAGTCAGTGAAATTGGCTGTGTTCGGTCCCCCCACACTTTTGTGACGTAGGCGTGACGGTTCCCATAATTCATTGTGTCGGTCCCCACTTTCTGTGTCGGACCCCACTTTCGACCTAATTTCTCTGTGACGGACCCCACAACCAGCCTATTTTGTGTCGGTCCCCACACCTTCTTGGATTTATGACTTGCCGGTTACTTGTATCATTGTATTCATTGAATCTAATTGTCTCGGAGTTATTTTTCAGCAAAAACCGGCAAGGCAGCACCTTTTGTGATACCAAGTAAGTCAGATGACATCAGTATGTGTGTGTGTGTGTGTGTGTGTGTGTGTGTGAGAGAGAGAGAGAGAGAGAGAGAGAGAGAGAGAGAGAGAGAGAGAGAGAGAGAGAGAGAGAGAGAGAGAGAGAGAGAGAGAGAGACTAACTTTATTAGTTTATGCCACAAATAATATATAACATTATTTATCTCTGGGACGGTTCCCAGTATACCAGCAAATTATGTGTTGATCCACCCACACCTTCTTGAACTGGCCTTCCCAATATCTACTCTTAGTCTTACGGCCTTGGAGATATGCAATTTGGCACATTTTTAAAATAAAAGATCCACCTGTAGTATGTGAGATTCAGTTTTCAGAGCAAAATGCTGCCCAGGGACTTCTAGTGGTGATCGAAAAAAAAAAAGAGTACTTGCCTGTGTCAAGTATGTGTCTTTATCCACGCTTGTTGTAAGAGGCAACTTTTCCCAGCTCCTTGTGTTCATGACTGCTTGCTCTTAAAATTAATTACTTTATGACAGTCAGAATACAATGGAACAAGGCTACATAAACCCTGACAGCCTACGACAACGGCCCGACTAAGGCTCAACACCGCGCCAATAAATTCAGCATTGGGCCAATGTTGGGCCATGATTGCTCCGTTTTCGTAGGCTATCAGGGTCAAAGATACATATTGGTAAACTAGTAAAATACATGTTCAGCATCATCGGCAATACCACAAAAGGATTAAAACAAGAAATTCCTCCGATAGGAACTACACCCCCGTCAAAGGGAAATAACCTTCTCAGTTGGTGGCAGTGAGAATGGTTATTTCCCTTTGACCAACGGGGGTGTCCGTCTATACCAGGCCTTGTATAATTTTAATCCACCAATAACTCCCTAACCGTGTGTTTGACTGGTCCCAATTTTTGTAAGGACCGTCTCAGGAATGTATAGAACCTGTTCACCAAATTTGGTGACGATCGGTCCGTTCATTCTTGAGATCTACTTGCGAACACAAACACATCGAGTGAAACCTATACACACCCCTATACCGGGGGTGTAAAAATCCTATTAGCTGTATGTCAGCGGCACAATGCAACCAGAACCAGCGTTTATGTGGAGTGATCGGGTGCTGGTCACTACCGCGAGCGTCACTACCGCGAGTACCACTACCGCGTCTCACACTAAAGTTGTGTTTCCGTACCCGCGACAGCGTTTTTCCAGCGGTGCGACGAAAATCAAGCACATAGAAAATGACCAGGAGTGTTTCCACACGCGCGACGCGTTAGCGGCGCGACAAGCGGCAAGCGACGCGATTTTTTTGAAAGGGTCCTGGAGCGATTTTTTCGCGTTGTCGCGCGGCAACGCGGGAGTTTACAGATTTTACCGCATGTTTAAAACGCAAGTACGGAAACACGTCACGCGTTTGCGCGCGTTTTCTTTTGTCGCTGCCGCTGTCGCGGGTACGGAAACAGAACTTACCGCGAGTACGACACTACCGCGAGTACGACACTACCGCGTGTCACACTACCGCGAGTATAACATTACCGCGTGTCATTTTATGACTTCCATGGCTGAAGGCAAAGGTTGAAATGTTTCCTTGAAATATAAAACAAAAAGGCCTGGTCTGTTCTCTGAACACTAATTCAATGTTTGTCATGCTAACCAAGAACTCAAAACGATCAGAACACACTATCAGAATACATATAGAATGGGTTGCTTCCAATCAAAGCCGTTAGAACACAAACTCACAAGAAGTAAGTTTGCATGCGTTCTCTCTACGGTTATGGTACTCGCGGTTGTGGTACGCGCGGTAGTGTGACACGCGGCAGTGTTATACTCGCGGTAGTGTCGTACTCGCGGTAGTGTGACACGCGGTAGTGACGCTCGCGGTAGTGTCGCATAACCGGAGTGATCTGGAAAGGTGTCAATCTCTCTCTCTCTCTCTCTCACACATACACACACACACACACACACACCCACACACACACATACTGATGTCATCTGACTTACTTGGTATCACAAAAGGTGCTGCCTTGCCGGTTTTTGCTGAAAAATAACTCCGAGACAATTAGATTCAATGAATACAATGATACAAGTAACCGGCAAGTCATAAATCCAAGAAGGTGTGGGGACCGACACAAAATAGGCTGGTTGTGGGGTCCGTCACAGAGAAATTAGGTCGAAAGTGGGGTCCGACACAGAAAGTGGGGACCGACACAATGAATTATGGGAACCGTCACGCCTACGTCACAAAAGTGTGGGGGGACCGAACACAGCCAATTTCACTGACTACTTTTGTTGTTTTTATTATTACGGCTGTTTGGATGGCCCTACAATCTTGAAACTTGGGCTGTCTGCTACAGACATGTTGAACTTTTTGCTGGACCAACGACAGTTCCAAGCAGGCATTTTTTGGTAGGATATTTCTTGCCGATGCTACGAATTATGCAGTTTTGCAGTAAAGTGGAAGGCATTCTACCTAATAACGGCTAAAATATCAAAAACCTTCAATCCAACAGCACCTAGGCATGTAGTGTAAACACTCACAGATCTAACAAGACCATTCTCAGAGAGCAACATTGCGTAATACTACCATAAATGGATGTTTTGTCCGCGAATTTTGGCGTGTGGGAACCGAGTGGGAACCGAACACAAAGGGTCAGGGCACCGAACACAAAGCGTAGGGGAACCGTCACAGTGTCACCGGTGTGATGATGCTCTATCTCATTCTATGTGGTTTAGACAGATGACATGATGCTTTAATTCACTCTGTGTGGTTTAGACAGATGACATGATATGCTCTATCTCATTCTATGTGGTTTAGACAGATGACATGATATGCTCTAACTCATTCTGTGTGGTTTAGACAGATGACATGATGCTCTATCTCATTCTATGTGGTTTAGACAGATGACATGATGCTTTAATTCACTCTGTGTGGTTTAGACAGATGACATGATGCTTTAATTCACTCTGTGTGGTTTAGACAGATGACATGATGCTCTATCTCATTCTGTGTGGTTTAGACAGATGACATGATATGCTCTAACTCATTCTGTGTGGTTTAGACAGATGACATGATATGCTCTAACTCATTCTGTGTGGTTTAGACAGATGACATGATATGCTCTAACTCATTCTGTGTGGTTTAGAGAAGTACACAGATAACATGATGCTCTAACTCATTCAGTGTGGTTTAGACATGTATATAACATGATATGCTCTAACTCATTCTGTGTGGTTTAGATAATTAGACAGATGACATGATGCTCTAACTCATTCTGTGTGGTTTAGAGAATTAGACAGATGACATGATACTCCAACTCATTCTGTGTGGTTTAGAGAGTTAGACAGATGACATGATGCTCTAAGTTAGTCTAACTCATTCTGTGTGGTTTAGACAGATGACATGATATGCTCTAACTCATTCTGTGTGGTTTAGAGAGTTAGACAGATGACATGATGCTCTAACCAGTTAGTCTAACTCATTCTGTGTGGTTTAGAGAGTTAGACAGATGACATGATGCTCTAACTCATTCTGTGCTGTTCAGACAGATGGCAGGCCAAGAGACAGACCTGAGTAACGAAGGCAGTCGGAGGAACGGTTGGTCGCTGCCCTTGCACCTGCTACAGCTGGGCGGTTGGCTGGCTGTCCTCTACTTCATGTTCATCTACTTTACCACCATGGTGCCCGCCCTGCCGGCCCACTGGCAGCCCGCCGCTTACATCGTATCCTTTTGTCTCACACTATGCACTAGATAGAATCACAACCATTGTACACTATGCACTAGATAGAATCACAACCATTGTACACTGCACTAGATAGAATCACAACCATTGTCCACTGTACACTATGCACTAGATAGAATCACAACCACTGTACACTACTATGCACAAGATAAAATCACAACCACTGTACACTATGCACTAGATAGAATCACAACCACTGTACACTATGCACTAGATAGAATCACAACCACTGTACACTATGCACTAGATAGAATCACAACCATTGTACACTATCCACTAGATAGAATCACAACCACTGTACATGGATAGAATCACAACCATTGTGCATTATGCACTAGATAGAATCACAACCATTGTACACTATGCACTAGTTAGAATCACAACCATTGTACACTATGCACGAGATAGAATCACAACCACTGTACACTGCACTAGATAGAATCACAACCATTGTACATTATGCACTAGATATAATCACAACCATTGTACACTATGCACTAGATAGAATCACAACCATTGTACACTATGCACTAAATAGAATCACAACCATTGTACATTGTGCACTAGATTTAATCACAACCATTGTACACTATGCACTAGATAAAATCACAACCACTGTACATAGATAGAATCACAACCATTGTACACTATGCACAAGATAGAATCACAACCACTGTAAACTATGCACTAGATAGAATCACAACCACTGTACACTATGCACAAGATAGAATCACAACCATTGTACACTATGCACTAGATAGAATCACAACCACTGTACACTATGCACAAGATAGAATCACAACCATTGTACACTATGCACTAGATAGAATCACAACGCAACCATTGTACACTATGCACTAGATAGAATCACAACGCAGCCATTGTACACTATGCACTAGATAGAATCACAACCATTGTACACTATGCACTAGATAGAATCACAACCATTGTACACTATGCACTAGATAGAATCACAACCATTGTACACTATGCACTAGATAGAATCACAACCATTGTACACTATGCACTAGATAGAATCACAACCATTGTACACTATGCACTAGATAGAATCACAACCATTGTACACTATGCACTAGATAGAATCACAACCATTGTACACTACTCACAGAATCATTTCATTTTTTGTACATTGTACCACTGTGCGCGCCTTCGTGTGCGAGGCTGGTACTACAATTGTTCATACGAAATGACAAACACAGGTTACAAGCGATAACGCGCAAAAATACTGGTTTATTACTTTACATCTGATCAGTATTGTATATTGATTACAGTACTATGTATTGCGTAATTCAGTACAGCAGTCCCTCTCATGAACGGACACCCTTGGGCCATAGCAAAACTGTCCGTACATTGCAGGTGTCCGGTCACGGGAGGGGTGACCACACCACCCCCTCCCCCATACACTCAGTCACACAGAGACACACAAACAGGATTGAGTCTATGCTAATCACTTCTTGTAGCTACTAAACAATAACAATAAACTCCTAATACTTCTTTAAACGTTCTGTAAAAAGGATTTGTATGAAAAGTGTTGAAAAGAAGAGATAAAATAAATCCTCAAGGCAGTGAACACACTCACCATGCACTGACATACGAAAGCGGCAGCCACACAAACACAGCACAGAGGAGCGTGTGCAGATGCTTTGCAAGAATAAGCTTGAAAACCAGTTTGAATAAATAGCAGCAGATAGAGCTGCATGTCATAATCATGTAATTTATTTTTTCTTGTCTGGCTTTATTGACTGCATGCCGATCATGTGGCATGGCAGTGACTTTTCACTCTTCAGTCGGAAATACACTGTACATAACACAGCTCCCACTCTCCCTCTACCCCAAGCCGTGACAACTGATGCTTGGAAATTGTGTGGAAGAGTACACCCCTCTATTTCTCTCCAATGCTCTTCCTGCTGACATGCAGTGACACCGGACACCCCACAGAGTTTAGCCAGCTAACCCTCCACCCCCCCCCCCCCCCTCCTCTCTCCAGCCATGTACTGTTGGGGGCTGTGGCCAGAGAGGCCAGCTGCACTGTTCACTCAGAGCAAAACCAGTTGACTGTGTCGTAACTTTTGACAAAGCAAGACAACAGAAGGGTTCACAGATTAGGCAACCGACTCACTGGTCAAGGCTGAGGGGAAACAAGAGTATCTTGTCAATGAAAGAGGTTAACGTTACACACAGACACGATGCTGAGAACTGTGGTCGGTTTTTCACTCACTTTCGCTCAGGACCTTCATCGACTGTGGTTTCTGTTGTTTATGTCCAACAGACAAGAATAAAGAGCTCAGTGCAGTTTCATGTTGGTATCTTCGCATGTACTCCACTCCTGACCAAAACTACCTCCCCTCCTGATGGGTACACGTGCACTCAAGTTATCAGTGACTGTCATCACGCCATTGCGGCTGTGATCTTTGTCCCAAGAACCGGACTGCTCTGTTATCGATTTTGTTGTGGTGAAAATTTGAGATGGTCTGTCCGTACATTGGAGGTATGACCTGCTGTTGGGACCGAAAATGAGTGTCCGCGTCCACGTTTTGCAGGTGTCCGTTTAAGGGGGGGCAAATATAGAAGGAAAACACTCCGTGCCCAGCAAATGTGTCCGTACATGTCAGGTGTCCGCTCACGCCGGGGGCCGTACATTGCAGGGACTGCTGTATTGCATATTGCGTATTGCGGTAAAAAAACTAAACAGAAAGAAAAAGAGAAAAGAAAACAAAGTATTAGACATGGCAAAGATATCAAAAATGCATAAACAAAACGCAAGAAACAAAAAGGGAAAAATAAACAATCACAAGACAGGCGAAAACAAACAGACAAGAAAGTTACAATACCAAACACTCGTTGGTTAATCCTTTAACAGTAATAAAGGATTACGTTCCTTACGTTAAACAATACAATAAACACTAAGAATACTCAAGAAACTTAGCATAAATACGTTTAAAACCAAAATGGCTACTTTAAGGAAAATACAAAACGTTGACTCATCAGGCCAGGAATACAATAGCAAACTGTCATACTAAAAAGTCTCTAAACGACAACGTTCCTGCGTTAATCAAAGTCACAAACAAGATATTTCCTCATCCAATTTCCCCCAATAGCGTTATTAGAAATAAGCTCGTTTACAAACGATCACCACAGACCGCAAGCTCTTTTACCTAAATTCCTTTAACGTAAGGCTAGGATAAGTCAGAGAAAACGTTTCACTTCGAACTTCGTTAATCACAGAAAACACAAGTTATCATTATAAACATTAGCGACTTTCTAGCGTCTACAAATCATTGCTGTACGTTTCACAAAACTAGAATAGTTGAACACACAATAAAGAAACACTACAACATGTCAGACTTTCAACTCACGTTATACATAAACAACTCACAAAGTCATTACAAAATGGCGACCAAAATACAACACAAACAAGTAACAACAAAAATTACCTTATGCGCTGTGTGGGTTGACCAGAGTACCAAAACTGTAGCCTCTCAACGAAGGGCACAAAACAATTCACAACTTTCAATTCACAAAATTTCAAAAAACTGTATCCAAAACACGTTCACGTTGACACTATCCAAACTGTTCACGTTGACTTTAAAACATTACAAGAAGAACTCCATCAGCTCACTTGTTAACCGGCTTTGATACGTTACATAAAACATCCACACTGTTCACGTTGACTTTAAGACATTACAAGAAGAACTCCATAAGCTCACTTGTTAACCGGCTTTGATACGTTACATAAAACATCCAAACTCTTCCATAAAAACCCTCAGATCGACTGAAGAGAGGAAGTCAAACAGTAATATTTATAGAAAACAAAAACCTAATATGGAATAGTTATTTAAAGGTAAAAGGTCACCATATTGACCAACCAACAACATTCCTAAGACAGAATCGGGTGAGACTACTATTTTACAACCAATCAGTACCGATCACGCACTTCGAAAATGCTCATAACTTAAAACGGTATATTTTACAGAAAGAAGATCAAGGAACTAGCTGACATTAAAAACTAAAAACACGTGAGTCACACGTATTCTAAAGCTTACAACGCAGTTTCGCAGGGCTCACTCCAAAACCAGGACACGGAAAAGAGGACGTGAATCTCATGCGTATTCTAAAACTAACGACGCAGTTTTGCAACGCTCCGACCAAAACCAGGTCACAACAAGGAGCACGTGAGTCTCACACGTAAAAAATAGTTAAATAACGCTCCACAAAAAAACAGTTCACAACAAGGTGCCATGATAACACTGTCCACTTGCTTCACACCGTAAAATGGCTGAAGCAAAAAGTATTCACAACAACAAGAAAATAGGTGAATGCATGCCACATCGGCATGCACAACCACCACTGTACACTATTCACAGAATAATTTTTATTTTCTGTACCACCATTGTAGACTTTTCACAGAATCATTTTCATTTTCTATACCACCACTGTACACTATTCACAGAATCATTTCATTTTCATTTTCTGTACCACCACTATACACTACTCACAGAATCATTTTCATTTTCTGTACCACCACTATAAACTACTCACAGAATCATTTTCATTTTCTGTACCACCACTATACACTACTCACAGAATCATTTTCATTTTCTGTACCACCACTATACACTACTCACAGAATCATTTTCATTTTCTGTACCACCACTATACACTATTCACAGAATCATTTTCATTTTCTGTACCACCACTATACACTACTCACAGAATCATTTTCATTTTCTGTACCACCACTATACACTACTTACAGAATCATTTTCATTTTCTGTACCACCACTGTACACTACTTACAGAATCATTTTCATTTTCTGTACCACCACTATACACTACTCACAGAATCATTTTCATTTTCTGTACCACCACTGTACACTACTCACAGAATCATTTTCATTTTCTGTACCACGTACCACTGTACACTACTCACAGAATCATTTTCATTTTCTGTACCACCACTGTACACTACTTACAGAATCATTTTCATTTTCTGTACCACCACTGTACACTACTTACAGAATCATTTTCATTTTCTGTACCACCACTGTACACTACTCACAGAATCATTTTCATTTTCTGTACCACCACGTACTGTACACTACTTACAGAATCATTTTCATTTTCTGTACCACCACTGTACACTACTCACAGAATCATTTTCATTTTCTGTACCACCACTATACACTACTCACAGAATCATTTTCATTTTCTGTACCACCACTGTACACTACTCACAGAATCATTTTCATTTTCTGTACCACCACTGTACACTACTCACAGAATCATTTTCATTTTCTGTACCACCACTATACACTACTCACAGAATCATTTTCATTTTCTGTACCACCACTGTACACTACTCACAGAATCATTTTCATTTTCTGTACCACCACGTACTGTACACTACTTACAGAATCATTTTCATTTTCTGTACCACCACTGTACACTACTCACAGAATCATTTTCATTTTCTGTACCACCACTATACACTACTCACAGAATCATTTTCATTTTCTGTACCACCACTGTACACTACTCACAGAATCATTTTCATTTTCTGTACCACCACTGTACACTACTTACAGAATCATTTTCATTTTCTGTACCACCACTATACACTACTCACAGAATCATTTTCATTTTCTGTACCACCACTGTACACTACTCACAGAATCATTTTCATTTTCTGTACCACCACTTATACACTACTCACAGAATCATTTTCATTTTCTGTACCACCACTGTACACTACTTACAGAATCATTTTCATTTTCTGTACCACCACTATACACTACTCACAGAATCATTTTCATTTTCTGTACCACCACTGTACACTACTTACAGAATCATTTTCATTTTCTGTACCACCACGTACTGTACACTACTTACAGAATCATTTTCATTTTCTGTACCACCACTATACACTACTCACAGAATCATTTTCATTTTCTGTACCACCACTGTACACTACTCACAGAATCATTTTCATTTTCTGTACCACCACTTATACACTACTCACAGAATCATTTTCATTTTCTGTACCACCACTGTACACTACTTACAGAATCATTTTCATTTTCTGTACCACCACTATACACTACTCACAGAATCATTTTCATTTTCTGTACCACCACTGTACACTACTTACAGAATCATTTTCATTTTCTGTACCACCACGTACTGTACACTACTTACAGAATCATTTTCATTTTCTGTACCACCACTATACACTACTCACAGAATCATTTTCATTTTCTGTACCACCACTGTACACTACTCACAGAATCATTTTCATTTTCTGTACCACCACTTATACACTACTCACAGAATCATTTTCATTTTCTGTACCACCACTGTACACTACTTACAGAATCATTTTCATTTTCTGTACCACCACTATACACTACTCACAGAATCATTTTCATTTTCTGTACCACCACTGTACACTACTTACAGAATCATTTTCATTTTCTGTACCACCACGTACTGTACACTACTTACAGAATCATTTTCATTTTCTGTACCACCACTATACACTACTCACAGAATCATTTTCATTTTCTGTACCACCACTGTACACTACTCACAGAATCATTTTCATTTTCTGTACCACCACTTATACACTACTCACAGAATCATTTTCATTTTCTGTACCACCATTGTAGACTTTTCACAGAATCATTTCATTTTTATTTACTGTACATGTACCACCATTGTAAACTGAACGAAAAAGAACAGACTTTCTTAGATAAAATGTAGAGCAATGTAGAATAGATATTCGCTGAAACTGAACAAAAAAGAACAGGCTTCCTTAGACTGTAGAGTACGTATTCTAGAATTAATGCCAAAGCACTGGATAGTGTCAATGAAAGCTGAAAGATAGGAACAGACATCTATAGACTGGTGTCTATTGTAGGAACAGACATCTATAGACTGGTGTCTATTGTAGCAACAGACATCTATAGACTGGTATCCATTTTGATAGCAGAGATTACTGTTGCTTAAAATGAACAAAACAGAACAGACTTCCTTAGCTGCGGACAAGGTGAACGGCCTGATGGCTCTGGCAATCATGGTAACCATGGTAACTGCCACCACCATCAACCCCGCCGACCCAGCGGTGCTTGGCAAGATGGTGAAGACAGTCGGGCGTCTTGACCGGTCGAAACATCCCCACGCAATCCTCAACCAACACTGCTACCTGTGTCAGGTCAATGTGTGAGTCTTCTTTCTTATTGCATGAGTTATGTTGCTATACAGTAAAGTGTGGACCTCTCCAAACATCCCCATCCTCAACCAACACTGCTACCTGTGTCAGTGTGAGTCTTCTTTCTTATTGCATGAGTTGTGTTGGCTATACAGTAAAGTGTGGACCTCTCTAAACATCCCCATCCTCAACCAACACTGCTACCTGTGTCAGTGTGAGTCTTCTTTCTTATTGCATGAGTTGTGTTGGCTATACAGTAAAGTGTGGACCTCTCTAAACATCCCCATCCTCAACCAACACTGCTACCTGTGTCAGTGTGAGTCTTCTTTCTTATTGCATGAGTTGTGCTGGCTATACAGTAAAGTGTGGACCTCTCTAAACATCCCCATTGTTCCTGTCTGTTAACAGCTGTGTTGATCATCATTGTTCCTGTCTGTTAACAGCTGTGTTGATCATCATTGTTCCTGTCTGTTAACAGCTGTGTTGATCATCATAGTTCCTGTGTGGAGAAAAGGGCAGTGCACATAGATTTGTTTGGGTATCTCTTATTTTCTCTATATGAGCCTTGTAAGTGTACAAGAGGGGATACAGTACGTTGCCTGTGCGTTGAGCAGAGAAAGTAGGTCATTTTAAGCTGACAACTTGTGTGCGGCCGAGATGGCGGCTAATTGACTGGACTTGCACCCCTCCTAGTTGTACAGTACAAAGTGACTCGAGTTTGAGTTTTGGGATTTTTTTGGCCCTACCTTTTATGATAATGTCTGAAGTACTTGTTTTCTGATTCTACACACACACACACACACACACACACACACACACACACACACACACACTGACATACTCTCTCTCTCTCATCACATCTTAATCATCATTTTATTAATCCATGAAACTCGTTATTATAACTAGTTTTTATTTTTTATTTTTTTATTTTGTGTGTGTGTGTCTGCACGGGTACGTGAGTCTCCTCTTTCGTTCCCATTCATCTCACCCCCCCCCCCCCCCCCCCCCCCCCCCCCCCACATTTTGTTTGGTCTACAGACCTCAAAACTGCCGCTTTTCAACTCTAACTTTTTCTTGCCTGTGTTATTGTTGGCTTCCCCTCGAGTAGCTTCCCTTGCTTCTCTGTCTTTGTCATTTGTTGGTTTGTGCAGTGCAGTTGTTTTGTCAGTTATTCTCCTCTTTATCTGTTCTATCGTCTTTCTTCTTCTTTTTTGTGTGTGTACTTTTGTGTTTTTGTGCCTGAAGAAGACCCTTAGGTCGAAACGTCGCTGTTATTCGTTCCGTGTTCGTCATTTTAACGTGAGTACATTGCTTTTTGGTCTCTTTATTTTATTTTAGTTTAGTTTTTTAAACACTTGAACTTTTTATGCTTAGCGTTTAAGATTGCTTTCACATCAAACCCTAACAACAACAACAACAACAACACCGGCAGCATCAATTCCAACAACAACCATTCAGAAAATGATAACTACAACAAGAATATCACAAACAGCAACTTATACTTCTGGGTAAAAAAAAAAAATATGGTCGGAACCCTCCGAACTCTCCGAACTCGTTTGAGTCTTGCTAATCCACACTTGTATCATGAAAATCCCGTCACAGTTACTTCCCTTTAGTCGTGCATTTCAATAACATGAAAAGTAAACTGTCTGCGGATAATATAAGGCGGATTGCATCAGGGGATTAGTAGTGAAAACTCAAACTAGTGTTTTTGTTAGTTTTAACCTGATTACAAATTCTGAGTTAATTAGTAATTCTTTTGGCTGTTTAAAACGTGTTATATAAATATATATATATATATATGTAATGTATAATGTCATGTATGTCTAAAAGGGACAAGTTGGAAGATTAGGCATCGCCTAAAACCTTCATACTCCGTTACGGCGGAGGGCTGACCGTGCACCCAAAAGCGGACTCAACCAAATGGGTATTTTTTGAAAGCTTGGGGCCTGCCGAACATAAAAATCGATGTTAACAAGAAATATTCAAGGGCGCACTTTCTCTTCTCAGTCAAAATTCAACTATACCCTGAAGAGTGATGCACGAGCATTTCAGACGCTTGCCTCTGAAAAAAGAAGTTCTCAGCCAAATTACGAACTCAAACTGGTACGTTTTACATATAAATGTGTTAGTTGGTATCTTTTGATTATCACAAAACAATTTGCGACTGCTTTGGCCGAGGATGCTGGTGACAGTATCATTATTATGAACCCTACCCTAAATCCAGGAAAGACGTCGTCCAAAATGTAGGTAAGTTTTGATTAAAAATAAATTCACACAAGACTAGTATTGTTGTTTGGCTTCAATGGATATATTTTCGTCAAGTATGATGTCTTTACATAATATCTGTAAAATATGAATGGATTTGAACCATATACTATGTCACTATGACCTTCCAATCTTCCTAACGCCCAGCCCAGTAAAGCATGCGAGACGTTTCCTGAACAAATGTCGCTTTGTGGTGCGAGTTCAGTGTGACATGATTAGTTTCCAGAACCCCATTTCTGACTTTCGAAGTTTATCTACATACATTTAGCAATGCACGAGCAAAATATGACAACTTAATGGTGCCTTTTGGTTTAATGCTATGGTAAAAAATCCTAGTGATAGTGTTTACAGCTTGAAACAAAACATAACAGAGGGGAGTAGTCTTCCTCAATCTGGTTCAGAGCATAATGTATTTCTATTTTCAGAGGTAGCATTATTTCTGATAAGAGCTAGAGCCAATATAATGATGCTGAATATTTGGCATAGTATATGGTTCAAATCCATTCAAATTATACAGATATTATGTAAAGACATCATACTTGACGAAAATATATCCATTGAAGCCAAACAACAATACTAGTCTTGTGTGAATTTATTTTTAATCAAAACTTACCTACATTTTGGACGACGTCTTTCCTGGATTTAGGGTAGGGTTCATAATAATGATACTGTCACCAGCATCCTCGGCCAAAGCAGTCGCAAATTGTTTTGTGATAATCAAAAGATACCAACTAACACATTTATATGTAAAACGTACCAGTTTGAGTTCGTAATTTGGCTGAGAACTTCTTTTTTCAGAGGCAAGCGTCTGAAATGCTCGTGCATCACTCTTCAGGATATAGTTGAATTTTGACTGAGAAGAGAAAGTGCGCCCTTGAATATTTCTTGTTAACATCGATTTTTATGTTCGGCAGGTCCCAATCTTTCAAAAAATACCCATTTGGTAGAGTCCGCTTTTGGGTGCACGGTCATCCCTCCGCCGTGACGGAGTATCATCCCTTCGTAATAAAGTTTTGAATCTGAATCTGAATCTTTCTCTCTCTCTCTCTCTCCTTTTTTCTCTCTCTTTCTTTTATTTTTCCTTTTTTTCCTCGATATTCCTTTTATTTGTATTTTCAATTCATGAATTCATTTATTCAGTAAAATGTAGGTTTTATGTTAATCATATATATATAAATATATATAATTATACATGTATATGGCTAATGCGAATGTACAAAGACGATTGAAACTGGTGTGTGCAGACGGTTTTTGTTATGGCATTGGCCGTTGGTGCTTTGAGCACGAGTTGTTTTTGCGGGTCAGTTTTATGGGCATGGATTTGTCGTTTGATATGAACGTCTAGTGTACGTTTTGTGTACTAAAGAGAAAGAAGAAGTATTTTTGTGTGTGAAATAATTGCTCAGTCTTTGAGAGACAGTTTGTAATAGGAAGTTTTGCAGTTCGTCTGCGGTTTTGTCTACCTACAAGTGTTTGGTATCTACGGATACGTTGTAAGGTTTGTTATTTTATGACATATGTTTGTACAGCATTTTTCATGTGGGTTTTCTTAATAGAAGAGTTTTTGTGTATTTTTGAGGAAGTCTAACTTGAGTTTGTAAGGAGGCTGGCAGCAGGCTCGGAGCCCTCCACCTCCCCTCCCTTTTGCTCCCGTGCTGCCAGAGTGAGATTCTCATTGGTCCCGCTTGAGTGAACCTATGCCCTATGCTTGGTGCCTCTCCCTGGAGTTGCGTGTGGTTTTGTTGGTATGTGTGCCTTAGTGCCAGTGCCTGACCTGATAGACCACGTCCTCAATACACAGCTCCAGTCCCACTTGCAATAGTGAACAGTGCGCAATTAGAGTACTGCGCGCTACTCTAAGGGTTTCAACAGCAGTGATCGAGCGGCGTCGCTCGATTTTGTCCTGGCCCCGAACCCCTGCCCAATTTTTCCTGCAGATTAGGACTTAGGTTTTGTTTTTGGAGAGTAAGTTAAGTCACCAGGGTACGTACGGGCCATGCCCGATTTTTGAGCAGTTTAAAGACTTAGATTAGACTTGGACACAGACAGTTAAATTTACGTGAAGCTACCACCGCTCGGCTGTCTGTTAACAGCTGTGTTGATCATCATTGTTCCTGTCTGTTAACAGCTGTGTTGATCATCATTGTTCCTGTCTGTTAACAGCTGTGTTGATCATCATTGTTCCTGTCTGTTAACAGCTGTGTTGATCATCATTGTTCCTGTCTGTTAACAGCTGTGTTGATCATCATTGTTCCTGTCTGTTAACAGCTGTGTTGATCATCATTGTTCCTGTCTGTTAACAGCTGTGTTGATCATCATTGTTCCTGTCTGTTATAACAGCTGTGTTGATCATCATTGTTCCTGTCTGTTATAACAGCTGTGTTGATCATCATTGTTCCTGTCTGTTAACAGCTGTGTTGATCATCATTGTTCCTGTCTGTTAACAGCTGTGTTGATCATCATTGTTCCTGTCTGTTATAACAGCTGTGTTGATCATCATTGTTCCTGTCTGTTAACAGCTGTGTTGATCATCATTGTTCCTGTCTGTTATAACAGCTGTGTTGATCATCATTGTTCCTGTCTGTTATAACAGCTGTGTTGATCATCATTGTTCCTGTCTGTTATAACAGCTGTGTTGATCATCATTGTTCCTGTCTGTTAACAGCTGTGTTGATCATCATTGTTCCTGTCTGTTATAACAGCTGTGTTGATCATCATTGTTCCTGTCTGTTATAACAGCTGTGTTGATCATCATTGTTCCTGTCTGTTATAACAGCTGTGTTGATCATCATTGTTCCTGTCTGTTATAACAGCTGTGTTGATCATCATTGTTCCTGTCTGTTAACAGCTGTGTTGATCATCATTGTTCTTGTCTGTTAACAGCTGTGTTGATCATCATTGTTCTTGTCTGTTAACAGCTGTGTTGATCATCATTGTTCCTGTCTGTTATAACAGCTGTGTTGATCATCATTGTTCCTGTCTGTTATAACAGCTGTGTTGATCATCATTGTTCCTGTCTGTTATAACAGCTGTGTTGATCATCATTGTTCCTGTCTGTTAACAGCTGTGTTGATCATCATTGTTCCTGTCTGTTAACAGCTGTGTTGATCATCATTGTTCCTGTCTGTTATAACAGCTGTGTTGATCATCATTGTTCCTGTCTGTTAACAGCTGTGTTGATCATCATTGTTCCTGTCTGTTAACAGCTGTGTTGATCATCATTGTTCCTGTCTGTTATAACAGCTGTGTTGATCATCATTGTTCCTGTCTGTTATAACAGCTGTGTTGATCATCATTGTTCCTGTCTGTTAACAGCTGTGTTGATCATCATTGTTCCTGTCTGTTATAACAGCTGTGTTGATCATCATTGTTACTGTCTGTTATAACAGCTGTGTTGATCATCATTGTTCCTGTCTGTTAACAGCTGTGTTGATCATCATTGTTCCTGTCTGTTATAACAGCTGTGTTGATCATCATTGTTCCTGTCTGTTAACAGCTGTGTTGATCATCATTGTTCCTGTCTGTTAACAGCTGTGTTGATCATCATTGTTCTTGTCTGTTAACAGCTGTGTTGATCATCATTGTTCCTGTCTGTTATAACAGCTGTGTTGATCATCATTGTTCCTGTCTGTTATAACAGCTGTGTTGATCATCATTGTTCCTGTCTGTTATAACAGCTGTGTTGATCATCATTGTTCCTGTCTGTTATAACAGCTGTGTTGATCATCATTGTTCTTGTCTGTTAACAGCTGTGTTGATCATCATTGTTCCTGTCTGTTATAACAGCTGTGTTGATCATCATTGTTCTTGTCTGTTAACAGCTGTGTTGATCATCATTGTTCCTGTCTGTTATAACAGCTGTGTTGATCATCATTGTTCCTGTCTGTTATAACAGCTGTGTTGATCATCATTGTTCTTGTCTGTTAACAGCTGTGTTGATCATCATTGTTCCTGTCTGTTATAACAGCTGTGTTGATCATCATTGTTCTTGTCTGTTAACAGCTGTGTTGATCATCATTGTTCCTGTCTGTTATAACAGCTGTGTTGATCATCATTGTTCCTGTCTGTTATAACAGCTGTGTTGATCATCATTGTTCTTGTCTGTTAACAGCTGTGTTGATCATCATTGTTCCTGTCTGTTATAACAGCTGTGTTGATCATCATTGTTCCTGTCTGTTATAACAGCTGTGTTGATCATCATTGTTCCTGTCTGTTATAACAGCTGTGTTGATCATCATTGTTCCTGTCTGTTATAACAGCTGTGTTGATCATCATTGTTCCTGTCTGTTATAACAGCTGTGTTGATCATCATTGTTCCTGTCTGTTATAACAGCTGTGTTGATCATCATTGTTCCTGTCTGTTAACAGCTGTGTTGATCATCATTGTTCCTGTCTGTTAACAGCTGTGTTGATCATCATTGTTCCTGTCTGTTATAACAGCTGTGTTGATCATCATTGTTCCTGTCTGTTATAACAGCTGTGTTGATCATCATTGTTCCTGTCTGTTATAACAGCTGTGTTGATCATCATTGTTCCTGTCTGTTATAACAGCTGTGTTGATCATCATTGTTCCTGTCTGTTATAACAGCTGTGTTGATCATCATTGTTCTTGTCTGTTAACAGCTGTGTTGATCATCATTGTTCCTGTCTGTTATAACAGCTGTGTTGATCATCATTGTTCCTGTCTGTTATAACAGCTGTGTTGATCATCATTGTTCTTGTCTGTTAACAGCTGTGTTGATCATCATTGTTCCTGTCTGTTATAACAGCTGTGTTGATCATCATTGTTCTTGTCTGTTAACAGCTGTGTTGATCATCATTGTTCCTGTCTGTTATAACAGCTGTGTTGATCATCATTGTTCCTGTCTGTTATAACAGCTGTGTTGATCATCATTGTTCCTGTCTGTTATAACAGCTGTGTTGATCATCATTGTTCCTGTCTGTTATAACAGCTGTGTTGATCATCATTGTTCCTGTCTGTTATAACAGCTGTGTTGATCATCATTGTTCCTGTCTGTTATAACAGCTGTGTTGATCATCATTGTTCCTGTCTGTTATAACAGCTGTGTTGATCATCATTGTTCCTGTCTGTTAACAGCTGTGTTGATCATCATTGTTCCTGTCTGTTAACAGCTGTGTTGATCATCATTGTTCCTGTCTGTTATAACAGCTGTGTTGATCATCATTGTTCTTGTCTGTTAACAGCTGTGTTGATCATCATTGTTCTTGTCTGTTAACAGCTGTGTTGATCATCATTGTTCCTGTCTGTTATAACAGCTGTGTTGATCATCATTGTTCCTGTCTGTTATAACAGCTGTGTTGATCATCATTGTTCCTGTCTGTTATAACAGCTGTGTTGATCATCATTGTTCCTGTCTGTTATAACAGCTGTGTTGATCATCATTATTCCTGTCTGTTATAACAGCTGTGTTGATCATCATTGTTCCTGTCTGTTATAACAGCTGTGTTGATCATCATTGTTCCTGTCTGTTATAACAGCTGTGTTGATCATCATTGTTCCTGTCTGTTAACAGCTGTGTTGATCATCATTGTTCCTGTCTGTTAACAGCTGTGTTGATCATCATTGTTCCTGTCTGTTATAACAGCTGTGTTGATCATCATTGTTCTTGTCTGTTAACAGCTGTGTTGATCATCATTGTTCCTGTCTGTTATAACAGCTGTGTTGATCATCATTGTTCCTGTCTGTTAACAGCTGTGTTGATCATCATTGTTCCTGTCTGTTAACAGCTGTGTTGATCATCATTGTTTGTTCTGTATCCAAGAGTTGTTTTTTTACTTGGTTTGTGTTGGGCGACTTCCCTTCCCCCTTTTTGGTTTGGCAGCCGCCATTTGTACTGGTCAGCCAGCACCAGGTCCCGCTTGATTCTGAAACATCTTTAGTTTAATGTACGCTCACATGTTGCAAGTACAGTCATTTTATTTCTAAAAGTTTCTTTGAGGTATTTGTTCGGTAATTTGTTTGTGTGAGGTGGAGTGGAATGCGTGTCGTTGGTTTTATTTTGGGGGTTCATCGGCACAACGTGCTTTTGCTTTTGTTTAATTTCATTTTACGTGCTCCGATATTTGGATGCTTAGTGGGGCGGTAACAGTGGAGTTTGTTTTATTGGTGAGTGTGGTTCCGTGGTACGGACTCGTTTGCCAAATAGTGTTTTGGTCTGATGTTATTATTGTTGTTGTTTTTCAGTTTTTCACCGCAATGACGCATGACGGGAGAAGCAATACTCAAGTCAATTAAAATGGTGACACTATCTGCGCACAGTTTGTTGTTGAGTTTCTGAACGAACGTGGAGGCAGAACATTGTTCCTGTGTGTTAACAGCTGTGTTTCTGTGTGACTGTTCCAGGGGTCCCAAGTCAAAGCACTGTCGAGCCTGCAATAAATGCATTGCAGAGTTTGACCACCACTGCAAGTGGCTCAACAACTGTGTGGGAGGGCGCAATTATAAGTAAGTTGTGTTACACTTTCACACAAAATTGAACATTCAATGTACAACAAACGTTTAGGTGGTACCCGGTGGTGAATATTAATAATGGCTCAAGTAGACATAAAGGAACATGTAAATGGACATCATGTAGACATGTAGACATCAAGTAGACATCAAGTAGACATCATGTGAACATCAAGTAGACATCATATAGACATCATGTAGGCATCAAGTAGACATCAAGTAGACATCAAGTGAACATCTGGTAGACATCATATAGACATCATGTAGGCATCAAGTAGACATCAAGTAGACATCAAGTGAACATCATGTAGGCATCAAGTAGACATGTGAACATCAAGTAGACATCATGTAGACATGTAGACATCAAGTGAACATCAAGTGAACATCAAGTAGATATCATGTATACATCATGTATACATCATGTAGACATCATGTAAACATCGTGTAAACATCGTGTAGACATCGTGTAGGCATCAAGTAGATATCATGTAGACATCAAGTGAACATCAAGTGCACATCAAGTACATATCATGTAGACATCATGTAGACATCATGTACATATCATGTAGACATCATTTAGACATCAAGTAGACATCAAGTAGACATCATGTAGACATCATGTAGACATCATGTAGACATCATTTAGACATCATGTAGACATCATGTACATATCATGTAGACATCATTTAGACGTCAAGTAGACATCATGTAGACATCATGTAGACATCATTTAGACATTATGTAGACATCAAGTAGACATCATGTAGACATCATGTAGACATCATGTAGACATCAAGTAGACATCATGTAGACATCATGTACATAT
The DNA here is from genome assembly GCF_037325665.1 of Littorina saxatilis. Classification (NCBI taxonomy): domain Eukaryota; kingdom Metazoa; phylum Mollusca; class Gastropoda; order Littorinimorpha; family Littorinidae; genus Littorina; species Littorina saxatilis. The sequence continues at coordinate 136,109 of NC_090245.1, read as the reverse complement.
CATGTAGACATGTAGACATCATGTACATATCATGTAGACATCAAGTAGACATCACTGGTATGCTGGTCATTGTTACATATGGTTTCTGTCATCACTGGTATGCTGGTCATTGTTACATATGGTTTCTGTCATCACTGGTATGCTGGTCATTGTTACATATGGTTTTTGTCATCACTGGTATGCTGGTCATTGTTACATATGGTTTCTGTCATCACTGGTATGCTGGTCATTGTTACAGATGGTTTCTGTCATCACTGGTATGCTGGTCATTGTTACATATGGTTTCTGTCATCACTGGTATGCTGGTCATTGTTACATATGGTTTCTGTCATCACTAGTATGCTGGTCATTGTTACATATGGTTTCTGTCATCACTGGTATGCTGGTCATTGTTACAGATGGTTTCTGTCATCACTGGTATGCTGGTCATTGTTACATATGGTTTCTGTCATCACTGGTATGCTGGTCATTGTTACAGATGGTTTCTGTCATCACTGGTATGCTGGTCATTGTTACAGATGGTTTCTGTCATCACTAGTATGCTGGTCATTGTTACAGATGGTTTCTGTCATCACTGGTATGCTGGTCATTGTTACATATGGTTTCTGTCATCACTGGTATGCTGGTCATTGTTACAGATGGTTTCTGTCATCACTGGTATGCTGGTCATTGTTACATATGGTTTCTGTCATCACTGGTATGCTGGTCATTGTTACATATGGTTTCTGTCATCACTGGTATGCTGGTCATTGTTACAGATGGTTTCTGTCATCACTGGTATGCTGGTCATTGTTACATATGGTTTCTGTCATCACTGGTATGCTGGTCATTGTTACAGGTGGTTTCTGTCATCACTGGTATGCTGGTCATTGTTACAGGTGGTTTCTGTCATCACTGGTATGCTGGTCATTGTTACATATGGTTTCTGTCATCACTGGTATGCTGGTCATTGTTACAGATGGTTTCTGTCATCACTAGTATGCTGGTCATTGTTACAGATGGTTTCTGTCATCACTGGTATGCTGGTCATTGTTACATATGGTTTCTGTCATCACTGGTATGCTGGTCATTGTTACAGATGGTTTCTGTCATCACTAGTATGCTGGTCATTGTTACAGATGGTTTCTGTCATCACTGGTATGCTGGTCATTGTTACATATGGTTTCTGTCATCACTGGTATGCTGGTCATTGTTACATATGGTTTCTGTCATCACTGGTATGCTGGTCATTGTTACATATGGTTTCTGTCATCACTGGTATGCTGGTCATTGTTACAGATGGTTTCTGTCATCACTGGTATGCTGGTCATTGTTACAGATGGTTTCTGTCATCACTGGTATGCTGGTCATTGTTACAGATGGTTTCTGTCATCACTGGTATGCTGGTCATTGTTACAGATGGTTTCTGTCATCACTGGTATGCTGGTCATTGTTACATATGGTTTCTGTCATCACTGGTATGCTGGTCATTGTTACATATGGTTTCTGTCATCACAATGGTATGCTGGTCATTGTTACATATGGTTTCTGTCATCACTGGTATGCTGGTCATTGTTACATATGGTTTCTGTCATCACTGGTATGCTGGTCATTGTTACAGATGGTTTCTGTCATCACTGGTATGCTGGTCATTGTTACATATGGTTTCTGTCATCACTGGTATGCTGGTCATTGTTACAGATGGTTTCTGTCATCACTGGTATGCTGGTCATTGTTACAGATGGTTTCTGTCATCACTAGTATGCTGGTCATTGTTACATATGGTTTCTGTCATCACTGGTATGCTGGTCATTGTTACATATGGTTTCTGTCATCACTGGTATGCTGGTCATTGTTACATATGGTTTCTGTCATCACTGGTATGCTGGTCATTGTTACATATGGTTTCTGTCATCACTGGTATGCTGGTCATTGTTACATATGGTTTCTGTCATCACTGGTATGCTGGTCATTGTTACAGATGGTTTCTGTCATCACTGGTATGCTGGTCATTGTTACATATGGTTTCTGTCATCACTGGTATGCTGGTCATTGTTACATATGGTTTCTGTCATCACTGGTATGCTGGTCATTGTTACATATGGTTTCTGTCATCACTGGTATGCTGGTCATTGTTACATATGGTTTCTGTCATCACTGGTATGCTGGTCATTGTTACATATGGTTTCTGTCATCACTGGTATGCTGGTCATTGTTACAGATGGTTTCTGTCATCACTGGTATGCTGGTCATTGTTACATATGGTTTCTGTCATCACTGGTATGCTGGTCATTGTTACATATGGTTTCTGTCATCACTGGTATGCTGGTCATTGTTACATATGGTTTCTGTCATCACTGGTATGCTGGTCATTGTTACAGATGGTTTCTGTCATCACTGGTATGCTGGTCATTGTTACATATGGTTTCTGTCATCACTGGTATGCTGGTCATTGTTACATATGGTTTCTGTCATCACTGGTATGCTGGTCATTGTTACATATGGTTTCTGTCATCACTGGTATGCTGGTCATTGTTACATATGGTTTCTGTCATCACTGGTATGCTGGTCATTGTTACATATGGTTTCTGTCATCACTGGTATGCTGGTCATTGTTACATATGGTTTCTGTCATCACTGGTATGCTGGTCATTGTTACAGATGGTTTCTGTCATCACTGGTATGCTGGTCATTGTTACAGATGGTTTCTGTCATCACTGGTATGCTGGTCATTGTTACAGATGGTTTCTGTCATCACTGGTATGCTGGTCATTGTTACATATGGTTTCTGTCATCACTGGTATGCTGGTCATTGTTACATATGGTTTCTGTCATCACTGGTATGCTGGTCATTGTTACATATGGTTTCTGTCATCACTGGTATGCTGGTCATTGTTACATATGGTTTCTGTCATCACTGGTATGCTGGTCATTGTTACAGATGGTTTCTGTCATCACTGGTATGCTGGTCATTGTTACATATGGTTTCTGTCATCACTGGTATGCTGGTCATTGTTACATATGGTTTCTGTCATCACTGGTATGCTGGTCATTGTTACAGATGGTTTCTGTCATCACTGGTATGCTGGTCATTGTTACAGATGGTTTCTGTCATCACTGGTATGCTGGTCATTGTTACAGATGGTTTCTGTCATCACTGGTATGCTGGTCATTGTTACATATGGTTTTTGTCATCACTGGTATGCTGGTCATTGTTACAGATGGTTTCTGTCATCACTGGTATGCTGGTCATTGTTACATATGGTTTCTGTCATCACTGGTATGCTGGTCATTGTTACATATGGTTTCTGTCATCACTGGTATGCTGGTCATTGTTACATATGGTTTCTGTCATCACTAGTATGCTGGTCATTGTTACAGATGGTTTCTGTCATCACTGGTATGCTGGTCATTGTTACATATGGTTTCTGTCATCACTGGTATGCTGGTCATTGTTACATATGGTTTCTGTCATCACTGGTATGCTGGTCATTGTTACATATGGTTTCTGTCATCACTAGTATGCTGGTCATTGTTACAGATGGTTTCTGTCATCACTAGTATGCTGGTCATTGTTACAGATGGTTTCTGTCATCACTGGTATGCTGGTCATTGTTACATATGGTTTCTGTCATCACTGGTATGCTGGTCATTGTTACAGATGGTTTCTGTCATCACTGGTATGCTGGTCATTGTTACAGATGGTTTCTGTCATCACTGGTATGCTGGTCATTGTTACATATGGTTTCTGTCATCACTGGTATGCTGGTCATTGTTACATATGGTTTCTGTCATCACTGGTATGCTGGTCATTGTTACAGATGGTTTCTGTCATCACTGGTATGCTGGTCATTGTTACATATGGTTTCTGTCATCACTGGTATGCTGGTCATTGTTACATATGGTTTCTGTCATCACTGGTATGCTGGTCATTGTTACATATGGTTTCTGTCATCACTGGTATGCTGGTCATTGTTACAGGTGGTTTCTGTCATCACTGGTATGCTGGTCATTGTTACATATGGTTTCTGTCATCACTGGTATGCTGGTCATTGTTACATATGGTTTCTGTCATCACTGGTATGCTGGTCATTGTTACATATGGTTTCTGTCATCACTGGTATGCTGGTCATTGTTACATATGGTTTCTGTCATCACTGGTATGCTGGTCATTGTTACATATGGTTTCTGTCATCACTGGTATGCTGGTCATTGTTACATATGGTTTCTGTCATCACTGGTATGCTGGTCATTGTTACAGATGGTTTCTGTCATCACTGGTATGCTGGTCATTGTTACATATGGTTTCTGTCATCACTGGTATGCTGGTCATTGTTACAGATGGTTTCTGTCATCACTGGTATGCTGGTCATTGTTACATATGGTTTCTGTCATCACTGGTATGCTGGTCATTGTTACATATGGTTTCTGTCATCACTAGTATGCTGGTCATTGTTACATATGGTTTCTGTCATCACTGGTATGCTGGTCATTGTTACAGATGGTTTCTGTCATCACTGGTATGCTGGTCATTGTTACAGATGGTTTCTGTCATCACTGGTATGCTGGTCATTGTTACATATGGTTTCTGTCATCACTGGTATGCTGGTCATTGTTACAGATGGTTTCTGTCATCACTGGTATGCTGGTCATTGTTACATATGGTTTCTGTCATCACTGGTATGCTGGTCATTGTTACATATGGTTTCTGTCATCACTAGTATGCTGGTCATTGTTACATATGGTTTTTGTCATCACTGGTATGCTGGTCATTGTTACATATGGTTTCTGTCATCACTGGTATGCTGGTCATTGTTACATATGGTTTCTGTCATCACTGGTATGCTGGTCATTGTTACATATGGTTTCTGTCATCACTGGTATGCTTGTCATTGTTACAGGTGGTTTTTGTCATCACTGGTATGCTGGTCATTGTTACATATGGTTTCTGTCATCACTGGTATGCTGGTCATTGTTACAGATGGTTTCTGTCATCACTGGTATGCTGGTCATTGTTACATATGGTTTTTGTCATCACTGGTATGCTGGTCATTGTTACATATGGTTTCTGTTATCACTGGTATGCTGGTCATTGTTACAGATGGTTTCTGTCACCACTGGTATGCTTGTCATTGTTACATATGGTTTTTGTCATCACTGGTATGCTGGTCATTGTTACAGATGGTTTCTGTCATCACTGGTATGCTGGTCATTGTTACATATGGTTTCTGTCATCACTGGTATGCTGGTCATTGTTACAGATGGTTTCTGTCATCACTGGTATGCTGGTCATTGTTACATATGGTTTCTGTCATCACTGGTATGCTGGTCATTGTTACAGGTGGTTTCTGTCATCACTGGTATGCTGGTCATTGTTACATATGGTTTTTGTCATCACTGGTATGCTGGTCATTGTTACATATGGTTTCTGTCATCACTGGTATGCTGGTCATTGTTACATATGGTTTTTGTCATCACTAGTATGCTGGTCATTGTTACATATGGTTTCTGTCATCACTGGTATGCTGGTCATTGTTACATATGGTTTCTGTCATCACTGGTATGCTGGTCATTGTTACAGATGGTTTCTGTCATCACTGGTATGCTGGTCATTGTTACAGATGGTTTCTGTCATCACTGGTATGCTGGTCATTGTTACATATGGTTTCTGTCATCACTGGTATGCTGGTCATTGTTACATATGGTTTCTGTCATCACTGGTATGCTGGTCATTGTTACAGATGGTTTCTGTCATCACTGGTATGCTGGTCATTGTTACAGATGGTTTCTGTCATCACTGGTATGCTGGTCATTGTTACAGATGGTTTCTGTCATCACTGGTATGCTGGTCATTGTTACATATGGTTTCTGTCATCACTGGTATGCTGGTCATTGTTACAGGTGGTTTCTGTCATCACTGGTATGCTGGTCATTGTTACAGGTGGTTTCTGTCATCACTGGTATGCTGGTCATTGTTACATATGGTTTCTGTCATCACTGGTATGCTGGTCATTGTTACAGATGGTTTCTGTCATCACTGGTATGCTGGTCATTGTTACAGATGGTTTCTGTCATCACTGGTATGCTGGTCATTGTTACAGGTGGTTTCTGTCATCACTGGTATGCTGGTCATTGTTACAGATGGTTTCTGTCATCACTGGTATGCTGGTCATTGTTACAGGTGGTTTCTGTCATCACTGGTATGCTGGTCATTGTTACATATGGTTTCTGTCATCACTGGTATGCTGGTCATTGTTACATATGGTTTCTGTCATCACTGGTATGCTGGTCATTGTTACAGATGGTTTCTGTCATCACTGGTATGCTGGTCATTGTTACAGATGGTTTCTGTCATCACTGGTATGCTGGTCATTGTTACAGATGGTTTCTGTCATCACTGGTATGCTGGTCATTGTTACATATGGTTTCTGTCATCACTAGTATGCTGGTCATTGTTACATATGGTTTCTGTCATCACTGGTATGCTGGTCATTGTTACATATGGTTTCTGTCATCACTGGTATGCTGGTCATTGTTACATATGGTTTCTGTCATCACTGGTATGCTGGTCATTGTTACATATGGTTTCTGTCATCACTGGTATGCTGGTCATTGTTACATATGGTTTCTGTCATCACTAGTATGCTGGTCATTGTTACAGGTGGTTTTTGTCATCACTGGTATGCTGGTCATTGTTACATATGGTTTCTGTCATCACTGGTATGCTGGTCATTGTTACAGATGGTTTTTGTCATCACTGGTATGCTGGTCATTGTTACATATGGTTTCTGTCATCACTGGTATGCTGGTCATTGTTACAGATGGTTTTTGTCATCACTGGTATGCTGGTCATTGTTACATATGGTTTCTGTCATCACTGGTATGCTGGTCATTGTTACATATGGTTTTTGTCATCACTAGTATGCTGGTCATTGTTACATATGGTTTCTGTCATCACTGGTATGCTGGTCATTGTTACAGATGGTTTCTGTCATCACTGGTATGCTGGTCATTGTTACATATGGTTTCTGTCATCACTGGTATGCTGGTCATTGTTACATATGGTTTTTGTCATCACTGGTATGCTGGACATTGTTACATATGGTTTCTGTTATCACTGGTATGCTGGTCATTGTTACAGATGGTTTCTGTCACCACTGGTATGCTTGTCATTGTTACAGATTGTCACGTTTCAATATATCACTCAAGGTGATTATGAACCGGTTAATTACTACTAATTAACTAACCACACCACGATCCACTCTCGCAGGCATACAATTAAATAGAGTCAACAAAAGTATAAGTTTCAGACGCCTGTTTATATATAAACTCTCCACCTCCCTCGAGCCTTCACTCAAAATATGTTCCTTTTACGTTCTCAACACGTAAAAAACCAGTGTTCACTGACAAAATGCCAGTAGTATGTAGAAAATTATAGTAACACGCTGAACCCGTGTAAATACAGTCAAATGAGAATGTTCTGTTCGAAAAGCTCTAGTTCGTGCAGGTGTCACACACCCCACGTTGTCCCTACTCCAATGAAATCATAGATACGAAAAGACAACGGTGGTCAACGGGGTGCGTACGACATGGTGCACTTAGCTTTATCTCTGCTGCTGCTGCTGCTGCTTAGCCGGTATGCTGGTTAGTCGGTTCGCTGGTTAGCCGGTCCGCTGGTTAGCCGGTCCGCTGGTTAGCCGGTTCGCTGGTTAGCCGGTCCGCTGGTTAGCGTAGCCTCAACAGTTCCCGCCAGAGTCAGCCGTGCAGATGTTACAGGTACGTAACGAACGAACGAAACGAACGAAGGAAAGGCTCAAAAGCCTATGATTGTAACTCTCAATGGAAGCAAAGTCCGCCTCCTCCCTGGAACAGTCTCTGTTCGTCAACAGTGACCCAAAACGTCCAGAACCCCTTGTCGAATCCTTATGCGAAAGCCATCGCCGACGAAGGAAATGTGACGACTTGTCCTCAGCAAAATACGTGGCAGAGGAAAGGAATAACTTGTGGAAGTTCCCCTAGAGTGCCGAATATGATACTCGGTGAAAAACCATCATACTCTAGTAACTGTGTGTTAGGTCCTTCCCCTTCTGCCGCTGGGTGTCAAGTGTGTCGTCCTTGAGTCTCTGACAGACCACCTAGCCAAATACACGTGACTGACCTTGTCACCAAACCAGTCCAGCTATACACAGTTTTGCCTCCCCAAGCAGGAAGAAGACACGAGAAACTCAATCCCTGAAAATCCCGTGCGCGCTGTCAGCGAAAAAAACCGTCAGCCCTATGACAGCAGAAACCTGCACTGTGAAGCTCGTGCGTTTCAAAACATCCGTGCTCGGGAGCACTGTCAGCAAAAACTCTGCTGTGTCCAATATCACGCACAGGCGCTTTCTATCATACATTGACCCAGAACAGGCACTCCACTGAGTGACGCTTTCTTGGTCTCTGTCACCCGATCGTGACACACCTCCCCTCTTCAAGACGAAACCTCGGTTTCGCTCACAGTCATGTTCTCCTCTACAGCCCGAGAGAGAAAGTCAGCTCCAACATTGTTGGCGCCCGGAATGACGCGTACCGTGAATTGGTACGGTTGGAGAATCAACGCCCAGCGCATAAGTCTGGCGTTTGCCAACCTTGCAACCTGAAGATATTGCAGAGGTTGATGGTCTGTTTCCAGACAGAAAGGTCGTCCTCAAGAACGAGCAACCCCTCGTTCCACCCCTGATGACTGCAACCTTCTCTGTCTTCTTGTCTTTGTTCTTCTGGTCTTTGTTCTTCTCCCCGTAGGCTGTCCTCTCTATGTAGGCGCGCAGCAGGTTGGCGTGGTACAGGCGTGCTTTCCCGTGCATCATGATCCTGTAGTCGTTCTGGCCCACCCTCGCTGTCACCTCAAAAGGTCCTTGCCACTGCAGTTGTAGCTTGTTGTGTTTGACAGGTAGAAGTAGCAACACCCGTTCTCCAATCTTGAAGCTGCGCGGCCGTGCCTTGCGGTCGAATCCTCGCGCATAACGCTGTGCTGCTCTTCCCAGGTTCTCTTGAGCCAATTTGCAGGTCTCTTCAATCCTGTTCCTGAGTTCTACGATGTAGGTCGCTGTCGTCTGCACCTCCTCGTCAGCTTCTTCGTCCGTCCAAGCCTGACGCAGGATAGCCATGGGACCGCGTACCTGTCTGCCGTACAACAACTCGAATGGGGAAAAGCCCAAGCTCTCCTGAGGAACCTCGCGGTATGCAAAAAGCAATGCTGGGATGTACCTGTCCCACGTGCGTGGTTTCTCCTGAGCTAGTTTCCTCAGCATGGTCTTCAAGGTGCCATTGAACCTTTCCACCAGTCCGTTGCACTGAGCATGGTAAGGAGTGGTGAAGTGCTGCTCCAGTGATAGCAGTCGTGCTGCCTCCGCCATCACTCCTCCCGTGAACTGCGTGCCTCTGTCGGTGAGTACCTCTGATGGAATTCCCAGCCGGGACCACATAGTAACCAGAGCCTCAGCTACTCGCGTGGCTTCAATCGATTTCAGAGGGATCGCCTCTGGGTATCGAGTAGCGTAGTCCACCATGGTCAAAATGTATCTGTTTCCGTCCTCAGACGCAGGCAAGATGGGCCCGATGATGTCCACTGCCACCCGACGAAAGGGTTCGTCGATGAGCGGCATCTTCTCTAAGGGGACCTTCCTCACCCTTCCTTTGGCAACCACCTTCTGGCACTTATCGCAGGACGCACAGAAACGTCGGACATCCGTGCAGATGCCTGGCCAGTAAAAGTGGCGCCAGACACGATCCGTGGTCTTCTTGGTACCAAGATGACCTCCCAGAATCGAGTCGTGTGCCGTTGCCATGACACCCTCGCGAAACTCGCGAGGCACGACAACCTGTTTGAATGTACCTTCTTGGTTGCTGAACTCACGGTAGAGCAACTTCTTGTCCCTGAGGAACTTTGACCTCCCATGCTTCCCGCTCAGCTTCACCTTCCCCGACTTCGCGTGCTCCCGAGGAGTAGCTAAGGTCGGGTCAGAATCCTGAGCCTTCGCGAGAAGCGCGGGGGTCACGTTCCCCAGGGCAGCTCGTGCAGCAGGTAGGGGTTTGAGAGGTTTGTCCTCTCGCTCCGCCTGTGCCCGCGTGAGCACTGAAATGACGTCGGGAGACCGATAAACGGGAACCTCCCTGGTGACGCCGTCCACAAACTGAACCCGGTTTCCAATGAGCAGGTCGCATGGAGGATCGTCCATGACGACGGCCACAATGGTTCCCGTGAACAACGGGGTTACGACCTTGATCACTGCCGTGTTCAAGTCGTAAGCGTGAGATGCCTCGGCCATTCTCACCCTGATGCTGTCTCCTGTGTAGGCCATAGCTGGAACTAGACTCGCCCGAACCACTATCATGTCTGCCCCTGTGTCCCGCAGACCTTCGCCCTTCACTCCGTTAACGTAGACGTTGCAGTGGGGCTGGAAATGTTTCCTGGAGCACGGAACGCAGAGTTGTGGGATGGTGCATGAGCTCGTGACGTCCCTGAACTCCTCACTGCCAACGAAGTGAACGCCCTTCTGGTCAGCCTGTCTCTTGTGGCAGTCCTTCTTCACGTGGCCCCGCTTGTTGCAGTAGTAACACTGGATGTCAGTTCTGGAACTCGATCCCTTGTGTCCCTGATCGTCCTTCCCGTCCTTGGGTCCTGAAGAACCCGAATTTCCCGTTTTTCCTGGCCGTGAGCCTGAAGATTTGCCGGAGATCGCCTGGGCGTCCTCGTGCACTCTGATCCAGTCGGCTGCCTCCTGAGTAGTCTTGGGCTGGTGCTCCTGCACGAAGGTCACCACCTCAGGTCGCAGGCTGGACATCAGTTGTTCCATGACTATGAGGTCGGCAAGGTCGTTGACGGTCCAGTCCTTTTCGGCCATCTCCACCCAGCGCCGCAGGTAGAGGTTAAGGCGTGCCACAAACTGATGACTCAGCTCGCCGCTCAGTCTCTTGCTGTTACGCAGACGTCGTCTGTAGGCTTCCGCAGTCAGGTTGAAGCGCTGGAGTAACGCCTTCTTTAGTGCCTGATAGTTTCTCGCCTCGTCGTCCTCCAAAGCGTTGTAGAGCTGCAATGCGCGTCCTTTCAAGCAGGTGCTAAGGCGGCTAGCCCACGTGGCCTCTTCCCACTTCTGGTCAGATGCAATGCGCTCAAACCGGCGTAAAAAGTCGTCGAGCTCGTCCTTGTCATCGTCGAACGTCGGCAGTCTCGTACGGTCGGCAACAAACGTCGGCGCGCTAGCCTGAGTAAGCGTACCCTTCTCGGCCTGTAGCCTAGCTAGCTCTAGCTGGTGATCGCGATCCGCCTGTTCCTTCCGGTCTAGTCTGTCACGTTCGTCTTTCTTTTCCTGTCTGTCAAGTTCGGCCTGCCGTTCCCTTTCTTGTCTGTCAAGTTCGTCCTTCTTATCCTGTCGGTCACGTTCGTCTTGTCGTTCCTGTCTCTCACGTTCGTCTTTCCTTTCCTGTCTGTCTCGTTCTGCCTGTCGTTCCCTTTCTTGTCTGTCAAGTTCGTCTTTCTCTTTCTTGTCCTGTCGGTCACGTTCGGCCTGTCGTTCAGCCTGTCGTTCCCTTTCTTGTCTGTCAAGTTCGTCCTTCTTGTCCTGTCGGTCACGTTCTTCTTTTCTTGTCAGTCGCTCAAATTCTTCCTTCCGTTCTACTTCTAAGCGTTTTAGAACGCTTCGGGCTCTAACGCGTGCGTCTCGCTCAGTCGGTTGCTCGCTGCCAGGAGTCTCGAAAGTTATTCTCCTCGTAGGAGATCCCCCTGTAGCCATGGTTAGTTTTAGCAAAGCTTTATTACCAAAGTAAGTCTAACGCAGCTATAGCTAGAACACGCGGTGATGAAATGGATACAAAAATCCAGCAACCGGAAAATGCAGAAGAAAAATCCAAACGGTGTAGAACAAATCGCGTAGCCTACTTTATGGCTACTTTTTGCGGTGAAACAAAGTGTTTCCCACAGCCGTGGCCTACTTTATCGGCTGCTTTTTGCGGTGAAACAGAGTGTCTCCCACAGCCTTGGTTAGGACAGAATTAAAAAGTCCTCGGACCCTTCCCCCCCCAAAATTCCAACAAAGTCAAAATATGGAGAAAAATCCAAGTAAAACAAGACGGTAGAAATGTAACCTGTTACAAAATGCGAAACAACAATGTAGAGAAAACTGAGTAAAACGAATAACAAATCCGCTAACCCCGCTCAGCTCTCTGCAACGGAAAACTCTGAACGTACAACAACAAAGATTCACAAACAAAGGAAAGGGAGATAATCACAGTTAGCGCATACAATAACTCACAAATTACAATTTACATTTCCTGCAAGATGTGAATCGCTTAAGGTGTGGTATATGATCAAAACTATACAAAAAAGGGTAGCACCAAGCAGAAAATAAGTCGAGCACTGACGAGATTATCTGCTCTTAGTTCTCCTTAATTGGTGGGTCTTTATCAGTTGGAAATTAACTGAGTAAATCCCGGCTTGGCCCCCACGTGTCACGTTTCAATATATCACTCAAGGTGATTATGAACCGGTTAATTACTACTAATTAACTAACCACACCACGATCCACTCTCGCAGGCATACAATTAAATAGAGTCAACAAAAGTATAAGTTTCAGACGCCTGTTTATATATAAACTCTCCACCTCCCTCGAGCCTTCACTCAAAATATGTTCCTTTTACGTTCTCAACACGTAAAAAACCAGTGTTCACTGACAAAATGCCAGTAGTATGTAGAAAATTATAGTAACACGCTGAACCCGTGTAAATACAGTCAAATGAGAATGTTCTGTTCGAAAAGCTCTAGTTCGTGCAGGTGTCACACACCCCACGTTGTCCCTACTCCAATGAAATCATAGATACGAAAAGACAACGGTGGTCAACGGGGTGCGTACGACATGGTGCACTTAGCTTTATCTCTGCTGCTGCTGCTGCTGCTTAGCCGGTATGCTGGTTAGTCGGTTCGCTGGTTAGCCGGTCCGCTGGTTAGCCGGTTCGCTGGTTAGCCGGTCCGCTGGTTAGCCGGTCTCCTGGTTAGCGTAGCCTCAACAGTTCCCACCAGAGTCAGCCGTGCAGATGTTACAGGTACGTAACGAACGAACGAAACGAAGGCTCAAAAGCCTATGATTGTAACTCTCAATGGAAGCAAAGTCCGCTTCCTCCCTGGAACAGTCTCTGTTCGTCAACAGTGACCCAAAACGTCCAGAACCCCTTGTCGAATCCTTATGCGAAAGCCATCGCCGACGAAGGAAATGTGACGACTTGTCCTCAGCAAAATACGTGGCAGAGGAAAGGAATAACTTGTGGAAGTTCCCCTAGAGTGCCGAATATGATACTCGGTGAAAAACCATCATACTCTAGTAACTGTGTGTTAGGTCCTTCCCCTTCTGCCGCTGGGTGTCAAGTGTGTCGTCCTTGAGTCTCTGACAGACCACCTAGCCAAATACACGTGACTGACCTTGTCACCAAACCAGTCCAGCTATACACAGTTTTGCCTCCCCAAGCAGGAAGAAGACACGAGAAACTCAATCCCTGAAAATCCCGTGCGCGCTGTCAGCGAAAAAAACCGTCAGCCCTATGACAGCAGAAACCTGCACTGTGAAGCTCGTGCGTTTCAAAACATCCGTGCTCGGGAGCACTGTCAGCAAAAACTCTGCTGTGTCCAATATCACGCACAGGCGCTTTCTATCATACATTGACCCAGAACAGGCACTCCACTGAGTGACGCTTTCTTGGTCTCTGTCACCCGATCGTGACACAGATGGTTTCTGTCATCACTGGTATGCTTGTCATTGTTACATATGGTTTCTGTCATCACTGGTATGCTGGTCATTGTTACATATGGTTTCTGTCATCACTGGTATGCTGGTCATTGTTACAGATGGTTTCTGTCATCACTGGTATGCTGGTCATTGTTACAGATGGTTTCTGTCATCACTGGTATGCTGGTCATTGTTACATATGGTTTCTGTCATCACTGGTATGCTGGTCATTGTTACAGGTGGTTTCTGTCATCACTGGTATGCTGGTCATTGTTACATATGGTTTCTGTCATCACTGGTATGCTGGTCATTGTTACATATGGTTTTTGTCATCACTGGTATGCTGGTCATTGTTACATATGGTTTCTGTCATCACTGGTATGCTGGTCATTGTTACATATGGTTTCTGTCATCACTGGTATGCTGGTCATTGTTACAGATGGTTTCTGTCATCACTGGTATGCTGGTCATTGTTACAGGTGGTTTCTGTCATCACTAGTATGCTGGTCATTGTTACATATGGTTTCTGTCATCACTGGTATGCTGGTCATTGTTACATATGGTTTCTGTCATCACTGGTATGCTGGTCATTGTTACATATGGTTTCTGTCATCACTGGTATGCTGGTCATTGTTACATATGGTTTCTGTCATCACTGGTATGCTGGTCATTGTTACAGATGGTTTCTGTCATCACTGGTATGCTGGTCATTGTTACATATGGTTTCTGTCATCACTAGTATGCTGGTCATTGTTACATATGGTTTCTGTCATCACTGGTATGCTGGTCATTGTTACAGATGGTTTCTGTCATCACTGGTATGCTGGTCATTGTTACAGATGGTTTCTGTCATCACTGGTATGCTGGTCATTGTTACAGATGGTTTCTGTCATCACTGGTATGCTGGTCATTGTTACATATGGTTTCTGTCATCACTGGTATGCTGGTCATTGTTACAGATGGTTTCTGTCATCACTGGTATGCTGGTCATTGTTACATATGGTTTCTGTCATCACTGGTATGCTGGTCATTGTTACATATGGTTTCTGTCATCACTGGTATGCTGGTCATTGTTACAGGTGGTTTTTGTCATCACTGGTATGCTGGTCATTGTTACATATGGTTTTTGTCATCACTGGTATGCTGGTCATTGTTACATATGGTTTCTGTCATCACTGGTATGCTGGTCATTGTTACAGGTGGTTTTTGTCATCACTGGTATGCTGGTCATTGTTACATATGGTTTCTGTCATCACTAGTATGCTGGTCATTGTTACATATGGTTTCTGTCATCACTGGTATGCTGGTCATTGTTACAGATGGTTTCTGTCATCACTGGTATGCTGGTCATTGTTACATATGGTTTCTGTCATCACTAGTATGCTGGTCATTGTTACATATGGTTTCTGTCATCACTGGTATGCTGGTCATTGTTACAGGTGGTTTCTGTCATCACTGGTATGCTGGTCATTGTTACATATGGTTTCTGTCATCACTGGTATGCTGGTCATTGTTACATATGGTTTCTGTCATCACTGGTATGCTGGTCATTGTTACATATGGTTTCTGTCATCACTGGTATGCTGGTCATTGTTACATATGGTTTCTGTCATCACTAGTATGCTGGTCATTGTTACAGATGGTTTCTGTCATCACTGGTATGCTGGTCATTGTTACAGGTGGTTTCTGTCATCACTGGTATGCTGGTCATTGTTACATATGGTTTCTGTCATCACTGGTATGCTGGTCATTGTTACATATGGTTTCTGTCATCACTGGTATGCTGGTCATTGTTACAGATGGTTTCTGTCATCACTGGTATGCTGGTCATTGTTACATATGGTTTCTGTCATCACTGGTATGCTGGTCATTGTTACAGATGGTTTCTGTCATCACTGGTATGCTGGTCATTGTTACAGATGGTTTCTGTCATCACTGGTATGCTGGTCATTGTTACAGATGGTTTCTGTCATCACTGGTATGCTGGTCATTGTTACATATGGTTTCTGTCATCACTGGTATGCTGGTCATTGTTACATATGGTTTCTGTCATCACTGGTATGCTGGTCATTGTTACAGGTGGTTTTTGTCATCACTGGTATGCTGGTCATTGTTACATATGGTTTTTGTCATCACTGGTATGCTGGTCATTGTTACATATGGTTTCTGTCATCACTGGTATGCTGGTCATTGTTACAGGTGGTTTTTGTCATCACTGGTATGCTGGTCATTGTTACATATGGTTTCTGTCATCACTAGTATGCTGGTCATTGTTACATATGGTTTCTGTCATCACTGGTATGCTGGTCATTGTTACAGATGGTTTCTGTCATCACTGGTATGCTGGTCATTGTTACATATGGTTTCTGTCATCACTAGTATGCTGGTCATTGTTACATATGGTTTCTGTCATCACTGGTATGCTGGTCATTGTTACATATGGTTTCTGTCATCACTGGTATGCTGGTCATTGTTACAGATGGTTTCTGTCATCACTGGTATGTTGGTCATTGTTACATATGGTTTCTGTCATCACTAGTATGCTGGTCATTGTTACAGATGGTTTCTGTCATCACTGGTATGCTGGTCATTGTTACAGGTGGTTTCTGTCATCACTGGTATGCTGGTCATTGTTACAGGTGGTTTCTGTCATCACTGGTATGCTGGTCATTGTTACAGATGGTTTCTGTCATCACTGGTATGCTGGTCATTGTTACAGATGGTTTCTGTCATCACTGGTATGCTGGTCATTGTTACAGATGGTTTTTGTCATCACAATGGTATGCTGGTCATTGTTACATATGGTTTTTGTCATCACTGGTATGCTGGTCATTGTTACAGATGGTTTTTGTCATCACTGGTATGCTGGTCATTGTTACATATGGTTTCTGTCATCACTGGTATGCTGGTCATTGTTACATATGGTTTTTGTCATCACTGGTATGCTGGTCATTGTTACATATGGTTTCTGTCATCACTGGTATGCTGGTCATTGTTACAGATGGTTTCTGTCATCACTAGTATGCTGGTCATTGTTACAGATGGTTTTTGTCATCACTGGTATGCTGGTCATTGTTACAGATGGTTTCTGTCATCACTGGTATGCTGGTCATTGTTACATATGGTTTCTGTCATCACTGGTATGCTGGTCATTGTTACAGATGGTTTTTGTCATCACTGGTATGCTGGTCATTGTTACAGGTGGTTTCTGTCATCACTGGTATGCTGGTCATTGTTACAGATGGTTTCTGTCATCACTAGTATGCTGGTCATTGTTACAGATGGTTTTTGTCATCACTGGTATGCTGGTCATTGTTACAGATGGTTTCTGTCATCACTAGTATGCTGGTCATTGTTACATATGGTTTCTGTCATCACTAGTATGCTGGTCATTGTTACATATGGTTTCTGTCATCACTGGTATGCTGGTCATTGTTACAAATGGTTTCTGTCATCACTGGTATGCTGGTCATTGTTACAGATGGTTTCTGTCATCACTGGTATGCTGGTCATTGTTACAGATGGTTTCTGTCATCACTGGTATGCTGGTCATTGTTACATATGGTTTCTGTCATCACTGGTATGCTGGTCATTGTTACAGATGGTTTTTGTCATCACTGGTATGCTGGTCATTGTTACATATGGTTTCTGTCATCACTGGTATGCTGGTCATTGTTACATATGGTTTCTGTCATCACTGGTATGCTGGTCATTGTTACAGATGGTTTCTGTCATCACTGGTATGCTTGTCATTGTTACATATGGTTTCTGTCATCACTGGTATGCTGGTCATTGTTACATATGGTTTCTGTCATCACTGGTATGCTGGTCATTGTTACATATGGTTTCTGTCATCACTGGTATGCTGGTCATTGTTACAGATGGTTTTTGTCATCACTGGTATGCTGGTCATTGTTACATATGGTTTCTGTCATCACTGGTATGCTGGTCATTGTTACATATGGTTTCTGTCATCACTGGTATGCTGGTCATTGTTACAGGTGGTTTCTGTCATCACTGGTATGCTGGTCATTGTTACAGATGGTTTCTGTCATCACTGGTATGCTGGTCATTGTTACATATGGTTTCTGTCATCACTGGTATGCTGGTCATTGTTACAAATGGTTTCTGTCATCACTGGTATGCTGGTCATTGTTACAGATGGTTTCTGTTATCACTGGTATGCTGGTCATTGTTACATATGGTTTCTGTCATCACTGGTATGCTGGTCATTGTTACATATGGTTTCTGTCATCACTGGTATGCTGGTCATTGTTACATATGGTTTCTGTCATCACTGGTATGCTGGTCATTGTTACATATGGTTTTTGTCATCACTGGTATGCTGGTCATTGTTACATATGGTTTCTGTCATCACTGGTATGCTGGTCATTGTTACATATGGTTTCTGTCATCACTGGTATGCTGGTCATTGTTACATATGGTTTCTGTCATCACTGGTATGCTGGTCATTGTTACATATGGTTTCTGTCATCACTAGTATGCTGGTCATTGTTACATATGGTTTCTGTCATCACTAGTATGCTGGTCATTGTTACATATGGTTTCTGTCATCACTGGTATGCTGGTCATTGTTACAGATGGTTTTTGTCATCACAATGGTATGCTGGTCATTGTTACATATGGTTTTTGTCATCACTGGTATGCTGGTCATTGTTACAGATGGTTTTTGTCATCACTGGTATGCTGGTCATTGTTACATATGGTTTCTGTCATCACTGGTATGCTGGTCATTGTTACATATGGTTTCTGTCATCACTGGTATGCTGGTCATTGTTACAGATGGTTTCTGTCATCACTGGTATGCTGGTCATTGTTACAGATGGTTTCTGTCATCACTGGTATGCTGGTCATTGTTACATATGGTTTCTGTCATCACTGGTATGCTGGTCATTGTTACATATGGTTTCTGTCATCACTAGTATGCTGGTCATTGTTACAGATGGTTTCTGTCATCACTGGTATGCTGGTCATTGTTACATATGGTTTCTGTCATCACTGGTATGCTGGTCATTGTTACATATGGTTTTTGTCATCACTGGTATGCTGGTCATTGTTACATATGGTTTCTGTCATCACTGGTATGCTGGTCATTGTTACATATGGTTTCTGTCATCACTGGTATGCTGGTCATTGTTACATATGGTTTCTGTCATCACTAGTATGCTGGTCATTGTTACATATGGTTTCTGTCATCACTGGTATGCTGGTCATTGTTACATATGGTTTCTGTCATCACTAGTATGCTGGTCATTGTTACATATGGTTTCTGTCATCACTAGTATGCTGGTCATTGTTACATATGGTTTCTGTCATCACTAGTATGCTGGTCATTGTTACATATGGTTTCTGTCATCACTGGTATGCTGGTCATTGTTACATATGGTTTCTGTCATCACTGGTATGCTGGTCATTGTTACATATGGTTTCTGTCATCACTGGTATGCTGGTCATTGTTACAGGTGGTTTCTGTCATCACTAGTATGCTGGTCATTGTTACATATGGTTTCTGTCATCACTGGTATGCTGGTCATTGTTACATATGGTTTTTGTCATCACTAGTATGCTGGTCATTGTTACATATGGTTTCTGTCATCACTGGTATGCTGGTCATTGTTACATATGGTTTCTGTCATCACTGGTATGCTGGTCATTGTTACATATGGTTTCTGTCATCACTAGTATGCTGGTCATTGTTACAGATGGTTTCTGTCATCACTGGTATGCTGGTCATTGTTACAGGTGGTTTCTGTCATCACTGGTATGCTGGTCATTGTTACATATGGTTTCTGTCATCACTGGTATGCTGGTCATTGTTACAGATGGTTTCTGTCATCACTGGTATGCTGGTCATTGTTACATATGGTTTCTGTCATCACTGGTATGCTGGTCATTGTTACAGATGGTTTCTGTCATCACTGGTATGCTGGTCATTGTTACAGATGGTTTCTGTCATCACTGGTATGCTGGTCATTGTTACAGATGGTTTCTGTCATCACTGGTATGCTGGTCATTGTTACATATGGTTTCTGTCATCACTGGTATGCTGGTCATTGTTACATATGGTTTCTGTCATCACTGGTATGCTGGTCATTGTTACAGGTGGTTTTTGTCATCACTGGTATGCTGGTCATTGTTACATATGGTTTTTGTCATCACTGGTATGCTGGTCATTGTTACATATGGTTTCTGTCATCACTGGTATGCTGGTCATTGTTACAGGTGGTTTTTGTCATCACTGGTATGCTGGTCATTGTTACATATGATTTCTGTCATCACTAGTATGCTGGTCATTGTTACATATGGTTTCTGTCATCACTGGTATGCTGGTCATTGTTACATATGGTTTCTGTCATCACTGGTATGCTGGTCATTGTTACATATGGTTTCTGTCATCACTGGTATGCTGGTCATTGTTACAGATGGTTTCTGTCATCACTGGTATGCTGGTCATTGTTACAGGTGGTTTCTGTCATCACTGGTATGCTGGTCATTGTTACATATGGTTTCTGTCATCACTGGTATGCTGGTCATTGTTACATATGGTTTCTGTCATCACTGGTATGCTGGTCATTGTTACATATGGTTTCTGTCATCACTGGTATGCTTGTCATTGTTACATATGGTTTCTGTCATCACTGGTATGCTGGTCATTGTTACATATGGTTTCTGTCATCACTGGTATGCTGGTCATTGTTACAGATGGTTTCTGTCATCACTGGTATGCTGGTCATTGTTACAGATGGTTTCTGTCATCACTGGTATGCTGGTCATTGTTACATATGGTTTCTGTCATCACTGGTATGCTGGTCATTGTTACAGGTGGTTTCTGTCATCACTGGTATGCTGGTCATTGTTACATATGGTTTCTGTCATCACTGGTATGCTGGTCATTGTTACATATGGTTTCTGTCATCACTGGTATGCTTGTCATTGTTACAGATGGTTTCTGTCATCACTGGTATGCTGGTCATTGTTACATATGGTTTCTGTCATCACTGGTATGCTTGTCATTGTTACATATGGTTTCTGTCATCACTGGTATGCTGGTCATTGTTACATATGGGTTCTGTCATCACTGGTATGCTGGTCATTGTTACAGATGGTTTCTGTCATCACTGGTATGCTGGTCATTGTTACAGATGGTTTCTGTCATCACTGGTATGCTGGTCATTGTTACAGGTGGTTTCTGTCATCACTGGTATGCTGGTCATTGTTACATATGGTTTCTGTCATCACTGGTATGCTGGTCATTGTTACATATGGTTTCTGTCATCACTGGTATGCTGGTCATTGTTACAGATGGTTTCTGTCATCACTGGTATGCTGGTCATTGTTACAGGTGGTTTCTGTCATCACTGGTATGCTGGTCATTGTTACATATGGTTTCTGTCATCACTGGTATGCTGGTCATTGTTACATATGGTTTCTGTCATCACTGGTATGCTGGTCATTGTTACAGATGGTTTCTGTCATCACTGGTATGCTGGTCATTGTTACATATGGTTTCTGTCATCACTGGTATGCTGGTCATTGTTACATATGGTTTCTGTCATCACTGGTATGCTGGTCATTGTTACAGATGGTTTCTGTCATCACTGGTATGCTGGTCATTGTTACATATGGTTTTTGTCATCACTGGTATGCTGGTCATTGTTACATATGGTTTCTGTCATCACTGGTATGCTGGTCATTGTTACATATGGTTTTTGTCATCACTGGTATGCTGGTCATTGTTACATATGGTTTCTGTCATCACTGGTATGCTTGTCATTGTTACATATGGTTTCTGTCATCACTGGTATGCTGGTCATTGTTACATATGGTTTCTGTCATCACTGGTATGCTGGTCATTGTTACAGATGGTTTCTGTCATCACTGGTATGCTGGTCATTGTTACATATGGTTTCTGTCATCACTAGTATGCTGGTCATTGTTACATATGGTTTCTGTCATCACTGGTATGCTGGTCATTGTTACATATGGTTTCTGTCATCACTAGTATGCTGGTCATTGTTACATATGGTTTCTGTCATCACTGGTATGCTGGTCATTGTTACATATGGTTTCTGTCATCACTGGTATGCTGGTCATTGTTACAGATGGTTTCTGTCATCACTGGTATGCTGGTCATTGTTACAGATGGTTTCTGTCATCACTGGTATGCTGGTCATTGTTACAGATGGTTTCTGTCATCACTGGTATGCTGGTCATTGTTACATATGGTTTCTGTCATCACTGGTATGCTGGTCATTGTTACATATGGTTTCTGTCATCACTGGTATGCTGGTCATTGTTACATATGGTTTCTGTCATCACTAGTATGCTGGTCATTGTTACATATGGTTTCTGTCATCACTAGTATGCTGGTCATTGTTACATATGGTTTCTGTCATCACTGGTATGCTGGTCATTGTTACATATGGTTTCTGTCATCACTGGTATGCTGGTCATTGTTACATATGGTTTTTGTCATCACTGGTATGCTGGTCATTGTTACAGATGGTTTCTGTCATCACTAGTATGCTGGTCATTGTTACATGTATATGGTTTCTGTCATCACTGGTATGCTGGTCATTGTTACAGATGGTTTCTGTCATCACTGGTATGCTGGTCATTGTTACATATGGTTTCTGTCATCACTAGTATGCTGGTCATTGTTACAGATGGTTTTTGTCATCACAATGGTATGCTGGTCATTGTTACATATGGTTTCTGTCATCACTGGTATGCTGGTCATTGTTACAGATGGTTTTTGTCATCACTGGTATGCTGGTCATTGTTACATATGGTTTCTGTCATCACTGGTATGCTGGTCATTGTTACATATGGTTTCTGTCATCACTGGTATGCTGGTCATTGTTACAGATGGTTTCTGTCATCACTGGTATGCTGGTCATTGTTACATATGGTTTTTGTCATCACTGGTATGCTGGTCATTGTTACATATGGTTTCTGTCATCACTGGTATGCTGGTCATTGTTACATATGGTTTCTGTCATCACTGGTATGCTGGTCATTGTTACAGATGGTTTCTGTCATCACTGGTATGCTGGTCATTGTTACAGATGGTTTCTGTCATCACTGGTATGCTGGTCATTGTTACAGATGGTTTCTGTCATCACTGGTATGCTGGTCATTGTTACATATGGTTTTTGTCATCACTAGTATGCTGGTCATTGTTACAGATGGTTTCTGTCATCACTGGTATGCTGGTCATTGTTACATATGGTTTCTGTCATCACTGGTATGCTGGTCATTGTTACAAATGGTTTCTGTCATCACTGGTATGCTTGTCATTGTTACACATTGTGCGCGCCTTCGTGAGCGAGGCTGGTACTACATATTGTTCATACGAAATGACAAACACAGGTTACAAGCGATAACGCGCAAAAGTACTGGTTTATTAATTTACATCTGACACTAGGTATCAGTAATGCATATATATAGGTACAGTACTACGTATTGCGATACTACGTAATTGCGATACTACTTATTGCGGTAAAAAACTTATGGACAGAAAGAAAAAGAGAAAAGAAAACAAATTATTAGACATGGCAAAAGGTATTAAAATGCATTAACAAGACACGAGAAGTAAATACAAGAAAAATAAACAATCACAAGACAGGCGAAGACAAACAGACACGAAAGTTACAATTACCAAACACTCGTTGGTTAGTCCTTCAACAACAATAAAGAGTTACGTTCTGTACGTTCAACAATAAAGAATTACGTTCCGTACGTTCAACAATACCATAAGCACTAAGAATACTCAAGAAACTTAGCATACATACGTTTAAAACCAAAATGGCTACTTTCAGAAAAATACAAAACGTTGACTCATCAGGCCAGGAATACAAAGCAAACTGTCATACCAAAAAGTCTAACGACAACGTTCCTGCGTTAATCAAAGTCACAAACAAGATATTTACTCATCCACTTTCCCTCAATAACGTTACAAGAAATAAGCCCGTTTACAAACGATCACCACAGACCGCAAGCTTCTTTTACCTAAATTCTTTTAACGTAAGGCTGAAAAAGTCAGAGAAAACGTTTCACTTCGAACTTCGTTAACCACAGAAAACACAAGTTATCATTATAAACATTAGCGACTTTCTAGCGTCTACAAAACATTGCTGTACGTTCACAACACTAAAACAGTTGAACACACAATAAAGAAACACTACAAAAAGTCAGACTTTCAACTCACGTTATACATAAACAACTCACAAAGTCATTACAAAATGGCGACCAAAAACACAACACAAACAAGTAACAACAAAATTACCTTATGCGCTGTGTGGGTTGACCAGCAGTACCAAAACGTGTTGCCTCACAAACGAAGGGCACAAAACGATTCACACTTGAGAAACAACTGTCTCCAAAGAACATTACGTTGACGTTAAAACATAAGAAACACTCCGTTGGTTCACTTGATAACCTTCATACGTTTACATCAAAACCAAACGCTTCCTAAAACCCTCAGATCGACTGACGAGACAGGAGTCAAGCAGCGGTATTTATGGAAACAAAAACCTAACATGGAATAGTTATTCAAAAGTCAAAGGTCACCGGATTGACCAACCAACAACATTCCTAAGACAGAATCGGGTGAAACTACTATTTTACAACCAATCAGTAACCGATCACGCACTCCGTGCATGCCCAAAACTTAAAACGGTATATTTAACAGAAAGAAGGCCAAGGAACAAGCTGACATCACAAAGCTAAAAACACGTGAGTCGCACGTATTCTAAAACTTGCAACGCAGATTCGCAGGGCTCACCTCAAAATCAAAACACGGAAAAGAGCACGTGAATCTCACGGTGTTCTAAGACTAAACGACGCAGTTTGTGACGCTCCGACCAAAACCAGGTCACAACAACTGAACAAGGAGCACGTGAATCTCACGTAAAAATATTAACGCTCCACAAAGCGGGTCACAACAAAGTGACACAATAAAAACACGGTTTACTTCTTTTTACATCGTGCAATGGCTTGAGCAAACGTAATTACAACAAAAAGTAGGTGAATGCATGCCACATCGGCATGCACACTCCCACCGGAAATTATATTAATATAATTTACTTCAAAAACCTTTGTACAAACATATTCCTTATATCAAAAGAAGAATAACGCAGATTTAGACATTTCCAATTTACAACTCAAAATCATTGTGTTGCAAAACATTTACACAACAATATTACGGTTCAATCATTTTCAATGTTTCAACACATCTCGTTTCAACTAAATGCCGTTAGTCATTACTCGACGGCATAAAAAAAACCGCACCACTTAAGCCATAAATGTCCGTTACATCATCTGGTATAAAAACAAACCGCAACAATCTACAACTGTCAAATTGGAAAAACACTCCAAAGTTCAATGTTCTTTCAGTTCGCTTACACAGCTTTGTCTTTGTGATTTTCACAATCTACTAACAGTCATTTTGTGAATCGGTCGCTCTAATATGCGACTATCACCAGTGGGACGGCCGTGATTGTCTAGAGCCTTTGTTCCAACATGCACTTTCACTCGTCTGACCAGTCCATCAGATCCAGGCATCACCTCGATTACACGAGCCATGCACCACTCTGATCTGCACAAGTTCTGGTCATGCAAGACAACAATGCGTAGGGCGTTGATGAAGGAATCACTTGACATGTCATCCAGGGTTTCAATGTGGATTGCCCTAGAGGCAAAACACGTCACGATCAGCCCGTACAAGATTAATGTCATGACCTTGACGCAGTCATCACGGTACCCTCGTTTTTTCTGGCGTTTCAGGCCCATCAGACGTTTGACTGTGGCACCTCTGTTGTCGGGGAGGGACGGTTTCTCTGGTCGAAATGGTAAGGGCATCTCGTAGTGACCAGCTTCGTTGATCTTTACGTTTTCCTTCACGATCTTCATGAACTTTACATCGTCCTGGGACATGGATCCTGAGTCACTTGCAAAGTCTCTTTCCATAACATGTAATGGGTCAGTACACGAGACTTCGTCCACCTGTACCTTGTAGACGTGAGCTACACGTTCTTCTTCCCTCGATCCTGGCTTGACGATGACGCGCATGGACGAGGCTATGCCATCAAAGGCGACGGAATGCGGTGCCTTGCCGACGATGCTCCAACCTAACTTAGTCTCTACTGCGAATGGCAGTCCTTGGACAACGTTTAGGGGCATGAGGGCCTCAGCGCAGTCGTAGCCAATGAGGAGGCCTGCTTCGCAGTCAGGGTACAAGGGGGGCAGTTTTGGAGACAGGTGTTGGAGATGTGGGTAAGCTTTGACAGTCTCTGAGGTGGGGATATGAGTGGGGTCAACGGTCAGATAAGGTCGTGAGATGGCAGAAGGGAGCCTGACAAACTCACGGGAGGAAGGAGACCGGACACGCAATCCAGAGTACTTCCTGCCGGAGACCACAGCATTGTCCTCAGTCAGTGTGGAGACCCTGAGTGTGGTCGGCTGCGATTTGGCTTTAACTTCTTCAGCCACTGACTGCACTACAAAAGTGGCGTTGGACATAGTGTCCAGTAGTGCGTACGTCAGCACTTCTACGTTGGGGTTAGAGTCACTGGAAACGAGAACGGGAACGATCATAGACGTGAAACCGATGCTGTTTTCCTCGCTGGCCTTAAGAGCAGACACCGTAGGAGTCGACGATGACAGTGGCTCTTGAACGTCAGCAGCAGAGGTACGGTAATTGTTCTTGTGTTCACTCGCCCCTTTGTTTTCACTCATACTGTTCTGATATTTGAAATTGTCATCATGAAGACAAGTGGGGTGAGCCTTCTTGCACTTCTTGCACGTCTGTTTCTGCTTACATTGACGGCTCTGGTGATCCTTACTTCTGAGACATCCGTAGCAGATACGGTTCTTGAACAGAAAATCTCGTATCTCAACCAGAGGCTTCTCTATGAGTTCCTTACATGTCCCAGCGTCATGGTCCGGAAGTTGACAGTGCAGACATGCGGTGACATCCTCTGTCAGGGTTGACAGGTTCGTTGTGAACTTTCTTGGTGTCCCCGATGCACTTGTCAAGCCGAAAACAGGGTCGTTAGAAATGTCTGCTTCGAGAGTAACGAACGACACGAGTTCATTGAACAGAGGATACCTCTTCTTTTCAACCTTAGTTCGAGCAACTGTTCTAGACCATCTGTGACTCATCCAGTCTGGGAGCTTTCCGACGATCTTCCGTAAGTACTGGGCATCATCCAGGATGCTCAGTCCACCAACTTCCTGGGCAGCAACGGAACATTGCTGCAAGAAATCGGCCAGACTTCTGAGTCCCTTGGGATCTTTGCTTTTGACTGGGGTCCATTCGTCCAGCTTGGTCCGGAAAGCTTGCGAAACGACGTATGAGTTGCCGAACCGATTTTCCAGCACTTCCATGGCTCTCTCGTAGGCATCACCTTCTCTCAGCAGAAAGAAGCCGGTCACGGCCTCCTTTGCTTGACCTCCGATGTACCGTTGCAGATACAATAACTTCTCACTGCTGGTTATGTTTTGTCTCTCGATGAGGAACGAAAACGACGACCTCCAAATTGGATATTGGAGAGGGTCACCAACAAAAATGCACGGCTCCTGCATCGGCAAGCGGTTGATCATCAGAGCGTCTGATAGGGTTTTGGCGAGAGAGTCCATAGGAGTGTCCTGCTTTGCAGGAGTAGCAAATGGACGTTGGTAGTACGCAGACGGGGGGTAGGAGGCAAATGGACGATCTGCATGACATTCCTTGTCAAAGTTCATGTACGCAGGGGGCCTTGCGTTTTCGTTTCCCCAAATAACTTTGGGGGTGGTCTGATGTGGGTCCAGGAATGTGGGCACGAAAGGCTCTGGTTTGGGATGTAGGTGGGTATCATAGGGGAAACAGGGTGGGGTCACTTGAAAACGTCTGTGGTCCATGCGTTGGTGACGTTCTTCTGGGAAGTAGGTGTGTCGTTCTTGCGTCTCATCACCTTCCCTTGTCTCTGGTAGGTGATAGGACCAACCTGTGTGGTCGAGATCAGGCGGGCGAGAGCCTGTGACGCTTGTCGTTGAGTGTCCAACGTTGTGCAGAGGCGGCTGACCAGTGTATGCACCGAGAGGGTGCTGCAGTGTGGTCAGCAGCGCTGTAGGCCGCATGGAGGATGTAGTTGCAGCCGTCGTGTAGTTAGGTGTGAAGGGCTCCTGATGGACGAAAGGAGCGCTCATTCCGACGTGATGGGGGGCGTTGACATCCTCTCTACGTTGAGGTCCGTACGCCTCGTAGGTGGCGTTGTTGGTAGTAGCGGCGCTTGTCGAGGCGCTGACTCCAACGACGAGGTCCACGACAGGTAACGCGTGCTGTTGTGGCTCAGTCGTTGTGGTTCCTGCGACGAAGTTGGTGACAGCAGCGTTGACGTTGACAGTCGAGATGTCATGGGTGCTGGCGGCTTGGCAGACAGGAACAGACGTGAAGTCCATGGCTGGCTGGTGTGTCCTTTGGTCAGCGATGACGGCGGCTTGGCAGACAGGAACAGACGTGACGTCCAAGGCTGGCTGGTGTGTTCCTTGGTCAGCAATGACGGCAGCACCTGTCCCTATTCCTATCGCTGTATGTTCATTGTTAGGAGGAGGGGCCATAAGACTATACAAGGGAACGAAAGGACGAGGGTGGAACCTAGTGTTCAGCAAATCGACTGACGGTAGATCAGGGAGATCCTGCTGAACGGATTCACCTTGTTCCAATACTTGTAACATAGCTTGTTGTTCTCTTAAGCTAATTTTCAATTCGGTGGACTGAATTTGTCTCAAAGCCTTTTTCTGTTTAATATCTTCAAGAGCTGCTTCAGCTGCGTCCTCGGCCTGTCTAGCTGCTATTCTCTCAGCTTCCTTAGCCTGCCTAGCTGTGTCTTCAGCCTGCCTAGCTGCTTCTTCGGCCTGCCTAGCTGCTGTTCTCTTAGCTTCCTTAGCCTGCCTAGCAGTTTCTTCGATCAGCCTAGCTGCATTTCTCTCAGCTTCCTCAGTCTGCCTAGCTGCTGTTCTCTCAGCTTCCTCAGTCTGCCTAGCTGCAGTTCTCTCAGCTTCCTCAGTCTGCCTAGCTGCTGTTCTCTCAGCATATTGTTGTTGTAAGAGATCCAGTTCACTAAACTGAGCTTCCTTTATTGCGTCACCTTCCACTTTTATGGCCAGGGAAGCAGCCTCTAGTTTAAGAGCCAATTTAGTGTCTTCAGAGCTAACACTTTTAGAGCGGAGAGACTCGGCGCGAGAAGCTACTTGGCTACCTGATCTCCTGCTACCTGACTTGTGGCTAGCTGACTTGTGGATGGCTGACGTAATGCTAGCTGCTTTATGGCTGGCAGACTTAACACTGGCTGACTTGTGGGTGGATGACCCAACGCTAGGTGTAACACTGCTATGCCTGGAAGTAGGCTCCTTAGCCACCTGCACACTAGTCGTTTGTCTGTCAAGAGCTCGATCAATGTCAAACATAATGTTCTGAACTGTTCTCTGAACATCATCCCAACTTTCCTGAATGGTTTCACCGCTACCAATACTACGAAGACCTTTCTCTATGTCACCAAGATCCTTGTACATGCTCAAAACAATTTGTTTCTGACTGGTTAACGACTCTTGATTAGGAGTTTCTTGGTTAAGCTCTGTTACTACCTCACCGATTGCTCGTTCCAAGAATGTTCGTTGTCTTGCAAAGTTTCTAGTTTTGATCTCAATCTGGTAATCTCTACCTTTTTCAGTAGGCTTAATGTCACGCCTAGGCCTTTGAGAATGTTCATCTTCATCGCCGTTAATGTCATAACCTGAAGCTTCCAATGGTTTATCTGCTGGAATCTCCTCCATTACAATGTTCGCTTATTCAAAAGCACTAAAAACCTACATAAGGTTTATCTGTTTAAAAAGTAAAATGAATCGATCTGAGGGTCGTTTGGGATAATACACAAAAGTCACAAAAAATGCGCCGGATACGGAGTAGGAAGATCTCTAACCGACAAGTTGATCTATGTCAAACTATGGTTCACTAACACAGTGACAGGTAACAATAAAGTCTTTTGCTGGTTATCAACAGCTACGTTTACGTTCATTGAGCGTCAATAACAAAAGTTCTTTACTGGGCGTAAGCAGCTAAGTTTGTTTACTTTAGCTAACGTTCTTTCACTGGGCGTCAGCAACTAAAGTTTTTTACTGGGCGACAGCAACTAAGTTTTTTACTGTGCGCGCCTTCGTGAGCGAGGCTGGTACTACATATTGTTCATACGAAATGACAAACACAGGTTACAAGCGATAACGCGCAAAAGTACTGGTTTATTAATTTACATCTGACACTAGGTATCAGTAATGCATATATATAGGTACAGTACTACGTATTGCGATACTACGTAATTGCGATACTACTTATTGCGGTAAAAAACTTATGGACAGAAAGAAAAAGAGAAAAGAAAACAAATTATTAGACATGGCAAAAGGTATTAAAATGCATTAACAAGACACGAGAAGTAAATACAAGAAAAATAAACAATCACAAGACAGGCGAAGACAAACAGACACGAAAGTTACAATTACCAAACACTCGTTGGTTAGTCCTTCAACAACAATAAAGAGTTACGTTCTGTACGTTCAACAATAAAGAATTACGTTCCGTACGTTCAACAATACCATAAGCACTAAGAATACTCAAGAAACTTAGCATACATACGTTTAAAACCAAAATGGCTACTTTCAGAAAAATACAAAACGTTGACTCATCAGGCCAGGAATACAAAGCAAACTGTCATACCAAAAAGTCTAACGACAACGTTCCTGCGTTAATCAAAGTCACAAACAAGATATTTACTCATCCACTTTCCCTCAATAACGTTACAAGAAATAAGCCCGTTTACAAACGATCACCACAGACCGCAAGCTTCTTTTACCTAAATTCTTTTAACGTAAGGCTGAAAAAGTCAGAGAAAACGTTTCACTTCGAACTTCGTTAACCACAGAAAACACAAGTTATCATTATAAACATTAGCGACTTTCTAGCGTCTACAAAACATTGCTGTACGTTCACAACACTAAAACAGTTGAACACACAATAAAGAAACACTACAACAAGTCAGACTTTCAACTCACGTTATACATAAACAACTCACAAAGTAATTACAAAATGGCGACCAAAAACACAACACAAACAAGTAACAACAAAATTACCTTATGCGCTGTGTGGGTTGACCAGCAGTACCAAAACGTGTTGCCTCACAAACGAAGGGCACAAAACGATTCACACTTGAGAAACAACTGTCTCCAAAGAACATTACGTTGACGTTAAAACATAAGAAACACTCCGTTGGTTCACTTGATAACCTTCATACGTTTACATCAAAACCAAACGCTTCCTAAAACCCTCAGATCGACTGACGAGACAGGAGTCAAGCAGCGGTATTTATGGAAACAAAAACCTAACATGGAATAGTTATTCAAAAGTCAAAGGTCACCGGATTGACCAACCAACAACATTCCTAAGACAGAATCGGGTGAAACTACTATTTTACAACCAATCAGTAACCGATCACGCACTCCGTGCATGCCCAAAACTTAAAACGGTATATTTAACAGAAAGAAGGCCAAGGAACAAGCTGACATCACAAAGCTAAAAACACGTGAGTCGCACGTATTCTAAAACTTGCAACGCAGATTCGCAGGGCTCACCTCAAAATCAAAACACGGAAAAGAGCACGTGAATCTCACGGTGTTCTAAGACTAAACGACGCAGTTTGTGACGCTCCGACCAAAACCAGGTCACAACAACTGAACAAGGAGCACGTGAATCTCACGTAAAAATATTAACGCTCCACAAAGCGGGTCACAACAAAGTGACACAATAAAAACACGGTTTACTTCTTTTTACATCGTGCAATGGCTTGAGCAAACGTAATTACAACAAAAAGTAGGTGAATGCATGCCACATCGGCATGCACACATATGGTTTCTGTTATCACTGGTATGCTGGTCATTGTTACATATGGTTTCTGTCATCACTAGTATGCTGGTCATTGTTACAGATGGTTTCTGTCATCACTAGTATGCTGGTCATTGTTACATATGGTTTCTGTCATCACTGGTATGCTGGTCATTGTTACAGATGGTTTCTGTCATCACTAGTATGCTGGTCATTGTTACAGATGGTTTCTGTCATCACTGGTATGCTGGTCATTGTTACATATGGTTTCTGTCATCACTGGTATGCTGGTCATTGTTACAGATGGTTTCTGTC
This sequence comes from Littorina saxatilis, assembly GCF_037325665.1. Lineage (NCBI taxonomy): Eukaryota > Metazoa > Mollusca > Gastropoda > Littorinimorpha > Littorinidae > Littorina > Littorina saxatilis. The sequence goes on along the minus strand of NC_090245.1, from coordinate 104,129 downwards.
ATCACTGGTATGCTGGTCATTGTTACATATGGTTTCTGTCATCACTGGTATGCTGGTCATTGTTACAGATGGTTTCTGTCATCACTGGTATGCTGGTCATTGTTACATATGGTTTCTGTCATCACTGGTATGCTGGTCATTGTTACAGATGGTTTCTGTCATCACTAGTATGCTGGTCATTGTTACATATGGTTTCTGTCATCACTGGTATGCTGGTCATTGTTACAGATGGTTTCTGTCATCACTGGTATGCTGGTCATTGTTACAGGTGGTTTCTGTCATCACTGGTATGCTGGTCATTGTTACATATGGTTTCTGTCATCACTGGTATGCTGGTCATTGTTACAGATGGTTTCTGTCATCACTGGTATGCTGGTCATTGTTACATATGGTTTTTGTCATCACTGGTATGCTGGTCATTGTTACATATGGTTTCTGTCATCACTGGTATGCTGGTCATTGTTACATATGGTTTCTGTCATCACTGGTATGCTGGTCATTGTTACATATGGTTTCTGTCATCACTGGTATGCTGGTCATTGTTACAGGTGGTTTTTGTCATCACTGGTATGCTGGTCATTGTTACATATGGTTTCTGTCATCACTGGTATGCTGGTCATTGTTACAGATGGTTTCTGTCATCACTGGTATGCTGGTCATTGTTACATATGGTTTTTGTCATCACTGGTATGCTGGTCATTGTTACATATGGTTTCTGTCATCACTGGTATGCTGGTCATTGTTACAGATGGTTTCTGTCATCACTGGTATGCTTGTCATTGTTACATATGGTTTTTGTCATCACTGGTATGCTGGTCATTGTTACAGATGGTTTCTGTCATCACTGGTATGCTGGTCATTGTTACATATGGTTTCTGTCATCACTGGTATGCTGGTCATTGTTACAGATGGTTTCTGTCATCACTGGTATGCTGGTCATTGTTACATATGGTTTCTGTCATCACTGGTATGCTGGTCATTGTTACAGGTGGTTTCTGTCATCACTGGTATGCTGGTCATTGTTACAAATGGTTTCTGTCATCACTGGTATGCTGGTCATTGTTACATATGGTTTCTGTCATCACTGGTATGCTGGTCATTGTTACATATGGTTTTTGTCATCACTAGTATGCTGGTCATTGTTACATATGGTTTCTGTCATCACTGGTATGCTGGTCATTGTTACATATGGTTTCTGTAATCACTGGTATGCTGGTCATTGTTACAGATGGTTTCTGTCATCACTGGTATGCTGGTCATTGTTACAGATGGTTTCTGTCATCACTGGTATGCTGGTCATTGTTACATATGGTTTCTGTCATCACTGGTATGCTGGTCATTGTTACATATGGTTTCTGTCATCACTGGTATGCTGGTCATTGTTACAGATGGTTTCTGTCGTCACTGGTATGCTGGTCATTGTTACATATGGTTTCTGTCATCACTGGTATGCTGGTCATTGTTACAGGTGGTTTCTGTCATCACTGGTATGCTGGTCATTGTTACATATGGTTTCTGTCATCACTGGTATGCTGGTCATTGTTACATATGGTTTCTGTCATCACTGGTATGCTGGTCATTGTTACATATGGTTTCTGTCATCACTGGTATGCTGGTCATTGTTACATATGGTTTCTGTCATCACTAGTATGCTGGTCATTGTTACAGGTGGTTTCTGTCATCACTGGTATGCTGGTCATTGTTACAGATGGTTTCTGTCATCACTGGTATGCTGGTCATTGTTACAGATGGTTTTTGTCATCACTGGTATGCTGGTCATTGTTACATATGGTTTCTGTCATCACTGGTATGCTGGTCATTGTTACAGATGGTTTTTGTCATCACTGGTATGCTGGTCATTGTTACATATGGTTTCTGTCATCACTGGTATGCTGGTCATTGTTACATATGGTTTTTGTCATCACTAGTATGCTGGTCATTGTTACATATGGTTTCTGTCATCACTGGTATGCTGGTCATTGTTACATATGGTTTCTGTCATCACTGGTATGCTGGTCATTGTTACAGATGGTTTCTGTCATCACTGGTATGCTGGTCATTGTTACAGATGGTTTCTGTCATCACTGGTATGCTTGTCATTGTTACATATGGTTTCTGTCATCACTGGTATGCTGGTCATTGTTACATATGGTTTCTGTCATCACTGGTATGCTGGTCATTGTTACAGATGGTTTCTGTCATCACTGGTATGCTGGTCATTGTTACAGATGGTTTCTGTCATCACTGGTATGCTGGTCATTGTTACAGATGGTTTCTGTCATCACTGGTATGCTGGTCATTGTTACATATGGTTTCTGTCATCACTGGTATGCTGGTCATTGTTACAGATGGTTTCTGTCATCACTGGTATGCTGGTCATTGTTACAGATGGTTTCTGTCATCACTAGTATGCTGGTCATTGTTACAGATGGTTTTTGTCATCACTGGTATGCTGGTCATTGTTACAGATGGTTTCTGTCATCACTAGTATGCTGGTCATTGTTACATATGGTTTCTGTCATCACTAGTATGCTGGTCATTGTTACATATGGTTTCTGTCATCACTGGTATGCTGGTCATTGTTACAGATGGTTTCTGTCATCACTAGTATGCTGGTCATTGTTACATATGGTTTCTGTCATCACTAGTATGCTGGTCATTGTTACAGATGGTTTCTGTCATCACTGGTATGCTGGTCATTGTTACAGATGGTTTCTGTCATCACTAGTATGCTGGTCATTGTTACATATGGTTTCTGTCATCACTAGTATGCTGGTCATTGTTACATATGGTTTCTGTCATCACTGGTATGCTGGTCATTGTTACATATGGTTTCTGTCATCACTAGTATGCTGGTCATTGTTACATATGGTTTCTGTCATCACTGGTATGCTGGTCATTGTTACAGATGGTTTCTGTCATCACTGGTATGCTGGTCATTGTTACAGATGGTTTCTGTCATCACTGGTATGCTGGTCATTGTTACAGATGGTTTCTGTCATCACTGGTATGCTGGTCATTGTTACATATGGTTTCTGTCATCACTGGTATGCTGGTCATTGTTACAGATGGTTTCTGTCATCACTGGTATGCTGGTCATTGTTACATATGGTTTCTGTCATCACTGGTATGCTGGTCATTGTTACATATGGTTTCTGTCATCACTGGTATGCTGGTCATTGTTACAGGTGGTTTTTGTCATCACTGGTATGCTGGTCATTGTTACATATGGTTTCTGTCATCACTGGTATGCTGGTCATTGTTACATATGGTTTCTGTCATCACTGGTATGCTGGTCATTGTTACAGGTGGTTTCTGTCATCACTGGTATGCTGGTCATTGTTACATATGGTTTCTGTCATCACTGGTATGCTGGTCATTGTTACATATGGTTTCTGTCATCACTGGTATGCTGGTCATTGTTACAGATGGTTTCTGTCATCACTGGTATGCTGGTCATTGTTACATATGGTTTCTGTCATCACTAGTATGCTGGTCATTGTTACATATGGTTTCTGTCATCACTGGTATGCTGGTCATTGTTACAGATGGTTTCTGTCATCACTGGTATGCTGGTCATTGTTACATATGGTTTCTGTCATCACTGGTATGCTGGTCATTGTTACATATGGTTTCTGTCATCACTGGTATGCTGGTCATTGTTACATATGGTTTCTGTCATCACTGGTATGCTGGTCATTGTTACATATGGTTTCTGTCATCACTAGTATGCTGGTCATTGTTACAGATGGTTTCTGTCATCACTGGTATGCTGGTCATTGTTACAGGTGGTTTCTGTCATCACTGGTATGCTGGTCATTGTTACATATGGTTTCTGTCATCACTGGTATGCTGGTCATTGTTACATATGGTTTCTGTCATCACTGGTATGCTGGTCATTGTTACAGATGGTTTCTGTCATCACTGGTATGCTGGTCATTGTTACATATGGTTTCTGTCATCACTGGTATGCTGGTCATTGTTACAGATGGTTTCTGTCATCACTGGTATGCTGGTCATTGTTACATATGGTTTCTGTCATCACTGGTATGCTGGTCATTGTTACAGATGGTTTCTGTCATCACTGGTATGCTGGTCATTGTTACAGATGGTTTCTGTCATCACTGGTATGCTGGTCATTGTTACATATGGTTTCTGTCATCACTGGTATGCTGGTCATTGTTACATATGGTTTCTGTCATCACTGGTATGCTGGTCATTGTTACAGGTGGTTTTTGTCATCACTGGTATGCTGGTCATTGTTACATATGGTTTTTGTCATCACTGGTATGCTGGTCATTGTTACATATGGTTTCTGTCATCACTGGTATGCTGGTCATTGTTACAGGTGGTTTTTGTCATCACTGGTATGCTGGTCATTGTTACATATGGTTTCTGTCATCACTAGTATGCTGGTCATTGTTACATATGGTTTCTGTCATCACTGGTATGCTGGTCATTGTTACAGATGGTTTCTGTCATCACTGGTATGCTGGTCATTGTTACATATGGTTTCTGTCATCACTAGTATGCTGGTCATTGTTACATATGGTTTCTGTCATCACTGGTATGCTGGTCATTGTTACATATGGTTTCTGTCATCACTGGTATGCTGGTCATTGTTACAGATGGTTTCTGTCATCACTGGTATGTTGGTCATTGTTACATATGGTTTCTGTCATCACTAGTATGCTGGTCATTGTTACAGATGGTTTCTGTCATCACTGGTATGCTGGTCATTGTTACAGGTGGTTTCTGTCATCACTGGTATGCTGGTCATTGTTACAGGTGGTTTCTGTCATCACTGGTATGCTGGTCATTGTTACAGATGGTTTCTGTCATCACTGGTATGCTGGTCATTGTTACAGATGGTTTCTGTCATCACTGGTATGCTGGTCATTGTTACAGATGGTTTTTGTCATCACAATGGTATGCTGGTCATTGTTACATATGGTTTTTGTCATCACTGGTATGCTGGTCATTGTTACAGATGGTTTTTGTCATCACTGGTATGCTGGTCATTGTTACATATGGTTTCTGTCATCACTGGTATGCTGGTCATTGTTACATATGGTTTTTGTCATCACTGGTATGCTGGTCATTGTTACATATGGTTTCTGTCATCACTGGTATGCTGGTCATTGTTACAGATGGTTTCTGTCATCACTAGTATGCTGGTCATTGTTACAGATGGTTTTTGTCATCACTGGTATGCTGGTCATTGTTACAGGTGGTTTCTGTCATCACTGGTATGCTGGTCATTGTTACATATGGTTTCTGTCATCACTAGTATGCTGGTCATTGTTACAGATGGTTTTTGTCATCACTGGTATGCTGGTCATTGTTACAGGTGGTTTCTGTCATCACTGGTATGCTGGTCATTGTTACAGATGGTTTCTGTCATCACTAGTATGCTGGTCATTGTTACAGATGGTTTCTGTCATCACTGGTATGCTGGTCATTGTTACAGATGGTTTCTGTCATCACTAGTATGCTGGTCATTGTTACATATGGTTTCTGTCATCACTAGTATGCTGGTCATTGTTACATATGGTTTCTGTCATCACTGGTATGCTGGTCATTGTTACATATGGTTTCTGTCATCACTGGTATGCTGGTCATTGTTACAGATGGTTTCTGTCATCACTGGTATGCTGGTCATTGTTACAGATGGTTTCTGTCATCACTGGTATGCTGGTCATTGTTACATATGGTTTCTGTCATCACTGGTATGCTGGTCATTGTTACAGATGGTTTTTGTCATCACTGGTATGCTGGTCATTGTTACATATGGTTTCTGTCATCACTGGTATGCTGGTCATTGTTACATATGGTTTCTGTCATCACTGGTATGCTGGTCATTGTTACAGATGGTTTCTGTCATCACTGGTATGCTTGTCATTGTTACATATGGTTTCTGTCATCACTGGTATGCTGGTCATTGTTACATATGGTTTCTGTCATCACTGGTATGCTGGTCATTGTTACATATGGTTTCTGTCATCACTGGTATGCTGGTCATTGTTACAGATGGTTTTTGTCATCACTGGTATGCTGGTCATTGTTACATATGGTTTCTGTCATCACTGGTATGCTGGTCATTGTTACATATGGTTTCTGTCATCACTGGTATGCTGGTCATTGTTACAGGTGGTTTCTGTCATCACTGGTATGCTGGTCATTGTTACAGATGGTTTCTGTCATCACTGGTATGCTGGTCATTGTTACATATGGTTTCTGTCATCACTGGTATGCTGGTCATTGTTACAAATGGTTTCTGTCATCACTGGTATGCTGGACATTGTTACAGATGGTTTCTGTCATCACTGGTATGCTGGTCATTGTTACATATGGTTTCTGTCATCACTGGTATGCTGGTCATTGTTACATATGGTTTCTGTCATCACTGGTATGCTGGTCATTGTTACATATGGTTTCTGTCATCACTGGTATGCTGGTCATTGTTACATATGGTTTTTGTCATCACTGGTATGCTGGTCATTGTTACATATGGTTTCTGTCATCACTGGTATGCTGGTCATTGTTACATATGGTTTCTGTCATCACTGGTATGCTGGTCATTGTTACATATGGTTTCTGTCATCACTGGTATGCTGGTCATTGTTACATATGGTTTCTGTCATCACTAGTATGCTGGTCATTGTTACATATGGTTTCTGTCATCACTAGTATGCTGGTCATTGTTACATATGGTTTCTGTCATCACTGGTATGCTGGTCATTGTTACATATGGTTTCTGTCATCACTGGTATGCTGGTCATTGTTACAGGTGGTTTCTGTCATCACTGGTATGTTGGTCATTGTTACATATGGTTTCTGTCATCACTGGTATGCTGGTCATTGTTACATATGGTTTCTGTCATCACTGGTATGCTGGTCATTGTTACATATGGTTTCTGTCATCACTGGTATGCTGGTCATTGTTACATATGGTTTCTGTCATCACTGGTATGCTGGTCATTGTTACATATGGTTTCTGTCATCACTAGTATGCTGGTCATTGTTACAGATGGTTTCTGTCATCACTGGTATGCTGGTCATTGTTACATATGGTTTCTGTCATCACTGGTATGCTGGTCATTGTTACATATGGTTTCTGTCATCACTGGTATGCTGGTCATTGTTACATATGGTTTCTGTCATCACTGGTATGCTGGTCATTGTTACATATGGTTTCTGTCATCACTGGTATGCTGGTCATTGTTACATATGGTTTCTGTCATCACTAGTATGCTGGTCATTGTTACATATGGTTTCTGTCATCACTGGTATGCTGGTCATTGTTACATATGGTTTCTGTCATCACTAGTATGCTGGTCATTGTTACAGATGGTTTCTGTCATCACTAGTATGCTGGTCATTGTTACATATGGTTTCTGTCATCACTAGTATGCTGGTCATTGTTACATATGGTTTCTGTCATCACTGGTATGCTGGTCATTGTTACATATGGTTTCTGTCATCACTGGTATGCTGGTCATTGTTACATATGGTTTCTGTCATCACTGGTATGCTGGTCATTGTTACAGGTGGTTTCTGTCATCACTGGTATGCTGGTCATTGTTACATATGGTTTCTGTCATCACTGGTATGCTGGTCATTGTTACATATGGTTTTTGTCATCACTAGTATGCTGGTCATTGTTACATATGGTTTCTGTCATCACTGGTATGCTGGTCATTGTTACATATGGTTTCTGTCATCACTGGTATGCTGGTCATTGTTACATATGGTTTCTGTCATCACTAGTATGCTGGTCATTGTTACAGATGGTTTCTGTCATCACTGGTATGCTGGTCATTGTTACAGATGGTTTCTGTCATCACTGGTATGCTGGTCATTGTTACATATGGTTTCTGTCATCACTGGTATGCTGGTCATTGTTACATATGGTTTCTGTCATCACTGGTATGCTGGTCATTGTTACATATGGTTTCTGTCATCACTGGTATGCTGGTCATTGTTACATATGGTTTCTGTCATCACTGGTATGCTGGTCATTGTTACATATGGTTTCTGTCATCACTGGTATGCTGGTCATTGTTACATATGGTTTCTGTCATCACTGGTATGCTGGTCATTGTTACATATGGTTTCTGTCATCACTGGTATGCTGGTCATTGTTACATATGGTTTCTGTCATCACTAGTATGCTGGTCATTGTTACAGATGGTTTCTGTCATCACTGGTATGCTGGTCATTGTTACATATGGTTTCTGTCATCACTGGTATGCTGGTCATTGTTACATATGGTTTCTGTCATCACTGGTATGCTGGTCATTGTTACAGATGGTTTTTGTCATCACTGGTATGCTGGTCATTGTTACATATGGTTTCTGTCATCACTGGTATGCTGGTCATTGTTACATATGGTTTCTGTCATCACTGGTATGCTGGTCATTGTTACATATGGTTTCTGTCATCACTGGTATGCTGGTCATTGTTACATATGGTTTCTGTCATCACTGGTATGCTGGTCATTGTTACATATGGTTTCTGTCATCACTGGTATGCTGGTCATTGTTACATATGGTTTCTGTCATCACTGGTATGCTGGTCATTGTTACATATGGTTTCTGTCATCACTGGTATGCTGGTCATTGTTACATATGGTTTCTGTCATCACTGGTATGCTGGTCATTGTTACATATGGTTTCTGTCATCACTGGTATGCTGGTCATTGTTACATATGGTTTCTGTCATCACTGGTATGCTGGTCATTGTTACATATGGTTTCTGTCATCACTGGTATGCTGGTCATTGTTACATATGGTTTCTGTCATCACTGGTATGCTGGTCATTGTTACAGATGGTTTCTGTCATCACTGGTATGCTGGTCATTGTTACATATGGTTTCTGTCATCACTGGTATGCTGGTCATTGTTACATATGGTTTCTGTCATCACTGGTATGCTGGTCATTGTTACATATGGTTTCTGTCATCACTGGTATGCTGGTCATTGTTACATATGGTTTCTGTCATCACTGGTATGCTGGTCATTGTTACAGATGGTTTCTGTCATCACTGGTATGCTGGTCATTGTTACATATGGTTTCTGTCATCACTGGTATGCTGGTCATTGTTACATATGGTTTCTGTCATCACTGGTATGCTGGTCATTGTTACATATGGTTTCTGTCATCACTGGTATGCTGGTCATTGTTACAGATGGTTTCTGTCATCACTGGTATGCTGGTCATTGTTACATATGGTTTCTGTCATCACTGGTATGCTGGTCATTGTTACAGATGGTTTCTGTCATCACTGGTATGCTGGTCATTGTTACAGATGGTTTCTGTCATCACTGGTATGCTGGTCATTGTTACATATGGTTTCTGTCATCACTGGTATGCTGGTCATTGTTACATATGGTTTCTGTCATCACTGGTATGCTGGTCATTGTTACAGATGGTTTCTGTCATCACTGGTATGCTGGTCATTGTTACATATGGTTTCTGTCATCACTGGTATGCTGGTCATTGTTACATATGGTTTCTGTCATCACTGGTATGCTGGTCATTGTTACATATGGTTTCTGTCATCACTGGTATGCTGGTCATTGTTACATATGGTTTCTGTCATCACTGGTATGCTGGTCATTGTTACATATGGTTTCTGTCATCACTGGTATGCTGGTCATTGTTACATATGGTTTCTGTCATCACTGGTATGCTTGTCATTGTTACATATGGTTTCTGTCATCACTGGTATGCTGGTCATTGTTACATATGGTTTCTGTCATCACTGGTATGCTGGTCATTGTTACATATGGTTTCTGTCATCACTGGTATGCTGGTCATTGTTACATATGGTTCTGTCATCACTGGTATGCTGGTCATTGTTACAGATGGTTTCTGTCATCACTGGTATGCTGGTCATTGTTACAGATGGTTTCTGTCATCACTGGTATGCTGGTCATTGTTACATGTGGTTTCTGTCATCACTGGTATGCTGGTCATTGTTACATATGGTTTCTGTCATCACTGGTATGCTGGTCATTGTTACATATGGTTTCTGTCATCACTGGTATGCTGGTCATTGTTACAGATGGTTTCTGTCATCACTGGTATGCTGGTCATTGTTACAGGTGGTTTCTGTCATCACTGGTATGCTGGTCATTGTTACATATGGTTTCTGTCATCACTGGTATGCTGGTCATTGTTACATATGGTTTCTGTCATCACTGGTATGCTGGTCATTGTTACAGATGGTTTCTGTCATCACTGGTATGCTGGTCATTGTTACATATGGTTTCTGTCATCACTGGTATGCTGGTCATTGTTACATATGGTTTCTGTCATCACTGGTATGCTGGTCATTGTTACAGATGGTTTCTGTCATCACTGGTATGCTGGTCATTGTTACATATGGTTTTTGTCATCACTGGTATGCTGGTCATTGTTACATATGGTTTCTGTCATCACTGGTATGCTGGTCATTGTTACATATGGTTTTTGTCATCACTGGTATGCTGGTCATTGTTACATATGGTTTCTGTCATCACTGGTATGCTTGTCATTGTTACAGATGGTTTCTGTCATCACTGGTATGCTGGTCATTGTTACATATGGTTTCTGTCATCACTGGTATGCTGGTCATTGTTACAGATGGTTTCTGTCATCACTGGTATGCTGGTCATTGTTACATATGGTTTCTGTCATCACTGGTATGCTGGTCATTGTTACATATGGTTTCTGTCATCACTGGTATGCTGGTCATTGTTACAGATGGTTTCTGTCATCACTGGTATGCTGGTCATTGTTACATATGGTTTCTGTCATCACTGGTATGCTGGTCATTGTTACAGGTGGTTTCTGTTATCACTGGTATGCTGGTCATTGTTACAGATGGTTTCTGTCATCACTGGTATGCTGGTCATTGTTACAGGTGGTTTCTGTCATCACTGGTATGCTGGTCATTGTTACAGATGGTTTCTGTCATCACTGGTATGCTGGTCATTGTTACAGATGGTTTCTGTCATCACTGGTATGCTGGTCATTGTTACATATGGTTTCTGTCATCACTAGTATGCTGGTCATTGTTACAGATGGTTTCTGTTATCACTGGTATGCTGGTCATTGTTACAGATGGTTTCTGTCATCACTGGTATGCTGGTCATTGTTACAGGTGGTTTCTGTCATCACTGGTATGCTGGTCATTGTTACAGATGGTTTCTGTCATCACTGGTATGCTGGTCATTGTTACAGATGGTTTCTGTCATCACTGGTATGCTGGTCATTGTTACATATGGTTTTTGTCATCAATGGTATGTTGGTCATTGTTACAGGTGGTTTCTGTTATCACTGGTATGCTGGTCATTGTTACATATGGTTTCTGTCATCACTGGTATGCTGGTCATTGTTACAGATGGTTTCTGTCATCACTGGTATGTTGGTCATTGTTACATATGGTTTTTGTCATCACTGGTATGTTGGTCATTGTTACATATGGTTTCTGTCATCACTGGTATGTTGGTCATTGTTACAGGTGGTTTCTGTCATCACTGGTATGCTGGTCATTGTTACATATGGTTTCTGTCATCACTAGTATGCTGGTCATTGTTACATATGGTTTCTGTTATCACTGGTATGCTGGTCATTGTTACAGATGGTTTCTGTCATCACTGGTATGCTGGTCATTGTTACAGATGGTTTCTGTCATCACTGGTATGCTGGTCATTGTTACAGATGGTTTCTGTCATCACTGGTATGCTGGTCATTGTTACATATGGTTTCTGTCATCACTGGTATGCTGGTCATTGTTACATATGGTTTCTGTCATCACTGGTATGCTGGTCATTGTTACAGATGGTTTCTGTCATCACTGGTATGCTGGTCATTGTTACATATGGTTTCTGTCATCACTGGTATGCTGGTCATTGTTACAGATGGTTTCTGTCATCACTGGTATGCTGGTCATTGTTACATATGGTTTCTGTCATCACTGGTATGCTGGTCATTGTTACATATGGTTTCTGTCATCACTAGTATGCTGGTCATTGTTACAGGTGGTTTCTGTCATCACTGGTATGCTGGTCATTGTTACATATGGTTTCTGTCATCACTGGTATGCTGGTCATTGTTACATATGGTTTCTGTCATCACTGGTATGCTGGTCATTGTTACAGATGGTTTCTGTCATCACTGGTGGCGGCGGCGCTGGGAACACTGCTGATCGTCATTGTGGGACTGCTGGAGTTTGTGGCCTACTTTGTGGACAGGGACCAGCGAGACATTCTTCACCCCTACATCGGTGAGACAGACATTTCTGTGTCATGGGAGTTTAGGGTTATAACTGACAGTCCTGTGTCATGGGAGTTATAGTCATAACTGACAGTCCTGTGTCATGAGAGTTATAGTTATAACTGACAGTCCTGTGTCATGAGAGTTAGAGTTATAACGGACAGTCCTATGTCATGAGAGTTAGGGTTATAACCACTGGAGTTTGTCTAATAAGAGTTAGGGTTATCACATGAGTTATGGATGTTATTACTGATGTGAAAACATCCATCCAACGGGTCACAAGACACCATTTCAAGTCACAGTAGTTTATTTAGGATGCACTCAGGATAACACCTCAGTAACCAAAAACCTGGAACATAATACAATGCAAATAAGTCATGACAGCAAGTAACCATCATTATAATTATACAAAGAAAGTGTCAAACAATGAATGCAAAAATAGCATGTAGTCTTATCAGAATACAGGAAAAATGGATCATCAATGGTGATGACTAACACATCACCAGTGAAATTACACAACTGCATGGAAAATGCAATCAAGTACTGCATAAAAACGGGTTTAATTAATAACAGATCTAAGTTCAGAGGCATGTAACTCAATAATAAAGTGAAATTACACAACTGCATGGAAAATGCAATCAAGTACTGCATAAAAACGGGTTTAATAACAGATCTAAGTTCAGAGGCATGTAACTCAATAATAAAGTAAACATGTTACCATCAAAGTGCACATCATACTAAACACACCTCAAGGCAATTTAGGCAACGCCAGCCTAGTCAGCTATGGCCTCATCCACATGACAGCAACTGACAACCGTACAGCTGAAAATATACATTTTCATGTCAATAAA
>NC_090245.1:59445-90814 GCF_037325665.1 Littorina saxatilis | reverse complement strand
TTTTTTACCAGAGCGTAGAGGTGGAGAATCGTTTAAACTCTGTTCTGTTGTGTCTTCTTTCAGACGACAACAATGGCGCCCTGCTGAACGCTGAGCTGGGGAACTTCACAAACGCTTTGGGTGAGCTCTTATGAAATTTACAACCATTGTTCTAAAAGCAAAGACGGCAAGAACAAACCAAAACACCACAACAACAACAGACAAACAAACATACAAACTGCAACAAAAAACAACCAAACAAACAACATTGACTGCATACGTTCTTGAATCAGCCTATTGAACACAATCGACTAGATTCACAAACACACATTTATAAAGTTTCCAAGATAATCTTGTTAGTGCAAAAAGTCAGGTTTTTGCTACATATACAGGTAGTGCATTTAGTGTTGACAGGCGAGCATGTACATACAGAGGGCAACATATCAAATAATGGTCAGCTGTTTCGTTCATATGGCCGTACGCGCACTTGGGATTTTAGTTCAAGTGACGTTTACGCAAATCAGGATTTAATTTACTAATGTTTACGAGCATTCTGCAGTCACGAATCTCTTCCAGTCTTTACCACAGTAATAATAGCCACATACATTCAGGAATACTTAAATAATGTTTAAATCCACTGTTTGAGTTCGTGGTTTTAATGTTGTGAGGCAAGTTGTTCAACAGCAGAGTGGTGCTACTCAGTTCGATGAGCGGGGACTCCACTTTCTAATGGTCTTCTAGGCTATGGGTTCACATCAGAAGTTAAAGTTGGCAAGAAATGTGATAAGTGTGAGGGCATTTGCCATGTACCATGTATGATATCCAGTCAATGTATGTCTTCCCGGTCTTTGTGTAAGGTTACAGAACCCACTTTCTTTATAATTGTGTTCGTTGCTGGTGCCACGCACACCACCGATTATAATTCGGATGTAATTATGCCAGAGCAGTTAAACCACAGAATGTCTGCAGAATCGGAATGTGAAAGAATACAGGATTTTTTTCTCATCAGTTCCAATCTGTGTAGGACTGTATTTGCATAGTCACTTAGCATAGTCACTTAGCATAGTCACTTAGCATAGTCACTTAGCATAGTCACTTAGCATAGTCACTTAGTTTAGTCACTTAGCATAGTCACTTAGCATAGTCACTTAGCATAGTCACTTAGCATAGTCACTTAGCATAGTCACTTAGCATAGTCACTTAGTTTAGTCACTTAGCATAGTCACTTAGCATAGTCACTGAGCATAGTCACTGAGCATAGTCACTTAGTTTAGTCACTTAGCATAGTCACTTAGCATAGTCACTTAGCATAGTCACTTAGCATAGTCACTTAGCATAGTCACTTAGCATAGTCACTTAGTTTAGTCACTTAGCATAGTCACTTAGCATAGTCACTTAGTTACGGACGTAGCTTTCCGAACATACAGTTAAATATCAAACATTTTGTGCTGAGCTCAAAATGAGCTTGTTGTTTCCTGAGTCAGAATGAAGACTTTTCTCGAAGTGATTGGCCCCGGGGGTTTAGTCAATGGAAGAATGTTGAGGTAACTATTGGCGTGTGTAGTTTCCATGGTGACAAGGGGTTCTATGTTTGGTCATAGAGCAGTGATGTCAACAAAACCATACAGCAAAGAACAACATCAATTTCACACTTCTTGAAACGGAGCAATGTTTGGCAGGGTTTGACATCGCGGAAAAAAACAAACACACTCGGGACATTTCATTCTGTGCCGTTCTTTACCCTGGGAACAGCAAACCCACACACTCGGGACATTAAATCTATTTGATTCTGTGCCGTTCTTTACTCTGGGAACAGCAAACCCACACACTCGGGACATTAAATCTATTTCATTCTGTGCCGTTCTTTACCCTGGGAACAGCAAACCCACACACTCGGGACATTAAATCTATTTGATTCTGTGCCGTTCTTTACTCTGGGAACAGCAAACCCACACACTCGGGACATTAAATCTATTTGATTCTGTGCCGTTCTTTACTCTGGGAACAGCAAACCCACACACTCGGGACATTAAATCTATTTCATTCTGTGCCGTGCTTTACTCTGGGAACAGCAAACCCACACACTCGGGACATTAAATCTATTTCATTCTGTGCCGTGCTTTACCCTGGGAACAGCAAACCCACACACTCGGGACATTAAATCTATTTCATTCTGTGCCGTTCTTTACCCTGGGAACAGCAAACCCACACACTCGGGACATTAAATCTATTTGATTCTGTGCCGTTCTTTACTCTGGGAACAGCAAACCCACACACTCGGGACATTAAATCTATTTGATTCTGTGCCGTTCTTTACTCTGGGAACAGCAAACCCACACCAACAATCCTTCTACCGCCGCTGTCGCTCCTTCCTTTACTGGTGTAGGCTATAAATACTCTTCCAAAGCTGACCGCACATGTACATTTCGTACACTCAATCTCATTCCTCTTTCTGACCATTTTATTCCAGAGCTCTACGAAGTGTGTGGAACGGCGAACAACAATGTGATAGAGTGACGTCATGCACGTTCGGTGTTGTTATTGAAACAAGTTTCAATGCCGTGACCTTCTTCAATAAAATGTAGAGCATTGTCAAGATTTTGTATTTTTGTGTGAACATGTTGTTGGCACGAAAAAACCCATTCATCTTTTTATCATCATCGAAGCAGCAAGTGCAGCATCTGAAACTAAATAACGTGTGTGTGTGTGTGTGTGTGTGTGTGTGTGTGTGTGTGTGTGTGTGTGTGTGTGTGTGTGTGTGTGTGTGTGTGTGTGTGTGTGTGTGATTTGTAGTGGTCGTCACAGTATCAACTGCAAACATCGGGAAGGATCCCTCCCCCCAACACTAACACACACACACACACACACACACACACACACACACACACACACACACACACACACACACACGTGTACACACACACACGTGCACACACGCACGCACACACACACAAACACACACACGTGCACACACAAGCACACACACTCAAGCACACACACAGACACACACATACACGTGCACACACACGCACACACACACACAAACACATACACACACACACATACACACACACACACATACACACACACACACAAACACACACACGCATTCATAAACACACACACACACACACACACACACACTTACACAAACACACTGACTCACGCACACACACACGCGCACATGGACACACACACGCACAGAACAAAGTGTAGTCCGGATCACAGCTAAATGGAATGGTTAAGAGCACCAAGGATTGGTAGTGACTAACGTGTGATTGTCAGTGCTGAGCACAGAACACAACAACGTGTTATTGTCAGTGCTGAGCACAGAACACAACAACGTGTGATTACTCAAAGTGTTGTAAGAAAATAGTTCACTCTCCGGAGCACGCAGTAACCATATGAAAACAAAGATGTCTACCTTCCTCATAGAGATTACACAATGTTCAAAGTCAAAGAGTGTACTACAATAGTTTACAGTCCGGCGAACACAGTAGCCTAACCGTTGGAGAACGATGCAGCGTGTGACGTCTGAGGTCAGAGGTCGAGGATAACGTTGTCCGGGGTCTCCTGTGTGAACCTGCTTGTCCATTATTCTGAAACGATGAATGCGATTGGTCCATTATTCTGAAACGATGAATGCGATTGGTCCATTATTCGAATATGTCGAATGCAAGTTGTCTTAAGCGTAAATGCGGTTAGTCCATTATTCTGAAATGTCGAATGCGATTGGTCCATTATTCTGAAATGTCGAATGCAATTGGTCCATCAAAGTCAAACGTTGAATGCGATTGGTCCGTTATTTTGATTTGTTGAATGCGATTGGTCAATTATTCTGAAACGTTGAATGCGATGTCTTCCACCTCTATTTTGTGTAAAGTTCCTCAAAAATGACCACAGAAAATGCATGCCTTTGAAACAGAGAACAAGGTACATCGCACACAAGACAAATGAATAAAACAATTCAGGCCGGACCACAGCCTATTGGTGAGTCGTACCTTTCTCACCTGTGACAGAGAAGATGGTCGTACCTTTCTCACCTGAGACAGAGACGGTGGTCGTACCTTTCTCATCTGAGACAGAGATGATGGTCGTACCTTTCTCACCTGTGACAAAGATGGTGGTCGTACCTTTCTCACCTGAGACAGAGATGGTGGTCGTACCTTTCTCACCTGAGACAGAGATGGTGGTCGTACCTTTCTCACCTGTGACAGAGATGGTGGTCGTACCTTTCTCACATGTGACAGAGATGGTGGTCGTACCTTTCTCACCTGAGACAGAGATGGTGGTCGTACCTTTCTCACCTGAGACAGAGATGGTGGTCGTACCTTTCTCACCTGAGACAGAGATGGTGGTCGTACCTTTCTCACCTGAGACAGAGATGGTGGTCGTACCTTTCTCACCTGAGACAGAGATGGTGGTCGTACCTTTCTCACCTGAGACAGAGATGATGGTCGTACCTTTCTCACCTGAGACAGAGATGGTGGTCGTACCTTTCTCACCTGAGACAAAGATGGTGGTCGTACCTTTCTCACCTGTGACAGAGATGGTGGTCGTACCTTTCTCACCTGTGACAGAGATGGTGGTCGTACCTTTCTCACCTGAGACAGAGATGATGGTCGTACCTTTCTCACCTGAGACAAAGATGGTGGTCGTACCTTTCTCACCTGTGACAGAGATGATGGTCGTACCTTTCTCACCTGAGACAGAGACGGTGGTCGTACCTTTCTCATCTGAGACAGAGATGGTGGTCGTACCTTTCTCACCTGTGACAGAGATGCGGGCCATAACCTCGATATTTCCCAGGGAGTTGCTGGCTCGACACAGGTAGTTCCCGTCGTCCTGGTCCTGCACGTTGCTGATCCGTAACGTGCCGTCTGCAGACACCGTCACCCGCCCGCTCGCCTCGTCCAGCTGTACACACACCACACAGGATAAGGAGAAGAATAAGGCGGCAAACACAATGACTTCATTTTGGAGTTCAACCTTTGGAGGCCATTTTATCAACAACCACACAACGTATCGCGCTGTTCGGCTTATGACAGCTATACGTGTTGCATGTTAACAATTGCCTTTATCGCGCTGTTCGGCTTATGACAGCTATACGTGTTGCATGTTAACAATTGCCTTTATCGCGCTGTTCGGCTTATGACAGCTATACGTGTTGCATGTTAACAATTGCCTTTATCGCGCTGTTCGGCTTATGACAGCTATACGTGTTGCATGTTAACAATTGCCTTTATCCAGGTTCACAATAGTTTGAAATTTGAATGATGAAGGTATGATAATGACCGACCTCCCATGGTCGCCAATACTGCCGAATGATGAAGGTATGATAATGGCCGACCCCCCATGGTCGCCAATACTGCCGAATGATGAAGGTATGATAATGGCCGATCCCCCATGGTCGCCAATACTGCCGAATGATGAAGGTATGATAATGGCCGATCCCCCATGGTCGCCAATACTGCCGAATGATGAAGGTATGATAATGACCGACCCCCCCATGGTCGCCAATACTGCCGAATGACTCCAATGCATATAGCCTAGCGGCGAGTTCAAAGGAGACCCACCTGTCCCCACAACCTGCTCCACACCACGGTGGGCGGGGGGTTGCCCGTGACAACGCACTGCAGGGTGGCGGTCCCTCCCCTCTCCACCTCCTCGTTGCTAGGTGAGACCTGGACGAAGGGACCGCCTGGAAAAGAAACAAATGCCGGATCAATACGTCAACGAGATACTTATTGAAAAGAAATCCGTCTGGAGATATTATCTGGGCGAATTCACATGCAAAGTCTCGTAAACATTATATGCTAGGTCATTTTCTGGGAATCCCTGTGCATGCTCACACACACACACACACACACACATACACACACACCGTCACACACACACACACACACACGCGCGCTCGCACACTCACACACACAAACACGCACACACACACGCACACACACACACGCACACACACACGCGCGCGCGCACACACACAAACACGCACACACACACGCACCCACACACACGCACACACACACGCACACACACACACGCACGAGCTTACATAAATTCTATCTTTGTCTCGATTCCCAGTCTGCCGAAATACGATAAGTCAAATATAAAATCAACAGGAAAAATCCCACAACTGCCCCACAGTGTCGCCTGTATCACATGTTGTCAACACCACTTGGCGATCCAGGTGTTACCTACTGATCCAAGTGTTACCTACTGATCCAGGTGTTACCTACTGATCCAAGTGTTTCTTCTGACATGTGACGACATAAAAGCTTCCGGTACAGACTAAAACGTACTCATTAAAAACACCTTAATTTTGTTTTTTAATATAAATGACGAAATGCCATTCAAACTATAAATGTCCACTTGTTCAACTAGGACAACAATGTCACATTACATTTTACCAAATATTTAGATAATTAAACTATAAAAAAAATATATATATTTTTGCGAAAAATTAATTAGAAAAAAGGGGGAGAACTCCGCTTGTCGAAGATTTTATCGTACGTTTACAGTGACGCATTCAGCTGATTCCCAGTCATTCTAAGACAATGTCGTTAGTTAAAGTACTGTTGACAAGTTTCGGCATTTGTTAACTATCCAAACTGTGCACTACATTCAAGGCGGTACGTAACTCTCGAACAAGCTAATCGTGTATTAATTTCAGCAGCAACATCATTATCTAAGAAAGCGTTTTTGACAAGAGAAAACTATACATGAAACTGTAGGCATTCTGTTTTATTAATTTGTTGTTGTTCAAATCCAGTAATTGATGCAGGGAAGAGAACTAGCTTCACGCATGTATATTGTTATGCGGAAGGTCTCGGCTAAAGAAAAAAGGCAAGAGCAGGATTGAGTTGGAAAATTGGTGTTTTTTGATGAAAACGTCGTGGTCAAGGGTTAAACAGCGTACACACCTCGCCCTGAATATCTTGCATATTTTCCCTCGGGTAGAGTTTCAGAGGCTCGGTAATAGGCTGGGTAATACCTGAAACTCGAGGGAAAATATGCACGATATTCAGAACTCGGAGTGTGTAACCTATATGTATTTAGGCCGCCAGTCGAGACTACAAAATAGTGCATGTTTTTGTGCGTTCAAACATAAAAACTAACAAGAGGCGAAGCCTTCAAGGCTCACGTAAGAAATCGACAAACAGTAACACAAACTCAATCACTCCGTCACACATACACACACACACACACACACACACACAGTAAGCATAGGTGACACTGTCCAAGAAAGCGAGACACTATATCTAGATCTGTCTGTCTGCATGTAGCCTACTTACAGGGACACGACTGCCAACTAGGATCGGCCCGCTCAAAATAACAAGGACCGAGACTTTCAGTAATTCCTTCGCGTGACGTCTAACCCTCTTACGCCATAATGTGACATCTTCAAATGACGAAATGTTAAAGTTTCTACCACAGACATACACACGCACGCACGCACACACACACACACACACACACACGCACGCACAGACAGACAAAGTTATGATCGCATAGGCTACACTTACGTGAGCCAAAAAGGAATTCTAATCAAAATCCATCGATACATAAACGTTATTTGTATTTTTGACCAAAATATGACATTTTACACAGATCTCGACAGTCATCGTTCAACTCGACCGCTAGCGCGGTCTCGGAGGAACACTGACTGTCAAAATACAAATAACGTATATAGAATAACAAAACGTTCATGACCTTTTAACATATGTGACAAAACACAAACATTCGAAGACGCCAGACAGGCACGTGACAACACAAACACTCAATAACGTCAGTCAAAATGACACAACACAAAATCAAA
Organism: Littorina saxatilis; assembly: GCF_037325665.1. Taxonomy (NCBI): domain Eukaryota; kingdom Metazoa; phylum Mollusca; class Gastropoda; order Littorinimorpha; family Littorinidae; genus Littorina; species Littorina saxatilis. The sequence continues at coordinate 83,007 of NC_090245.1, read as the reverse complement.
GACTTCGATGACGTCACAGTCATGTGACTACAAAAGTGTTTCTTTCTTAACAATAATACAACGATGGTGATACAACATCGGATATGGATAGAAAAGGGGCAAGAAGAAACACTGACAATAATGACAATAATTTCCAACACATATAAACTCGCATCCAACTGTTCAACACAATTGGACAGTGCCAGACTCACCAAGGCCACAGTCGGGTCCCTGGAAGCCCTGGAAGCAGACGCAGTGACCGTTGATGCAGTGACCGTTGTCGTTACAGCTGGGCACGGCGCACCTGTGTTCGCGCAGACTGCAGTCCGTCCCCGTCCAGCCCTCGGCGCACCGACACCAGCCCCCAACCACCTCCCCCTGGCCGTTACACAACTCTGGACATTGGACTGGGGAACAACATGACGAGGTTTAGTTGCTAACACAGGGGCGGATCAGTTGCTTTGTAAGGGGGGGGGGGCACTTTGAATCGAAAGTGAATGTGATGGGCGCGAAGCGCCCGAATTTGCTAGGGGGGTCCGGGGGCATGCCCCCCCCCGGAAAAAAAATTTTGCCCAAACAAGCAAAATGGTGCCATCTGGTGCCATTTGAACTTAGAAATGGTCATAGAATCAGCATAGAAAAATCTTTTTTTTTCTTCTTCTTTTTTTTTTTTTTTTTTTTTGGGGGGGGGGGGCACGTGCCCCCTGTGCCCCCCCCCCCCCTCGTCCGCCCCTGTAACAGCGTCTGTGGCTTGAAGTATTGCTAATCTCCAACCTATGAAGAGGTTTAGTTGCAAACAGCTTTTGTGGCTTGAAGTATTTCTAATCTCCAACCTATGAAGAGGTTTAGTTGCAAACAGCGTCTGTGGCTTGAAGTATTGCTAATCTCGAACCTATGAAGAGGTTTAGTTGCAAACAGCTTCTGTGGCTTGAAGTATTGCTAATCTCGAACCTATGAAGAGGTTTAGTTGCAAACAGCTTCTGGGGTTGAAGAATTGGTCATCTCCAACCTGACCTTTATCAACCTCTAGGCGTTGGTCTGCGGTACAGGATCTAGAGCCATTCTTCATTCGTGGTTCTTTAATATTGAGGTCAGAAAAGCTACTGTGTAATGGTTCTTGGAATAAAGTACTAAGGGTTCTGCCATTTCCCCGGGCAAAGCCGGGTCGTGACTGCTAGTATATATAAGAATGGATGTAAGTGTTTGATTCCTTTCTCAGATCTATAATCAACCTGGGAGCTAAAGAAAGTAATTTTTGGGGTGAGTTATCTCCGTTGGTGATGAATCATAATCCCCTAAAGTGCACGGTTGTATTTTTTCATTCTCAACGATGCACAGTGAAAAACATCCAGGCAACCCGGGTCCTGACTGCTAGTATATATACAAATGAATGTTAGTGTCAGTATGTGTGTTAGTGTCAGTGTGTGTGTTAGTGTTAGTGTGTGTGTTAGTGTTAGTGTGTGTGTTAGTGTCAGTGTGTGTGTTAGTGTCAGTGTTAGTGTCAGTGTGTGTGTTAGTGTCAGTGTGTGTGTTAGTGTCAGTGTGTGTGTTAGTGTCAGTGTGTGTGTTAGTGTCAGTGTGTGTGTTAGTGTGTGTGTTAGTGTCAGTGTGTGTGTTAGTGTCAGTGTGTGTGTTAGTGTCAGTGTGTGTGTTAGTGTCAGTGTGTGTGTTAGTGTCAGTGTGTGTGTTAGTGTCAGTGTGTGTGTTAGTGTCAGTGTGTGTGTTAGTGTCAGTGTGTGTGTTAGTGTCAGTGTGTGTGTTAGTGTCAGTGTGTGTGTTAGTGTCAGTGTGTGTGTTAGTGTCAGTGTGTGTGTTAGTGTTAGTGTGTGTGTTAGTGTCAGTGTGTGTGTTAGTGTCAGTGTGTGTTAGTGTCAGTGTGTGTGTTAGTGTCAGTGTGTGTGTTAGTGTCAGTGTGTGTGTTAGTGTCAGTGTGTGTTAGAGTCAGTGTGTGTGTTAGTGTTAGTGTGTGTGTTAGTGTGTGTGTCAGTGTGTGTGTTAGTGTCAGTGTGTGTGTTAGTGTTAGTGTTAGTGTGTGTGTTAGTGTGTGTGTTAGTGTCAGTGTGTGTGTTAGTGTCAGTGTGTGTTAGTGTCAGTGTGTGTGTTAGTGTCAGTGTGTTAGTGTCAGTGTGTGTGTTAGTGTTAGTGTGTGTGTTAGTGTGTGTGTTAGTGTTAGTGTGTGTGTTAGTGTCAGTGTGTGTGTTAGTGTCAGTGTGTGTGTTAGTGTCAGTGTGTGTGTTAGTGTTAGTGTGTGTGTCAGTGTGTGTGTTAGTGTCAGTGTGTGTGTTAGTGTCAGTGTGTGTTAGTGTCAGTGTGTGTGTTAGTGTTAGTGTGTGTGTTAGTGTTAGTGTGTGTGTTAGTGTGTGTGTTAGTGTCAGTGTGTGTGTTAGTGTTAGTGTGTGTGTTAGTGTTAGTGTGTGTGTTAGTGTCAGTGTGTGTGTTAGTGTGTGTGTTAGTGTCAGTGTGTGTGTTAGTGTTAGTGTGTGTGTTAGTGTTAGTGTGTGTGTTAGTGTCAGTGTGTGTGTCAGTGTGTGTGTTAGTGTTAGTGTGTGTGTTAGTGTCAGTGTGTGTGTTAGTGTCAGTGTGTGTGTTAGTGTCAGTGTGTGTGTTAGTGTTAGTGTGTGTGTTAGTGTTAGTGTGTGTGCTAGTGTGAGTGTGTGTGTGTGTGTGTGTGTGTGTGTTAGTGTTAGTGTTAGTGTCAGTGTGTGTGTTAGTGTCAGTGTGTGTGTTAGTGTTAGTGTGTGTGTTAGTGTCAGTGTGTGTGTTAGTGTTAGTGTGTGTGTTAGTGTCAGTGTGTGTGTTAGTGTGTGTGTTAGTGTCAGTGTGTGTGTTAGTGTTAGTGTTAGTGTTAGTGTTAGTGTGTGTGTTAGTGTTAGTGTTAGTGTTAGTGTGTGTGTTAGTGTCAGTGTGTGTGTTAGTGTTAGTGTGTGTGTTAGTGTTAGTGTGTGTGTTAGTGTCAGTGTGTGTGTTAGTGTTAGTGTGTGTGTTAGTGTTAGTGTGTGTGTTAGTGTCAGTGTGTGTGTTAGTGTTAGTGTGTGTGTTAGTGTCAGTGTGTGTGTTAGTGTCAGTGTGTGTGTTAGTGTCAGTGTGTGTGTTAGTGTCAGTGTGTGTGTTAGTGTGTGTGTTAGTGTCAGTGTGTGTGTTAGTGTCAGTGTGTGTGTTAGTGTCAGTGTGTGTGTTAGTGTCAGTGTGTGTGTTAGTGTCAGTGTGTGTGTTAGTGTTAGTGTTAGTGTTAGTGTCAGTGTGTGTGTTAGTGTTAGTGTGTGTGTTAGTGTTAGTGTCAGTGTGTGTGTTAGTGTCAGTGTGTGTGTTAGTGTTAGTGTGTGTGTTAGTGTCAGTGTGTGTGTTAGTGTCAGTGTGTGTGTTAGTGTCAGTGTGTGTGTTAGTGTCAGTGTGTGTGTTAGTGTGTGTGTTAGTGTCAGTGTGTGTGTTAGTGTCAGTGTGTGTGTTAGTGTCAGTGTGTGTGTTAGTGTCAGTGTGTGTGTTAGTGTCAGTGTGTGTGTTAGTGTTAGTGTTAGTGTTAGTGTTAGTGTGTGTGTTAGTGTTAGTGTTAGTGTTAGTGTTAGTGTTAGTGTATGTGTTAGTGTCAGTGATAGTGTTAGTGTTAGTGTGTGTGTTAGTGTCAGTGTGTGTGTTAGTGTTAGTGTGTGTGTTAGTGTCAGTGTGTGTGTTAGTGTGTGTGTTAGTGTCAGTGTGTGTGTTAGTGTTAGTGTCAGTGTGTGTGTGTTAGTGTGTGTGTTAGTGTTAGTGTGTGTGTTAGTGTGTGTGTTAGTGTCAGTGTGTGTGTTAGTGTTAGTGTGTGTGTTAGTGTCAGTGTGTGTGTTAGTGTCAGTGTGTGTGTTAGTGTGTGTGTCAGTGTGTGTGTTAGTGTCAGTGTGTTAGTGTCAGTGTGTGTGTTAGTGTCAGTGTGTGTGTTAGTGTCAGTGTGTGTGTTAGTGTCAGTGTGTGTGTTAGTGTCAGTGTGTGTGTGTGTTAGTGTGTGTGTTAGTGTCAGTGTGTGTGTTAGTGTCAGTGTGTGTGTTAGTGTCAGTGTGTGTGTTAGTGTCAGTGTGTGTGTTAGTGTCAGTGTGTGTGTTAGTGTCAGTGTGTGTGTTAGTGTCAGTGTGTGTGTTAGTGTCAGTGTGTGTGTTAGTGTCAGTGTGTGTGTTAGTGTCAGTGTGTGTGTTAGTGTCAGTGTGTGTGTTAGTGTCAGTGTGTGTGTTAGTGTCAGTGTGTGTGTTAGTGTCAGTGTGTGTGTTAGTGTCAGTGTGTGTTAGTGTCAGTGTGTGTGTTAGTGTCAGTGTGTGTGTTAGTGTTAGTGTGTGTGTTAGTGTCAGTGTGTGTTAGTGTCAGTGTGTGTGTTAGTGTTAGTGTGTGTGTTAGTGTGTGTGTCAGTGTGTGTGTTAGTGTCAGTGTGTGTGTCAGTGTGTGTGTTAGTGTGTGTGTTAGTGTGTGTGTTAGTGTCAGTGTGTGTGTTAGTGTCAGTGTGTGTTAGTGTCAGTGTGTGTGTTAGTGTCAGTGTGTTAGTGTCAGTGTGTGTGTTAGTGTCAGTGTGTGTGTTAGTGTTAGTGTTAGTGTTAGTGTGTGTGTTAGTGTCAGTGTGTGTGTTAGTGTCAGTGTGTGTGTTAGTGTCAGTGTGTGTGTTAGTGTCAGTGTGTGTGTCTGTGTGTGTGTTAGTGTCAGTGTGTGTGTTAGTGTCAGTGTGTGTTAGTGTCAGTGTGTGTGTTAGTGTTAGTGTGTGTGTTAGTGTGAGTGTGTGTGTGTGTGTGTGTGTTTTAGTGTGTGTGTTAGTGTGAGTGTGTGTGTTAGTGTGTTTTTGTGTTTGTGTGAGTGTGTGTGTACGTGTGTGTGTTAGTGTCAGTGTGTGTGTTAGTGTTAGTGTGTGTGTTAGTGTTAGTGTGTGTGTTAGTGTCAGTGTGTGTGTCAGTGTGTGTGTTAGTGTTAGTGTCAGTGTTAGTGTCAGTGTGAATGTTAGTGTCAGTGTGTGTGTTAGTGTCAGTGTGTGTGTTAGTGTCAGTGTGTGTGTTAGTGTTAGTGTGTGTGTTAGTGTCAGTGTTAGTGTCAGTGTGTGTGTTAGTGTTAGTGTCAGTGTTAGTGTCAGTGTGTGTGTTAGTGTCAGTGTGTGTGAGTGTGTGTGTTAGTGTCAGTGTGTGTGTTAGTGTTAGTGTGTGTGTTAGTGTCAGTGTGTGTGTTAGTGTGTGTGTGTTAGTGTCAGTGTGTGTGTTAGTGTTAGTGATAGTGTTAGTGTTAGTGTGTGTGTTAGTGTTAGTGTGTGTGCTAGTGTGTGTGTTAGTGTCAGTGTGTGTGTTAGTGTTAGTGTGTGTGTTAGTGTTAGTGTGTGTGTTAGTGTTAGTGTGTGTGTTAGTGTTAGTGTGTGTGTTAGTGTTAGTGTGTGTGTTAGTGTCAGTGTGTGTGTTAGTGTTAGTGTGTGTGTTAGTGTCAGTGTGTGTGTTAGTGTCAGTGTGTGTGTTAGTGTCAGTGTGTGTGTTAGTGTCAGTGTGTGTGTTAGTGTGTGTGTTAGTGTCAGTGTGTGTGTTAGTGTCAGTGTGTGTGTTAGTGTCAGTGTGTGTGTTAGTGTCAGTGTGTGTGTTAGTGTCAGTGTGTGTGTTGTGTTAGTGTTAGTGTTAGTGTCAGTGTGTGTGTTAGTGTCAGTGTGTGTGTTAGTGTTAGTGTCAGTGTGTGTGTTAGTGTCAGTGTGTGTGTTAGTGTTAGTGTGTGTGTTAGTGTCAGTGTGTGTGTTAGTGTCAGTGTGTGTGTTAGTGTCAGTGTGTGTGTTAGTGTCAGTGTGTGTGTTAGTGTGTGTGTTAGTGTCAGTGTGTGTGTTAGTGTCAGTGTGTGTGTTAGTGTCAGTGTGTGTGTTAGTGTCAGTGTGTGTGTTAGTGTCAGTGTGTGTGTTAGTGTTAGTGTTAGTGTTAGTGTCAGTGTGTGTGTTAGTGTCAGTGTGTGTGTTAGTGTTAGTGTCAGTGTGTGTGTTAGTGTCAGTGTGTGTTAGTGTTAGTGTGTGTGTTAGTGTCAGTGTGTGTGTTAGTGTTAGTGTGTGTGTTAGTGTCAGTGTGTGTGTTAGTGTGTGTGTTAGTGTCAGTGTGTGTGTTAGTGTTAGTGTCAGTGTGTGTGTGTTAGTGTGTGTGTTAGTGTTAGTGTGTGTGTTAGTGTGTGTTTTAGTGTCAGTGTGTGTGTTAGTGTTAGTGTGTGTGTTAGTGTCAGTGTGTGTGTTAGTGTCAGTGTGTGTGTTAGTGTCAGTGTGTGTGTTAGTGTCAGTGTGTGTGTTAGTGTTAGTGTGTGTGTTAGTGTCAGTGTGTGTGTTAGTGTCAGTGTGTGTGTTAGTGTTAGTGTGTGTGTTAGTGTCAGCGTGTGTGTTAGTGTTAGTGTGTGTGTTAGTGTCAGTGTGTGTGTTAGTGTCAGTGTTAGTGTCAGTGTGTGTGTTAGTGTCAGTGTGTGTGTTAGTGTTAGTGTGTGTGTTAGTGTCAGTGTGTGTGTTAGTGTCAGTGTGTGTGTGTGTTAGTGTCAGTGTGTGTGTTAGTATCAGTGTGTGTGTTAGTGTCAGTGTGTGTGTTAGTGTCAGTGTGTGTGTTAGTGTCAGTGTGTGTGTCAGTGTGTGTGTTAGTGTCAGTGTGTGTGTTAGTGTCAGTGTGTGTGTTAGTGTCAGTGTGTGTGTTAGTGTCAGTGTGTTAGTGTCAGTGTGTGTGTTAGTGTGTGTGTTAGTGTCAGTGTGTGTGTTAGTGTCAGTGTGTGTGTTAGTGTGTGTGTTAGTGTCAGTGTGTGTGTTAGTGTGTGTGTTAGTGTCAGTGTGTGTGTTAGTGTTAGTGTGTGTGTTAGTGTCAGTGTGTGTGTTAGTGTCAGTGTGTGTGTTAGTGTTAGTGTTAGTGTGTGTGTTAGTGTGTGTGTTAGTGTCAGTGTTAGTGTGTGTGTTAGTGTCGTGTGTTAGTGTTAGTGTGTGTGTTAGTGTCAGTGTGTGTGTTAGTGTCAGTGTGTGTGTTAGTGTTAGTGTCAGTGTGTGTGTTAGTGTGTGTGTTAGTGTTAGTGTCAGTGTGTGTGTTAGTGTGTGTGTTAGTGTTAGTGTTAGTGTGTGTGTTAGTGTGTGTGTTAGTGTTAGTGTGTGTGTTAGTGTCAGTGTGTGTGTTAGTGTCAGTGTGTGTGTTAGTGTCAGTGTGTGTGTTAGTGTCAGTGTGTGTGTTAGTGTCAGTGTGTTAGTGTCAGTGTGTGTGTTAGTGTCAGTGTGTGTGTCAGTGTCAGTGTGTGTGTTAGTGTCAGTGTGTGTGTTAGTGTGTGTGTTAGTGTCAGTGTGTGTGTTAGTGTCAGTGTGTGTGTTAGTGTTAGTGTGTGTGTTAGTGTTAGTGTGTGTGTTAGTGTCAGTGTGTGTGTTAGTGTCAGTGTTAGTGTCAGTGTGTGTGTTAGTGTCAGTGTGTGTGTTAGTGTTAGTGTTAGTGTCAGTGTGTGTGTTAGTGTTAGTGTCAGTGTGTGTGTTAGTGTTAGTGTCAGTGTGTGTGTTAGTGTTAGTGTGTGTGTTAGTGTCAGTGTGTGTGTTAGTGTGTGTGTTAGTGTCAGTGTGTGTGTCAGTGTCAGTGTGTGTGTTAGTGTTAGTGTGTGTGTTAGTGTGTGTGTTAGTGTTAGTGTGTGTGTTAGTGTTAGTGTCAGTGTGTGTGTTAGTGTCAGTGTGTGTGTTAGTGTTAGTGTTAGTGTTAGTGTGTGTGTTAGTGTCAGCGTGTGTGTTAGTGTCAGTGTGTGTGTTAGTGTCAGTGTGTGTTAGTGTTAGTGTGTGTGTTAGTGTTAGTGTGTGTGTTAGTGTTAGTGTGTGTGTTAGTGTTAGTGTGTGTGTTAGTGTTAGTGTCAGTGTGTGTGTTAGTGTTAGTGTCAGTGTGTGTGTTAGTGTTAGTGTTAGTGTCAGTGTGTGTGTTAGTGTCAGTGTGTGTGTTAGTGTTAGTGTCAGTGTGTGTGTTAGTGTTAGTGTTAGTGTTAGTGTGTGTGTTAGTGTCAGTGTGTGTGTTAGTGTTAGTGTTAGTGTTAGTGTGTGTGTTAGTGTGTGTGTTAGTGTCAGTGTGTGTGTTAGTGTCAGTGTCAGTGTGTGTGTTAGTGTTAGTGTCAGTGTGTGTGTTAGTGTGTGTGTTAGTGTCAGTGTTAGTGTTAGTGTGTGTGTTAGTGTCAGTGTGTGTGTTAGTGTCAGTGTGTGTGTTAGTGTCAGTGTGTGTGTTAGTGTCAGTGTGTGTGTTAGTGTTAGTGTGTGTGTTAGTGTTAGTGTGTGTGTTAGTGTCAGTGTGTGTGTTAGTGTTAGTGTGTGTGTTAGTGTCAGTGTGTGTGTTAGTGTTAGTGTGTGTGTTAGTGTCAGTGTGTGTGTTAGTGTCAGTGTGTGTGTTAGTGTCAGTGTGTGTGTTAGTGTCAGTGTGTGTGTTAGTGTCAGTGTGTGTGTCAGTGTGTGTGTTAGTGTCAGTGTGTGTGTTAGTGTCAGTGTGTGTGTTAGTGTCAGTGTGTGTGTTAGTGTCAGTGTGTGTGTTAGTGTCAGTGTGTGTGTTAGTGTCAGTGTGTGTGTTAGTGTCAGTGTTAGTGTCAGTGTGAATGTTAGTGTCAGTGTGTGTGTTAGTGTCAGTGTGTGTGTTAGTGTTAGTGTGTGTGTTAGTGTTAGTGTGTGTGTTAGTGTCAGTGTGTGTGTTAGTGTGTGTGTTAGTGTCAGTGTGTGTGTTAGTGTCAGTGTGTGTGTTAGTGTCAGTGTTAGTGTCAGTGTGTGTGTTAGTGTCAGTGTGTGTGTTAGTGTTAGTGTGTGTGTTAGTGTTAGTGTGTGTGTTAGTGTCAGTGTGTGTGTTAGTGTCAGTGTTAGTGTCAGTGTGTGTGTTAGTGTCAGTGTGTGTGTTAGTGTTAGTGTTAGTGTTAGTGTCAGTGTGTGTGTTAGTGTCAGTGTGTGTGTTAGTGTTAGTGTGTGTGTTAGTGTCAGTGTGTGTGTTAGTGTCAGTGTCAGTGTGTGTGTTAGTGTCAGTGTGTGTGTCAGTGTCAGTGTGTGTGTTAGTGTCAGTGTGTGTGTTAGTGTCAGTGTCAGTGTGTGTGTTAGTGTCAGTGTGTGTGTTAGTGTCAGTGTGTGTGATAGTGTGTGTGTTAGCGTGTGTGTTAGTGTGTGTGTTACTGTGTGTGTTACTGTGTGTGTTAGTGTGTGTGTTAGTGTGTGTGTTACTGTGTGTGTTACTGTGTGTGTTAGTGTGTGTGTTACTGTGTGTGTTAGTGTGTGTGTGTGTTAGTGTCAGTGTGTGTGTTAGTGTCAGTGTGTGTGTTAGTGTCAGTGTGTGTGTTAGTGTTAGTGTCAGTGTTAGTGTCAGTGTGTGTGTTAGTGTCAGTGTGTGTGTTAGTGTTAGTGTGTGTGTTAGTGTCAGTGTGTGTGTTAGTGTTAGTGTGTGTGTTAGTGTCAGTGTGTGTGTTAGTGTGTGTGTTAGTGTCAGTGTGTGTGTTAGTGTTAGTGATAGTGTTAGTGTTAGTGTGTGTGTTAGTGTTAGTGTGTGTGTTAGTGTGTGTGTTAGTGTCAGTGTGTGTGTTAGTGTTAGTGTGTGTGTTAGTGTTAGTGTGTGTGTTAGTGTCAGTGTGTGTGTTAGTGTTAGTGTGTGTGTTAGTGTCAGTGTGTGTGTTAGTGTCAGTGTGTGTGTTAGTGTCAGTGTGTGTGTTAGTGTCAGTGTGTGTGTTAGTGTCAGTGTTAGTGTCAGTGTGTGTGTTAGTGTCAGTGTGTGTGTTAGTGTGTGTGTTAGTGTCAGTGTGTGTGTTAGTGTCAGTGTGTGTGTTAGTGTTAGTGTTAGTGTTAGTGTCAGTGTGAATGTTAGTGTCAGTGTGTGTGTTAGTGTTAGTGTCAGTGTGTGTGTTAGTGTCAGTGTGTGTGTTAGTGTTAGTGTGTGTGTTAGTGTCAGTGTGTGTGTTAGTGTTAGTGTGTGTGTTAGTGTCAGTGTGTGTGTTAGTGTCAGTGTGTGTGTTAGTGTTAGTGTGTGTGTTAGTGTCAGTGTGTGTGTTAGTGTCAGTGTGTGTGTTAGTGTCAGTGTGTGTGTTAGTGTCAGTGTGTGTGTTAGTGTCAGTGTGTGTGTTAGTGTCAGTGTGTGTGTTAGTGTCAGTGTGTGTGTTAGTGTCAGTGTGTGTGTTAGTGTCAGTGTGTGTTTTAGTGTCAGTGTGTGTGTTAGTGTGTGTGTTAGTGTCAGTGTGTGTGTTAGTGTCAGTGTGTGTGTTAGTGTCAGTGTGTGTGTTAGTGTCAGTGTGTGTGTTAGTGTCAGTGTGTGTGTTAGTGTTAGTGTCAGTGTTAGTGTCAGTGTGAATGTTAGTGTCAGTGTGTGTGTTAGTGTTAGTGTCAGTGTGTGTGTTAGTGTCAGTGTGTGTGTTAGTGTTAGTGTGTGTGTTAGTGTCAGTGTGTGTGTTAGTGTGTGTGTTAGTGTCAGTGTGTGTGTTAGTGTGTGTGTTAGTGTTAGTGTGTGTGTTAGTGTTAGTGTTAGTGTGTGTGTGTGTTAGTGTTAGTGTTAGTTAGTGTTTGTATTAGTGTGTGTGTTAGTGTCAGTGTGTGTGTTAGTGTTAGTGTGTGTGTTAGTGTCAGTGTGTGTGTTAGTGTCAGTGTGTGTGTTAGTGTCAGTGTGTGTGTTAGTGTCAGTGTGTGTGTTAGTGTTAGTGTGTGTGTTAGTGTTAGTGTGTGTGTTAGTGTCAGTGTGTGTGTTAGTGTTAGTGTGTGTGTTAGTGTCAGTGTGTGTGTTAGTGTTAGTGTGTGTGTTAGTGTCAGTGTGTGTGTTAGTGTCAGTGTGTTAGTGTCAGTGTGTGTGTTAGTGTCAGTGTGTGTGTTAGTGTTAGTGTGTGTGTTAGTGTCTGTGTGTGTGTTAGTGTCAGTGTGTGTGTTAGTGTCAGTGTGTGTGTTAGTGTCAGTGTGTGTGTTAGTGTCAGTGTGTGTGTTAGTGTCAGTGTGTGTGTCAGTGTGTGTGTTAGTGTCAGTGTGTGTGTTAGTGTCAGTGTGTGTGTTAGTGTCAGTGTGTGTGTTAGTGTCAGTGTTAGTGTCAGTGTGTGTGTTAGTGTGTGTGTTAGTGTCAGTGTGTGTGTTAGTGTCAGTGTGTGTGTTAGTGTGTGTGTTAGTGTCAGTGTGTGTGTTAGTGTGTGTGTTAGTGTCAGTGTTAGTGTTAGTGTGTGTGTTAGTGTCAGCGTGTGTGTTAGTGTCAGTGTGTGTGTTAGTGTTAGTGTCAGTGTGTGTGTTAGTGTGTGTGTTAGTGTTAGTGTTAGTGTGTGTGTTAGTGTCAGTGTGTGTGTTAGTGTTAGTGTGTGTGTTAGTGTCAGTGTGTGTGTTAGTGTCAGTGTGTGTGTTAGTGTTAGTGTCAGTGTGTGTGTTAGTGTGTGTGTTAGTGTTAGTGTCAGTGTGTGTGTTAGTGTGTGTGTTAGTGTTAGTGTTAGTGTGTGTGTTAGTGTGTGTGTTAGTGTTAGTGTGTGTGTTAGTGTCAGTGTGTGTGTTAGTGTCAGTGTGTGTGTTAGTGTCAGTGTGTGTGTTAGTGTCAGTGTGTGTGTTAGTGTCAGTGTTAGTGTCAGTGTGTGTGTTAGTGTCAGTGTGTGTGTCAGTGTCAGTGTGTGTGTTAGTGTCAGTGTGTGTGTTAGTGTGTGTGTTAGTGTCAGTATGTGTGTTAGTGTCAGTGTGTGTGTTAGTGTTAGTGTGTGTGTTAGTGTTAGTGTGTGTGTTAGTGTTAGTGTGTGTGTTAGTGTTAGTGTCAGTGTGTGTGTTAGTGTCAGTGTGTGTGTTAGTGTTAGTGTCAGTGTGTGTGTTAGTGTTAGTGTCAGTGTGTGTGTTAGTGTTAGTGTCAGTGTGTGTGTTAGTGTTAGTGTTAGTGTCAGTGTGTGTGTTAGTGTGTGTGTTAGTGTCAGTGTGTGTGTTAGTGTGTTAGTGTTAGTGTGTGTGTTAGTGTGTGTGTTAGTGTCAGTGTGTGTGTTAGTGTTAGTGTCAGTGTGTGTGTTAGTGTCAGTGTGTGTGTTAGTGTTAGTGTTAGTGTTAGTGTGTGTGTTAGTGTCAGTGTGTGTGTTAGTGTTAGTGTGTGTGTTAGTGTTAGTGTTAGTGTTAGTGTCAGTGTTAGTGTCAGTGTGTGTGTTAGTGTTAGTGTCAGTGTTAGTGTCAGTGTGTGTGTTAGTGTCAGTGTGTGTGTTAGTGTCAGTGTGTGTGTTAGTGTTAGTGTGTGTGTTAGTGTCAGTGTTAGTGTCAGTGTCAGTGTGTGTGTTAGTGTCAGTGTGTGTGTTAGTGTTAGTGTCAGTGTGTGTGTTAGTGTCAGTGTGTGTTAGTGTTAGTGTGTGTGTTAGTGTCAGTGTGTGTGTTAGTGTTAGTGTGTGTGTTAGTGTCAGTGTGTGTGTTAGTGTTAGTGTCAGTGTCAGTGTGTGTGTTAGTGTTAGTGTCAGTGTGTGTGTTAGTGTTAGTGTTAGTGTGTGTGTTAGTGTGTGTGTTAGTGTCAGTGTGTGTGTTAGTGTCAGTGTGTGTGTTAGTGTCAGTGTGTGTGTTAGTGTCAGTGTGTGTGTTAGTGTCAGTGTGTGTGTTAGTGTCAGTGTGTGTGTTAGTGTTAGTGTGTGTGTTAGTGTTAGTGTGTGTGTTAGTGTCAGTGTGTGTGTTAGTGTTAGTGTGTGTGTTAGTGTCAGTGTGTGTGTTAGTGTTAGTGTGTGTGTTAGTGTCAGTGTGTGTGTTAGTGTCAGTGTGTGTGTTAGTGTCAGTGTGTGTGTTAGTGTCAGTGTGTGTGTTAGTGTCAGTGTGTGTGTCAGTGTGTGTGTTAGTGTCAGTGTGTGTGTTAGTGTCAGTGTGTGTGTTAGTGTCAGTGTGTGTGTTAGTGTCAGTGTGTGTGTTAGTGTCAGTGTGTGTGTCAGTGTCAGTGTGTGTGTTAGTGTCAGTGTGTGTGTTAGTGTGTGTGTTAGTGTCAGTATGTGTGTTAGTGTTAGTGTGTGTGTTAGTGTGTGTGTTAGTGTTAGTGTTAGTGTGTGTGTTAGTGTCAGTGTGTGTGTTAGTGTCAGTGTTAGTGTCAGTGTGTGTGTTAGTGTCAGTGTGTGTGTTAGTGTCAGTGTGTGTGTTAGTGTTAGTGTTAGTGTTAGTGTGTGTGTTAGTGTCAGTGTGTGTGTTAGTGTCAGTGTGTGTGTTAGTGTCAGTGTGTGTGTTAGTGTCAGTGTGTGTGTCAGTGTCAGTGTGTTAGTGTTAGTGTGTGTGTTAGTGTCAGTGTGTGTGTTAGTGTTAGTGTTAGTGTTAGTGTGTGTGTTAGTGTTAGTGTTAGTGTGTGTGTTAGTGTGTGTGTTAGTGTCAGTGTGTGTGTTAGTGTCAGTGTCAGTGTGTGTGTTAGTGTTAGTGTCAGTGTGTGTGTTAGTGTCAGTGTGTGTGTTAGTGTCAGTGTGTGTGTTAGTGTCAGTGTGTGTGTTAGTGTCAGTGTGTGTGTTAGTGTCAGTGTGTGTGTTAGTGTCAGTGTGTGTGTTAGTGTCAGTGTTAGTGTCAGTGTGTGTGTTAGTGTTAGTGTCAGTGTGTGTGTTAGTGTCAGTGTGTGTGTTAGTGTTAGTGTTAGTGTTAGTGTTAGTGTCAGTGTGTGTGTTAGTGTCAGTGTCAGTGTGTGTGTTAGTGTTAGTGTTAGTGTGTGTGTTAGTGTAAGTGTGTGTGTTAGTGTGTGTGTGTGTTAGTGTGTGTGTTAGTGTTAGTGTGTGTGTTAGTGTTAGTGTTAGTTAGTGTAAGTGTGTGTGTTAGTGTTAGTATGTGTGTTAGTGTGTGTGTTAGTGTGTGTGTGTGTGTGTGTTAGTGTGTGTGTCAGTGTCAGTGTGTGTGTTAGTGTCAGTGTGTGTGTTAGTGTCAGTGTGTGTGTTAGTGTCAGTGTGTGTGTCAGTGTCAGTGTCAGTGTGTGTGTTAGTGTCAGTGTGTGTGTTAGTGTCAGTGTCAGTGTGTGTGTTAGTGTCAGTGTCAGTGTGTGTGTTAGTGTCAGTGTCAGTGTGTGTGTTAGTGTCAGTGTGTTAGTGTCAGTGTGTTAGTGTCAGTGTGTTAGTGTCAGTGTGTGTGTTAGTGTCAGTGTGTGTGTCAGTGTCAGTGTGTGTGTCAGTGTCAGTGTGTGTGTTAGTGTCAGTGTGTGTGTTAGTGTCAGTGTGTGTGTTAGTGTCAGTGTGTGTGTTAGTGTCAGTGTCAGTGTGTGTGTTAGTGTCAGTGTGTGTGTTAGTGTCAGTGTCAGTGTGTGTGTTAGTGTTAGTGTCAGTGTGTGTGTTAGTGTTAGTGTTAGTGTGTGTGTTAGTGTCAGTGTGTTAGTGTCAGTGTGTTAGTGTCAGTGTGTTAGTGTCAGTGTGTGTGTTAGTGTCAGTGTGTGTGTCAGTGTCAGTGTGTGTGTTAGTGTTAGTGTGTGTGTTAGTGTGTGTGTTAGTGTCAGTGTGTTAGTGTCAGTGTGTGTGTCAGTGTCAGTGTGTGTGTGAGTGTCAGTGTGTGTGTTAGTGTCAGTGTGTGTGTTAGTGTGTGTGTTAGTGTCAGTGTGTGTGTTAGTGTTAGTGTGTGTGTTAGTGTGTGTGTTAGTGTCAGTGTGTGTGTTAGTGTCAGTGTGTGTGTTAGTGTTAGTGTGTGTGTTAGTGTTAGTGTGTGTGTTAGTGTCAGTGTTAGTGTCAGTGTGAATGTTAGTGTCAGTGTGTGTGTTAGTGTTAGTGTGTGTGTTAGTGTCAGTGTGTTAGTGTCAGTGTGTGTGTCAGTGTCAGTGTGTGTGTTAGTGTCAGTGTGTGTGTTAGTGTCAGTGTGTGTGTTAGTGTGTGTGTTAGTGTCAGTGTGTGTGTTAGTGTTAGTGTGTGTGTTAGTGTGTGTGTTAGTGTCAGTGTGTGTTAGTGTCAGTGTGTGTGTTAGTGTTAGTGTGTGTGTTAGTGTCAGTGTCAGTGTTAGTGTCAGTGTGTGTTAGTGTCAGTGTGTTAGTGTGAGTGTGTTAGTGTCAGTGTGTTAGTGTCAGTGTGTGTGTTAGTGTCAGTGTGTGTGTCAGTGTCAGTGTGTGTGTTAGTGTTAGTGTGTGTGTTAGTGTCAGTGTGTGTGTTAGTGTCAGTGTGTGTGTTAGTGTCAGTGTGTGTTAGTGTCAGTGTGTTAGTGTGTCAGTGTGTGTGTTAGTGTCAGTGTGTTAGTGTCAGTGTGTGTGTTAGTGTTAGTGTCAGTGTGTGTGTTAGTGTGTGTGTTAGTGTTAGTGTGTGTGTTAGTGTCAGTGTGTGTGTTAGTGTCAGTGTGTGTGTTAGTGTCAGTGTGTGTGTTAGTGTCAGTGTGTGTGTTAGTGTCAGTGTGTGTGTTAGTGTCAGTGTGTGTGTTAGTGTCAGTGTGTGTGTTAGTGTCAGTGTGTGTGTTAGTGTTAGTGTGTGTGTTAGTGTCAGTGTGTGTGTTAGTGTTAGTGTGTGTGTTAGTGTCAGTGTGTGTGTTAGTGTGTGTGTTAGTGTCAGTGTGTGTGTTAGTGTCAGTGTTAGTGTCAGTGTGTGTGTTAGTGTCAGTGTGTGTGTTAGTGTTAGTGTGTGTGTTAGTGTCAGTGTGTGTGTTAGTGTGTGTGTTAGTGTCAGTGTGTGTGTTAGTGTCAGTGTGTGTGTTAGTGTCAGTGTGTGTGTTAGTGTCAGTGTGTTAGTGTCAGTGTGTTAGTGTCAGTGTGTTAGTGTCAGTGTGTTAGTGTCAGTGTGTGTGTTAGTGTCAGTGTGTGTGTTAGTGTCAGTGTGTGTGTTAGTGTCAGTGTGTTAGTGTCAGTGTGTTAGTGTCAGTGTGTTAGTGTCAGTGTGTTAGTGTCAGTGTGTGTGTTAGTGTCAGTGTGTTAGTGTCAGTGTGTGTGTTAGTGTCAGTGTGTTAGTGTCAGTGTGTGTGTTAGTGTCAGTGTGTGTGTTAGTGTCAGTGTGTGTGTTAGTGTTAGTGTGTGTGTTAGTGTCAGTGTTAGTGTCAGTGTGTGTGTTATTGTCAGTTTGTGTGTTAGTGTTAGTGTGTGTGTTAGTGTCAGTGTTAGTGTCAGTGTGTGTGTTAGTGTCAGTGTGTGTGTTAGTGTCAGTGTGTGTGTTAGTGTCAGTGTGTGTGTTAGTGTCAGTGTGTGTGTTAGTTTATAAGGCGGAAGTGACCTCCCCTTGTACACAATAGGCCCTCAGATGAAGCCTACGGACAGACTAGAATAGAACATGCACATAACACAGAAGGTCTGCACAGCACACTCACACACAGCAATACAGCACACCGTCTTGTACCTCCTTCTGCCCTGCCGAAGTCGGGGTATCCTTTTTAATCCACCGAACATTAATATCCACAGCCATGTGTGTCTCCTGCCTCCGAACACACACGCCACAGAGCTCGACTCGATGTGCGCAGTTTCGTATAAAAATTATTTTCCAAATTTCCCCACTGTGTTTTATAAAATAATCATATTATGAAAGCACATACATTCTTATCTTAGTTATTATGTATTCATTGTTAGCAAACATCGGCATTATTCATGTTTTACTTTAAACGCAATCATTGTTATTTATAGATCACAGGCACTTGATGTAAGTAGGTCACACACGTGTAAATGTTGTGCCCAGTCCTTGTTTTTGTTTCTGTTATTATTTTAGTTAGCAGGTCTAGTTGAGCACGTATTAAGTATCATGTACCCACTACTAGTCATTGTGCATTTTAGTTAATGGACTGATGATGTCATTTGTATGGAGTCGACGCACGTGCGAGGATATGTATGTGTGGGAGGGGGGGGGGGGGGCGCGGGAGATGGAAGCTTGCTGTATGTTATGTAATGTATATATTGTGTGTGATACGTGGAAATGTGATACTATTTATTTGCATGTATGATACAGGTACAAATGTGATAATTGTAGGCTTATACTAGTGATTACTGTGTGTGATACATGAAATGTGATATGAATGCTGTTTTTATATGTTATACTCTTATTTTCTCCCAAGCGCAAGACAAATTCTTCTATGAAAATTGAAGCCAATAAAATTTGAGTTGAGTTGAGTTGAGTTGAGTAGTGTCAGTGTGTGTGTTAGTGTTAGTGTGTGTGTTAGTGTCAGTGTTAGTGTCAGTGTGTGTGTTAGTGTCAGTGTGTGTGTTAGTGTCAGTGTGTGTGTTAGTGTCAGTGTGTGTGTTAGTGTCAGTGTGTGTGTTAGTGTTAGTGTGTGTGTTAGTGTCAGTGTGTGTGTTAGTGTCAGTGTGTGTGTTAGTATCAGTGTGTGTTTGTGTTAGTGTGTGTGTTAGTGTCAGTGTGTTAGTGTCAGTGTGTTAGTGTCAGTGTGTTAGTGTCAGTGTGTTAGTGTCAGTGTGTGTGTTAGTGTCAGTGTGTGTGTTAGTGTCAGTGTGTGTGTTAGTGTTAGTGTGTGTGTTAGTGTCAGTGTGTGTGTTAGTGTCAGTGTGTGTGTTAGTGTGTGTGTTAGTGTCAGTGTGTGTGTTAGTGTGTGTGTTAGTGTCAGTGTGTTAGTGTCAGTGTGTTAGTGTCAGTGTGTGTGTTAGTGTCAGTGTGTTAGTGTCAGTGTGTGTGTTAGTGTTAGTGTCAGTGTGTGTGTTAGTGTGTGTGTTAGTGTTAGTGTGTGTGTTAGTGTCAGTGTGTGTGTTAGTGTCAGTGTGTGTGTTAGTGTCAGTGTGTTAGTGTCAGTGTGTTAGTGTCAGTGTGTGTGTTAGTGTCAGTGTGTTAGTGTCAGTGTGTGTGTTAGTGTTAGTGTCAGTGTGTGTGTTAGTGTGTGTGTTAGTGTTAGTGTGTGTGTTAGTGTCAGTGTGTGTGTTAGTGTCAGTGTGTGTGTTAGTGTCAGTGTGTTAGTGTCAGTGTGTGTGTTAGTGTGTGTGTTAGTGTCAGTGTGTGTGTTAGTGTTAGTGTGTGTGTTAGTGTCAGTGTGTGTGTTAGTGTCAGTGTGTGTGTTAGTGTCAGTGTGTGTGTTAGTGTCAGTGTGTGTGTTAGTGTCAGTGTGTGTGTTAGTGTCAGTGTGTGTGTTAGTGTGTGTGTTAGTGTCAGTGTGTGTGTTAGTGTTAGTGTGTGTGTTAGTGTCAGTGTGTGTGTTAGTGTCAGTGTGTGTGTGTGTGTGTGTGTGAGTGTGTGTGTATGTGTCAGTGTGTGTGTTAGTGTCAGTGTGTGTGTTAGTGTCAGTGTGTGTGTTAGTGTTAGTGTTAGTGTGTGTGTTAGTGTGTGTGTTAGTGTCAGTGTGTGTGTTAGTGTCAGTGTGTGTGTTAGTGTTAGTGTTAGTGTGTGTGTTAGTGTGTGTGTTAGTGTCAGTGTGTGTGTTAGTGTCAGTGTGTGTCTGTGTTAGTGTCAGTGTGTGTTTTAGTGTCAGTGTGTGTGTTAGTGTGTGTGTTAGTGTCAGTGTGTGTGTTAGTGTCAGTGTGTGTGTGTGTTAGTGTCAGTGTGTGTGTGTTAGTGTGTGTTAGTGTCAGTGTGTGTGTTAGTGTCAGTGTGTGTGTTAGTGTCAGTGTGTGTGTTAGTGTGTGTGTTAGTGTCAGTGTGTGTGTTAGTGTCAGTGTGTGTGTTAGTGTCAGTGTGTGTGTTAGTGTGTGTGTTAGTGTCAGTGTGTGTGTTAGTGTCAGCGTGTGTGTTAGTGTTAGTGTGTGTGTTAGTGTCAGTGTTAGTGTGTGTGTTAGTGTCAGTGTGTGTGTTAGTGTCAGTGTGTGTGTTAGTGTTAGTGTGTGTGTTAGTGTCAGTGTTAGTGTCAGTGTGAATGTTAGTGTCAGTGTTAGTGTCAGTGTGAATGTTAGTGTCAGTGTGTGTGTTAGTGTCAGTGTGTGTGTTAGTGTCAGTGTGTGTGTTAGTGTCAGTGTGTGTGTTAGTGTGTGTGTTAGTGTCAGTGTGTGTGTTAGTGTCAGTGTGTGTGTTAGTGTCAGTGTCAGTGTGTGTGTTAGTGTCAGTGTGTTAGTGTCAGTGTGTTAGTGTCAGTGTGTTAGTGTCAGTGTGTGTGTTAGTGTCAGTGTGTGTGTCAGTGTCAGTGTGTGTGTTAGTGTTAGTGTGTGTGTTAGTGTGTGTGTTAGTGTCAGTGTGTTAGTGTCAGTGTGTGTGTCAGTGTCAGTGTGTGTGTTAGTGTCAGTGTGTGTGTTAGTGTCAGTGTGTGTGTTAGTGTGTGTGTTAGTGTCAGTGTGTGTGTTAGTGTTAGTGTGTGTGTTAGTGTGTGTGTTAGTGTCAGTGTGTGTGTTAGTGTCAGTGTGTGTGTTAGTGTCAGTGTGTGTGTCAGTGTCAGTGTGTGTGTTAGTGTTAGTGTGTGTGTTAGTGTCAGTGTGTTTGTGTGTGTGTGTGTTAGTGTCAGTGTGTGTGTTAGTGTCAGTGTTAGTGTCAGTGTGTGTGTTAGTGTCAGTGTGTGTGTTAGTGTCAGTGTATGTGTTAGTGTCAGTGTGTGTGTTAGTGTCAGTGTGTGTGTTAGTGTTAGTGTCAGTGTTAGTGTTAGTGTTAGTGTCAGTGTGTGTGTTAGTGTGTGTGTTAGTGTCAGTGTGTGTGTTAGTGTCAGTGTGTGTGTTAGTGTCAGTGTGTGTGTTAGTGTTAGTGTCAGTGTGTGTGTTAGTGTTAGTGTGTGTGTTAGTGTTAGTGTGTGTGTTAGTGTTAGTGTGTGTGTTAGTGTGTGTGTTAGTGTCAGTGTGTGTGTTAGTGTCAGTGTGTGTGTTAGTGTCAGTGTGTGTGTTAGTGTGTGTGTTAGTGTCAGTGTGTGTGTTAGTGTCAGTGTGTGTGTTAGTGTCAGTGTGTGTGTTAGTGTCAGTGTGTGTGTTAGTGTTAGTGTGTGTGTTAGTGTCAGTGTGTGTGTTAGTGTCAGTGTGTGTGTTAGTGTTAGTGTGTGTGTTAGTGTTAGTGTGTGTGTTAGTATCAGTGTGTGTGTTAGTGTCAGTGTGTGTGTTAGTGTTAGTGTGTGTGTTAGTATCAGTGTGTGTTTGTGTTAGTGTGTGTGTTAGTGTCAGTGTGTGTGTGTTAGTGTGTGTGTTAGTGTTAGTGTTCTTTCTTTCTTTATTTGGTGTTTAACGTCGTTTTCAACCACGAAGGTTATATCGCGACGAGTTAGTGTTAGTGTGTGTGTGTTAGTGTTAGTGTTAGTGTGTGTGTGTGTGTTAGTGTGTGTGTGTGTTAGTGTTAGTGTTAGTGTTTGTGTGTGTGTGTCTGTGTGTGTGTGTGTTTGTGTGTGTGTGTGTGTGTGTGTGTGTGTGTGTCTGTGGTCGCCATATATACCTCAGAGATGGCTAGAAGCAGAAACAAGATAATTTGCATGCAAACTGCCTATGAGCCCTTTAAAACCACCAGTACCTTTGAAAGCACCCGTCCCCTTAAAAATTCTAGTCCCCTTAAAAGCGCAAGATCCCTTAAAAGTACCAGTTCCCCTGGAAGTATTAATCCCTCTTGAAAGCAGTCCCCATTATAGGCACCCTCCCCTTTAAAGCATCCATCGCCTTGAAAGCACCGGTCCCTTTGAAAGCATCGGTTCCCTTGGAAGCAATTGCCCCCTTAAAAGCTTTAAAATGTTGGTTCCCTAAGAAGCACCAGTCCTCTTCAAAGCAACAGTTCCCTTGAAAGCAATGGCCCCCTTAAAAGCTTGAAAGTGTTGGTTCCCTAAGAAGCACCACAGTCCCCTTCAAAGCAACAGTTCCCTTGAAAGCAATGGCCCCCTTAAAAGCTTGAAAGTGTTGGTTCCCTAAGAAGCACCAGTCCCCTTCAAAGCAACAGTTCTCTTGAAAGCAATGGTCCCCTTAAACGCTTGAAAGCAGCGGTTCCCTAAAAAGCACCAGCTTGGGTGTGATTTATTTTTTTGCCAAGATTATTTATGGAATCAGAAAATATCAAGCTATCATTTTTTAATCTGTTGTTCATATTTCAATTTTGATTAGAATGTTTTTAGCTTTTATTGAATCCATTTATGAATGTTAAAGCTTTTCAAACGAAACGCAATGCAACAGTCCGGATTGAGTCAAAGACTGTTTTAATACAAATCAATCCATTTGGTCAAGACATGAGGTCGGAACAGTGCTGCCCCACTTACAAACACAGGACCAAAAAACATGTCGACCTTGCTCTACGTTTCGTTGCCTTGACCTACCTCCTTGCCCGCTGGGTAGCGCTGAGGACGCGGCTGGACACGCGAGGAGGACGACTGACCACACCACCACCAACCACAACGACGACATTCTTGACGATGAGCTAGGGTGAGCGGACAGGACAGGGTGAAGTGCGGTGTAGACACTGTCACGGTCACTGTCACACGTCTGAAGCACGGGCACCACACACCTCGCCATGGCCAGGTCACGTGTGTCTTAACAGTGGGCGCCGAGAGTTAGTTTGAAAGAAACACTTGCAGTGAGCCCAGTCTACCAACTGGAAGGTCACTTGTACTTGAGTCGGAATGTGCGATTTGTGGAAGCGTGAGCCGGCAGTGTGCTCAGAGCTGACAAAACGGTTGCCGGACGCAGACAATGGGTAGAATTAAAAGCGATTACTGCAATCTGTGCATGTCCCCCACCCCCTCCCCCCGAGAACAAAGGTCACGAGAGAAGGGGAAATTAGTTGGCTAACTGCCACACAACATTTCAACCAAGCAATTACAACATGTTCACTTGCGTTTGTAATGTCAAAGTGCTAAGTATCAGCAGTTGAGTACCTCACAAAAGCACAATATGTCATGCAAAAATTACATCCGGGCCACAAGGGACAGCTGATACTACAGAAAACGTGCGCCGTATTATGTACAGTGCCGCGTGCTGCCCGCATACCGGGTGTACGTCTTTTAAAAATACATGCCGGGTGTACGCCCTTAAAAACATGCAAGGTGTACGCCCTTAAAAACATGAAAGGTGTACGCCCTTAAAAACACGCCCTTAGCGCTGACTGTCTAAGCGTCCTCCAACACTAACTGGGATGATGTGCAAAGGACTCCTGTCTCTCAGCTACGGCTAGCTGAGTTAACTCTATCCGAACTCTCACGGTAAAACAATTTACAGCAGATTTACAAGTGAACTACTTTGCCTATTGTAATATTACAACTAAGACGTCAATTTGAATTGCTATGTATGAACTTAAAAAACGTCAAGATTACCTTTGACATTCCCCGTTATTACACAAACAAGGAACAGATACAGATCGGTTCCGTGTATAATTGCTACTTTTATTAGTATAAACAACGGTGTTGTTATTCGGGATGTGTCTTGGTACCGGTTTTTGAAGCATCAAATATCTTTAAAACATTTTAAAACATTGTGTCGTCACAAGGTGGCAAATCCCTCTGTGTGTGAGAAGGCTTAACTTGCGCTCCCGAAAAGCCACCTGGGATGTTATGGAAGGCGTTACTAAAATCGAGAAGGAAAGGAATAGAGTTCAGCGTGACGTCATCATGCTCAGCGTGACGTCACACTGCCCAGGACGTCACACTGGGGGACGATGACGTGAATAATTCAGCGTGACGTCATCGTGCCTTCCAGGGAAGGCTACTCTGCCCGGGACGTCACACTTGGGGACGATGGCGTGAAGAATTCAGCGTGACATCATCGTGCCTTCCAGGGAAGGCTACTCTGCCCAGAACTTCACACTGGGGGACGATGGCGTAAAGAATTCAGCGTGACGTCATCATGTCTTACATCAAGAATCGTTTCGGCCTAATACTAGACCAACAGCTGATGTCTAGATGTTAACGTTATCAAGCACACCAGGTCTAACCCTAACACCTGGTCTGTGCCACAGAGAACCCACAGCGGGTGATAACCAGTTCTAAACAGACCGGTCTCTCTCTTCCTAGCTTGTGAAGAAGACTCGAGCCGACTTTGACACGACAATGCAGGATCCCAAACAGGAATAGTGAGATCATTATAAGCAGGGGAGATAAAACACACTACTGATATCGATGAGGAAAACACATTGCATCTTTTTCTTCAAAACGGAATGTCCACATTTTGTGAAGTATGATTAAACACTACATGTCAAGATTGTGCAGTAAAACACAGTGTAGACAGTACGTCTGACTACTTCAAACACAAATGAAGTTATTCGAGCAGTTCACTTAATTTTGATGATTTTTTTAATGTCGCATTTGAGATTGAACATCCGGGTTGCTGAGCTTACTGTCCTCTTGGAGAGTCACGCTTGAACCCGTCCTATCGTGCATGAAACATAGTTTCACAAACAATTCGAAGATAAGCTTAAGACACAGAGAGTGTGTGTTTGAGAGATAGATAGATAGAGAGAGAGCGAGAGAGAGAGAGAGAGAGAGAGAGACAGAGACAGAGAGACAGAGACAGAGAGACAGAGAGACAGACAGAGACAGACAGACAGAGACAGAGAAACAGAGAGAGTGACAGAGAGAGACGGAGAGAGACAGAGGCTGACACACATACAACCAGACACACACACACAGAGAGAGAGAGAGAGAGAGAGAGAGAGAGAGAGAGAGAGAGAGAGAGAGAGAGAGAGAGACAGAGAGAGAGACAGAGAAAGAGACACACACAGTAAAGAGCGACAGACAGAGCGACAGACAGACAGAGACAGACACAGATAGAGCGAGAGATGAGAGGGGGGGGGGGGGGGGGCGGCGCTGTCAATCAGACAGAGAAAGCTGTTCTATTTGAAAGAGGAGTCGAATGAAGACTTAGTGAGCATTATTGTGTTGGATTGATTTTCACATTTACTCAAGTTTTGACAACTAATCCTTGCATCTTAGGTCACACACACACACACACACACACACACACACACACACACACACACACACACACACACACACAC
>NC_090245.1:0-59245 GCF_037325665.1 Littorina saxatilis | reverse complement strand
CCTAACCCTAACCCTAACCCTAACCCTAACCCTAACCCTAAGGCTATAAATAACTCCAAATAAATCCAATTAATTCCAAATAATTGTAAATAATTCCCAATAAATCCTATAAATTCCAAATAATTCCAAAAGGGTAACCTCGACCTTTACCAGGCTATAAATAACTCCAAATAAATCCAATTAATTCCAAATAATTGTAAATAATTCTCAATAAATCCTATAAATTCCAAATAATTCCAAAAGGGTAACCTCGACCTTTACCAGGCTATAAATAACTCCAAATAAATCCAATTAATTCCAAATAATTGTAAATAATTCTCAATAAATCCTATAAATTCCAAATAATTCCAAAAGGGTAACCTCGACCTTTACCAGGCTATAAATAACTCCAAATAAATCCAATTAATTCCAAATAATTGTAAATAATTCCCAATAAATCCTATAAATTCCAAATAATTCCAAAAGGGTAACCTCGACCTTTACCAGGCTATAAATAACTCCAAATAAATCCAATTAATTCCAAATAATTGTAAATAATTCCCAATAAATCCTATAAATTCCAAATAATTCCAAAAGGGTAACCTCGACCTTTACCAGGCTATAAATAACTCCAAATAAATCCAATTAATTCCAAATAATTGTAAATAATTCTCAATAAATCCTATAAATTCCAAATAATTCCAAAAGGGTAACCTCGACCTTTACCAGGCTATAAATAACTCCAAATAAATCCAATTAATTCCAAATAATTGTAAATAATTCCCAATAAATCCTATAAATTCCAAATAATTCCAAAAGGGTAACCTCGACCTTTACCAGGCTATAAATAACTCCAAATAAATCCAATTAATTCCAAATAATTGTAAATAATTCCCAATAAATCCTATAAATTCCAAATAATTCCAAATAACTCCAACTATAACAAATTAATTCACAATAATTCCAATTATTTCCCCATCAATCCAATTTGTTTCAAATAAATCCAATTAATTCCAAATAATTGTAAATAATTCCCAATAAATCCTATAAATTCCAAATAACTCCAACTATAACCAATTAATTCAAAATAATTCCAATTATTTCCCCATCAATCCAATTTGCTTCAAATAAATCTAATTAATTTCAAATACATCCCAAAAAATCCTATTCAAACCAAATAATTCCAATTAATACTAATTCTTTCCAAATAAATCCAATATTTCCAAATAATTCAAAATACTTCCAATTAATTCCCAACAATTTCAAATATTTGCTAATAATTAACATTAATTCCAAATAAATCCAATTAATTACAAATAATTCCAATCATTTACAAAATGATTCAAATTCATTCCAAATAATTCCAAATAATTCCAAACAAATCCAATTAATTTCAAATAATTGTAAATATTTCCAAATAAATCCTATAAATTCCCAATAATTCCAAAAAACTCCAACTATAACCAATTAATTGAAAATAATTCCAATAATTTTCGCAATAAATCCAATTTGTTGTAAATAAATTCAATTATTTCCAAATACTTTCAAATAAATCCAATTTAATTCCAAATAATTCTACGTAAGGATGAGGGTTAGGGTTAGGATTAAACGTAAATCCTAATACTTTCAAATGATCCCAAATAATTCCAAATAAATTCAATTAATACCAAATTATTCCAATTAATTCTAATTATTTCCAAGTAATTCCAATAATTACATTGACTCCAAATAAATCCAATTAATTACAAATAATTCCAATTATTTTCAAATAATTCAAATTCATTCCAAATAATTCCAAATAAATCCAATAAATTCCAAATAATTGCACATAATTCCAAATAAATCCTATAATTTCCAAATAATTCCAAATAATTCCAATTATTTCCAAATAAATCTAATTTGTTTTAAATAAATCTAATTAATTCCAAATAATTCCACAATAAATCCTAATCATTCCAAATGATTACAAATGATCCTACTTAATTATAAGTAAATTCAGTTTATTGCAAATATTTGCAAATCATTCTTACAAAATCCTAATAATTCCAAATGATTCCAAATAATTCCAAATACATCCACTTAATTCCAAATAATTCCGATTAATTTCAAATAATTCACAATAATTCCAATTTATTCCCAACCATTCCAAATATTTGCTATTAATTCCCATTAATTCCAAATAAATCCAATTAAATCCAAATAATTATAAATAATTCCATTTAATTCCACTTAAATAAAAACAATGTTAACTAATTCCACTTAATTACAGTTATTTCAATTCATTACAAATAATGTTAAATAATTACACTTAATGACACTTATTCCCACTTACTTAAAATTCTTTCCAGGCAATTCCAATACATTCCACCGAATTCCACTTATTTCCAATTAAATATACTTAATTCCAATTATGTACAATTAAGTATAATTAATTCCAAATAAATCCACATATTTCCAATTACTTACAATTAATTGCACTTACTTCCACTTCATTACACTTAATTACATTTCATTCCAGAATATTCCACTCAATTACATTTACTTCCACATACTTTCAATGATTTTAATTAAATTCTATTTAATTCCACTTATTATAATTATATCCACTTCATTAACCGTAAATACAATTAATTACACTTAATTACACTTATTTACATTTATTTTCCTACACTTAATAACACTTAATTACATTTAATTCCACTTAATTCCACTTAATTTCACTTAATTCCACTGAATTCCAATTAATTCTACTTCATTACACTTTAGTACACTTTTTTACACTTAACTCGAATTAATTGTAATTAATTCCACTTCATTCCACCTAATTCCAGTTAAATACACTTAATTCCAATTTATTTACACTTAATTACACTTAATTACACTTCATTCCAATTAACTACAAATAATGACACTTAATTACATTTACTTACACTTCGTTACACGCTTAAATACACTTAATTCCAATTACTTACAATTAATTACAAATAATGACACTTAATTAAACTTATAATTACCTTTCAGTACACTTAATTACAATTAATTAAAATTAATTACACTTAATTACACTTAATTACACTTAAGTACACTTAATTACACTTAGTTACAGTTTATTACACTTTATTACAACTAGGGTTAGGGTTAGGGTTAGGGTTCGGTTTAGGGTTAGGTTTTATGTTGCAACTGTTATACTTTGCTGTGCTCCTCGAACTTGTACAAAAAAAATTGGCGGTAAAAAGAATATAGGCAAGCACATTAAAACTGTTCACTTTAATGTGTTCGGAAGCTCGTGTGGATGCTTTACACAAAACAATTTCACATAAAAAACCTTAATTTGAAAGTTACAGCCATTCTGTTCTAAAAATACCACCAAAAATGTCTAATAAAATCATAACTAATTCCATGATCCCTTTTTGGGGGTGTGTGCGCATATTGTTAATTAATCGCCTTGAGGCAACCAACACTTCTGCAGTCTCCCAACATCTTCAAAGTAGGCTTTTACCTCGTCATAATGTCAATCTCAAAATTCACATTTTCTTCCAAGAACTAAAAATCTTTATTATCACTTTTCTCCAATTGTATTACTTTTATTTTATAGCCATCATAGTCACCGACTAGATGCATCAAACAGATTTTAAAAAGACCCAAAACTTAATTTTTTATGAATATTTTACACCCTTTTCACTTGGGGTACCAAACAAAAAACTCTAAAAAAATTCACAACTAATTGCATGTTCGCTTTTTGAGGGTGTGCACATATTGTTAATTACTCGCCTTGATGTAACCGCCACTACTGCAGTCTCCAACAGCTTCAAACTAGGCTTTTCCCTCTTCATAATGTCAATCTCCAAAATCACACATTCTCTTCTAAGAACAAACAATC
Organism: Littorina saxatilis; assembly: GCF_037325665.1. Taxonomy (NCBI): domain Eukaryota; kingdom Metazoa; phylum Mollusca; class Gastropoda; order Littorinimorpha; family Littorinidae; genus Littorina; species Littorina saxatilis. The sequence continues at coordinate 55,386 of NC_090245.1, read as the reverse complement.
TTCATTTTTCACTTTTCTAAACTTTTCTTACTTTCAGAGCTTAGCCAAAATAGTCACAGACTAGATGCATCAAACAAGTTTTAAAAACATCAAAAACTCAATTTGTTATGAATATTTTACACCTTTTTCTCTTGGTGTACCTAACCAAAAAGGCTAAAAAATCATAACTAATTCCATGTTCACTTTTTGGGGGTAGGCGCAGATTGTTAATGACTCGCCTTGAGGTAACCAACACTACTGCTGTCTAAAACAGCTTCAAACTAGGCGTTTACCTCTTCATAATGTCAACCTGCAAAATCACTAATTCTCTTCCAAGAACAAAAATTTTTCATTTTTCACTTTTCTCAACTTTTATTACTTTCAGTGCTTACCAATAATAGTCACAGACTAGATGCATCAAACAGATTTCAAAAAGACCCAAAACTCAATTTGTTATGAATATTTTACACCTTTTTCTCTTGGCGTACCTAACCAAAAAGGCTAAAAAATCATAACTAATTCCATGTTCACTTTTTGGGGGTAGGCGCAGATTGTTAATGACTTGCCTTGAGGTAACAAACACTTCAGTAGTCTGAAACATCATCAAACCAGGCTTTTACCTCTTCAAAATGTCAACCTGCAAAATCACTCATTCTCTTTCTAGAACAAAAAATCTTCATTTTTCACTTTTCTCAAATTTTCTAGCTTTCAGTGTATACCCATCATGCTCACAGACTAGATGCATCAAACAGATTTCAAAAATAACCAAACCTGGATTTCTTATGAATTGCAATAACACTCATTATCTTCCAACAAAAAAAAATCTTCATTTTTCACTTTTCTCAAATTATCTAACTTTGTGTGCATAACCATCATGCTCACAAACTATATGCATCCATCAAAAACATAAACACATAAAATACTGATTGTTTGAACAATATTTAACACCTTAGGGTTAGGGTTAGGGTTAGGGTTGACAACAATCACTTTGTGTTGGTGGTAAGTGTTCACTATAGACATTCAAGTACAATATTAATAAGATATATAATTAGCCAAAAAGGTATAAGTTAGGGATCAGGATTAGGGAATAGGATTAGAATAAGGCATAAGGAATAATCATCAGGATTAGGGAATACGATTACCGTAAGGCATGAGGGTTAGCCAATAGATTAGGGTTAGCAATAAAATTAGGGTTAAGGTTAGCTTTATGAATAAGGATTAGGAATAACACTAACTCTTAGGATTAGGGTAAAAATAAGAGATTATTCATTAAGGTTAGGAATAAACGTTAGGGATAAAAGATTAGGGTGTTCAAAGCATAAGGATTAGGGCAAAGATTAGGGTTCCTGTTTCTGTTAGCCATAAGGATTAGCATGAGGAATAAGGAAATAGGGTGAGGATTAGGGTTAGGGATAAGGGTTAGGGATAAGAGATTAGGGTGAGAATTAGGGTTAGGGATAAGGGTTAGGGATAAGGGATTAGGGTGAGAATTACGGTTAGGAGTAAGAAGTAGGGTTATGGATAAGGATTTGGGTCGGGGATAAGGATTTGGGTCAGGGATAAGGATTTGGGTCAGGGATAAGGGTTAGGCACAAGAGATTAGGGTTAGGATTAGGGTTAGGGATAAGAGTTAGGGTTCGGGATAAGGATTAGGGTCAGGGATCAGCATTAGGGTTAAGGTTAGTGTTAGAAATAAGGATTAGGGATAAGGGATAAGGGTGAGGGATAAAATAATAGCATGAGGATTAGGGTTAGGGTGAGGATTAGGGTTAGGTTGAGGATTAGTATTAGGGATAAAAGTTAGGAATAAGGGAATAGGTTCAGGATTAGTGTTAGGGATAAGGGAATAGGGTAGGATTAGGGTGAGGGATAAGGGAATATGAATAAGGATTAGGTATAAGGTTAGGGTTAGGGTTAGGGTTAGGGTTGCAGATAAGGATTAGGGATAAGGGAATAGGGTGAGAATAAGGGATAAGAAAATAGGGTAAGGCTTCAGGATAAGAGAATAGGCTGAAGATTAGTGTTAGGGATAAGGGATAAGGGAATAGGGTTAGGGATAAGGATTAGGGTTAGGGATTAGGGTTAGGGATTAGGGTTAGGGATAAGAATTACGGTTAGAGATAAGGGTTAGGGATTAGGGCTAGGGATAAGAATTAGGGTTAGGGATTAGGGCTAGGGATAAGGGAATAGGGATAATGGAATAGGGTTAGGGATAAGGATTATTGATAAGGGAATAGGGTGATAATTAGGGTTAGGAATAATGGAATAGGGTTAGGGATAATGGAATAGGGTAAGGATTAGTGTTAGGGATAAGGATTAGGGTTAGGGATAAGGATTAGGGTTAGGGATAAGGAGTAGGGTGACGATTAGGGTTAGGGTTAGGAATAAGGATTAGGGTGAGGAATAGGCATTAGGGTTAGGGTTAGGGTTAGGGATAAGAGAATAGGGTGAGGATTAGGGTTAGGGATACGGAAATAGGGTAAGGGTAAGGGTAAGGGTTAGGGTTAGGGGGATAATGGAATAGGTCAGGATTAGTGTTAGGTATAAGGATTAGGGTTAGGTATAAGGATTAGGGTTAGGGATAAGGATTAGGGTTAGGGATAAGGATTAGGGTGACGATTAGGGTTAGGGTTAGGGTTAGGGATAAGGATTAGGGTTAGGGATTAGGGTTAGGGTTAGGGTTAGGGTTAGGGATTAGGGTTAGGGTTAGGGGAATAGGGTGAGGATTAGGGTTAGGGATAAGGATGAAGGATAAGGGAATAGGGTGAGGATTAGGGTTAGGAATAAGGGATTAGGGTTAGGGATTAGGGTAAGGACCCTACTGTACAAATCAAGAAAAAGGTAAAAAAAATGCAAAAAAATAATAAAATTGCCAAAAATTAGTAAAAAGACAACAGAATAACCAAGTTGAAGCAAAAATGAAATTGTATTATTTTAAATAGAAAAATGTAAGCACAAAAAGTTTAAAGAAAAAGGAATACAAGTTTTTCACTAAACTTGACTGACTTGACCTACTTCTTTTACTCACTTTACTTACTGACTTGAAGTAGTTGACCTCTGTGCTTGACCTAGTTACCAGATTGCCTTACTTGACTAACTTATTTGACCTATATTTTGACTTATTTCACCCATTTAAGTAACTTGACCTACTTACTTGACTGATTTGACTAATTTGACCCAAAACACTTCACCTACTTATTTGACTGACTGACTGACTGACTGACTGACTGACTGACTGATTGACTGATTTGACCTATTGAGTTCACCAACCTAGTTGACGTATTTACTTGACTAACTAAGCTAATCAAAAAAATTGACCGAATGACTTAAGTAAATCTGATCAAAACTGACCTATTTACAGACTGAGCTACTGACTGACCTACTTACAGACTCATTTAATGACCTACTTAAGGCTGACCTACTTACAGACTTTGGTGCCACCCAGTCACCCAGCAAGCCACCCAATAAGGCAGCCAGCCAATAAGGCAGCCAACCAAATAGCCAGCCAACCAATTAGCCAGCTAACCAGCCAATTACCCATCCAACCAATTAGCCAGCCAGCTAGCCAGCCAAACAGTCGGCGAACCAACCAACCAACCAACCAACCAACCAACCAAGCAACCAACCAACCAAGCAACCAACCAACCAACCAACCAACCAACCAACCAAATGTCTTACTTAGTGATTTACTGAGTAGTGACTTACTGACTTACTTACGTAGTTACTGACTTACTGATTACTTACTTATTACTTACTGATTGCTTACTTACTGATTACTTACTTACATACTTACTTACTTACTTAGTAATGACTTACCTACTTACTTACTTACTTACTTACTTACTTACTTACTTACTTACTTACTTACTTACTTACTTACTTATTTACTGACTTAGTAACTAACTAACTAACCTACTTAACTGACCTACTTAATGACCCAATTCATTGCTTATTTACTTGTATTACGTTGTTTGGTAGCTACTAATTGACTCTTTAAATTGTTTAGTAATTGCACGAAGTTTTATTCTTAAATGGTTTTATTCTGATTTGGTGTGATTTGCAAATCGTACTATATCAACCCCCCGGGCCGCAGGCCTTGGATACAGTGATTGAAAAAAAAGCGATGTTCTCAAATGGTTCAATTCTTATTTGGTCTGACTCTGAAGTGTTACAGGTATACTTCTCCCCCTGGCCGCAGGCCTAGGATTAAAAAAAAAAAAAAAAATTTTTTATTCAGGGGAGATAATGACGTGTTCTTTGCACAGTTTTTGCTGACAGGAGTTGCTCCCCTTTGACCGTTGGCTGCATTTTATTGACTGTTTTGTCTCATTTTTGTAAATGTTTTTATTTTTTTTAGGGGAGATAATTACGTGTTCTTAGCACTGTTTTTGCTGACAGGAGTTGCTCCCCTTTGACCGTTGGCTGCATTTTATTGACTGTTTTGTCCCATTTTGGTAAATGTTTTTATTTCCCTTAGGGGAGATAATTACGTGTTCTTAGCACTGTTTTTGCTGACAGGAGTTGCTCCCCTTTGACCGTTGGCTGCATTTTATTGACTGTTTTGTCCCATTTTTGTAAATGTTTTTATTTTCTTTAGGGGAGATAATTACGTGTTCTTAGCACTGTTTTTGCTGACAGGAGTTGCTCCCCTTTGAACGTTGGCTGCATTTTATTGACTGTTTTGTCCCATTTTGGTAAATGTTTTTATTTCCTTTAGGGGAGATAATTACGTGTTCTTAGCACTGTTTTTGCTGACAGGAGTTGCTCCCCTTTGACAGTTTTGGCTCTTTTTACATTTAGTCAAGTTATGACTAAATGTTTTATTTACTTTTAAATAATTTTATTTATGGGAGCTAATAACGGTTTTTTTTTGGACAGATTTTTTGACAGGAGTTGCTTCCCTTGGACCATTTCTTTCAGCCAGCCAGCCAGCCAGCCAGCCCATTTCTTTCAGTCAGCCAACCAGTCAGCCAGCCAACCAGACCATTTCTTTCAGCCAGCCAGCCAGCCAACCAGCCAACCAGCCAGCCCATTTCTTTCAGCCAACCAGCCAGCCCATTTCTTTCAGCCAGCCAGCCAGCCACCCACCCAGCCACACCATTTCTTTTAGCCAGCCAGCCAACCAGCCAGCCAACCAACCAACCAGACCATTTCGTTCAGCCAGCCAACCAGCCAACCAGCCCATTTCTTTCAGCCAACCAGCCAGCCCATTTCTTTCAGCCAGCCAGCCAGCCACCCACCCAGCCAGACCATTTCTTTTAGCCAGCCAGCCAGCCAGCCAGCCACCCACCCAGCCAGCCACCCACCCACCCAGCCAACCAGCCCATTTCTTTCAGCCAGCCAGCCAACCAGCCCATTTCTTTCAGCCAACCAGCCAGCCCATTTCTTTCACCCAGCCAGCCAACCAGCCCATTTCTTTCAGCCAGCCAGCCAGCCAGCCAACCAGCCCATTTCTTTTAGCCAGCCAGCCAGCCAGCCAGCCAGCCAGCCAGCCAGCCAGCCATTTCACGTAGTATATGACCTTTTTGTTCTTAAATGGAGCAAAAATTCCGAAATGGGCTTTGTTATTCTCAAATGGAGCAAAAATTCCGGAATGGGCTTTAAATTCCGGAATGGGCTTTGTTATTCTCAAATGGAGCAAAATTTCCGAAATGGGCTTTGTTATTCTCAATCGGAGCAAAAATTCCGGAATGGGCTTTAAATTCCGGAATGGGCTTTGTTATTCTCAAATGGAGAAAAAATTCCGGAATGGGCTTTGTTATTCTCAAATGGAGCAAAAATTCCGGAATGGGCTTTAAATTCCGGAATGGGCTTTGTTATTCTCAAATGGAGAAAAAAATCCGGAATGGGACTTTATTATTCCGGAATGGGTCACGTATTCTTAAATAGTAATATTCTCAAATGGGGCAAGCAACAATTCCGGAATGGGACTTTATTATTCCGGAATCGGGCATTTACGTATTTCATATTCTCAAATGGTACAAATATTTTTAGGGCTACAACATTTTTGGGGGGTTGTTGCGCATTGCAGGGCACAAAAATCCCGGAAAACCCCTGCGAGGGTCGTTAATATCTGCAAAAGATTCACAAAACATGACCCGCCCAATCGCCAATCCGCAAATAATGTTTTTCACGTCATTTCACACTATTTTTGGATGCATAGTCGTGGTTGCCTCCCTTACCAAAGTCATTCATTCCGAGTTGCTTCCCTTGGACCCTTATCATCACAATACCACCATTTTCTGTCTGCATCTTCCCGCCGATGTTTTGGCCGATATTTACGGCGTTTTCTTCTTATTTTCGCCTTGTTTAAACTTCTTATCATGGTAAGCCGTGACTTTACTCATTTATGCTTCGATTCATTACATTTTACACTCTTTTTCTTGCTTATTTTACCCGTTTTCAAACAGGGTTAGCCTCTTTGCACAAACTTTTATTCAGGGGAGCTAATTACGTTTCTTACCACTTTTTTTGCCAACAGGAGTTGCTCCTCTTAGACCGTTGGCTTCATTTTGCTCGCTCTTTTTCCGCATTGTAACTATTTTATTTAAGGGAGCTAATTTAGTTGGGTTTTTTTACAGGTTTTTCGACAGGAGTTGCTTCCCTTGGACCACTGTCTTTACTTTTTCGGGTTAGGGTTACTAAGGATTTCTGCAGTTAGGGTTAGGGTTAGTTTTTTTTCTGTTTCTTTGGTTAATTGTTTCTTTGTTTGGGTGTTTCTTTGTAGGTCAAGGTATTTTAAGTAGGCCAAGGCTGTTTTGATTTAAGTAGGCCAAGGCTGTTTTGATTTAAGTAGGCCAAGGTTCTTTTTACAATTAGATCATGTTTTTTAATTAGGTCAAGGGTTAGGTTAGGGTTAGGGTCGTTTTAACTAGGTCAAGGTTAGGGTTAGACACACACACACACACACACACACACACACACACACACACACACACAGAGTTCTGGCACACAAAGAAAATCTTGTTGCTTTATTGTCTGTTAACAAGTTGATAACTTCAAAAGATAATGCTAATTAAAAAATATTAATTCAGATGCTAACTGAAGAAGATTAATTAGGGTCTGCAGATGCACGGATTCAAGCAATCAGGGGGGGCGGGTGGGCGGGCGTTTACTATACTGGGCGTATACAAGGTACATTACGGTAGTCTGGCTACACAGACATGTCTGATCACAGAAGAAATTAAGTCTCACTACACAAAGATGTCTCATCACAAAAGTAGTCTCATTACACAAAGATGTCTCATCACAGAAGTAGTCTCGCTACACAAAGATGTCTCATCACACAAGTAGTCTCGCTACACAAAGATGTCTCATCACACAAGTAGTCTCACCACACAAAGATGTCTCATCACAGAAGTAGCGTGGCTATAGATACTAAAATGTCTGATCACAGAAGTAGCCTGGCTCTGATCACAGAAGTAGTCTGACTACACAAAGATGTCTCATCACAGAAGTAGCATAGCTACACTAAGATGTCTCATCACAGAAGTAGCATGGCTATGCTAAGACGGAGACAGGAACCAAATCCCACATTGATGTTCTGAGGAACTCATCCCAAATACTAGCAGCCTTGCTATGCAAAAGGTCTGTGCTGCATAATAAGATAGGTTACACAATCACACATTCATGTCACACAATCACACATTCATGTCGGCTACTTTCTCAGGCACTAATCCCAGATGCTGGTGGCCGGTTCAATCATTGGGTGGTGGGTGTCGATGGTTGGATCAGCCACACAATCACACTTTCATATCGGCAACGTTCTCAGGCACCGATCCCAGATTACGGTAGCCCGTGCGATCATTAGGTCGATAGGTGTCTGTGGATCGAACGGTAGCCGAGTATGGCTGGAAGTTGAGCGAGGACAGGACAGAGTCATTGCTTGACCTTAGAGCCGTCAGGTCGAGGGGCGGGACTTGGGCCTGGCGACGCATAGAGACCGGTGTCAGGGGCAGAGTCTCAAAAGCTTTCCAGTCACTGTAGTCTAGACTACCGTCTGGTAAGAGTTTGGCCGAAGAATTGAGCGTAAACATTTGAGTGGAGTTCAAGTCAACATTCTCTGACTCTGTTTCCTGTGCTGAACGTGAATTGCTAGGGTTACCGCCACTCTTGGTTTTTTTCGCTTTTCTCTCCGTACTGAGTTCTGCTTGACATTCCTCCGCATCCGACCCCGGGGACTGCTGACTCCTGCCCTTCTTGACCTTTGACCTGACCTTGGGCTGTACCGGCAGCAGAGCATTGGGTCGAGGTCTGTCTGTGGTGTCATACAGGGCAGTGTCTACTGCAACCCAAGTTAGCAAGGGATAGTTATAGATCTGTCTGTGTCATACAGAGCACTGTCTACCAGTTATCAAGGGATAGTTATGGGTCTGTCTGTTGTGACATACAGAGCACTTTCTACCAGTTATCAAGATATAGTTATAGATCTGTCTGTTGTGTCACACAGCATTGTCTACCAGTTATCAAGGGATAGTTATAGGTCTGTCTGTTGTGTCACACAGAGCACTATCTACCAGTTATCAAGATATAGTTATAGATCTGTCTGTTGTGTCACAGAGAGCACTATCTACCAGTTATCAAGATATAGTTATAGATCTGTCTGTTGTGTCATACACAGCAATGTCTGCCAGTTATCAAGGGATAGTTATAGGTCTGTCTGTTGTGTCATACACAGCACTATCTGCCAGTTATCAAGTCATAGTTATAGATCTGTCTGTCTGTTGTGTCATACAGAGCACTGACTACCAGTCATCAAGAGATAGTTATGTGTTGTGTCACTACCTTTTATCAAGGGATAGTTATAGGTCTGTCTGTTGTGTCATAGACAGCACTGTCTGCCAGTTATCAAGGGATAGCTATAGGTCTGTCTGTTGTGTCATACAGAGCACTATCTGCCAGTTATCAAGTCATAGTTATAGATCTGTCTGTCATACAGAGCACTGTCTACCACTTATCAAGGCATACTTTATAGGAGTGAAAGCAGCCCTACATACCAAGTGTTCAATCTACTGGTGGCTTGTTATTGACAGTGGGTGTGGTGAGTGAAAGCAGCCCTACATACCAAGTGTTCAATCTACTGGTGGCTTGTTATTGACAGTGGGTGTGGTGAGTGAAAGCGGCCTTACATACAAAGTGTTCAATCTACTGGTGGCTTGTTATTGACAGTGGTTAGGGTGAGTGAAAGCAGCCTTACATACCAAGTGTTCAATCTACTGGTGGATTATTATTGACAGTGGTTAGGGCGAGTGAAAGCAGCCCTACATACCAAGTGTTCAATCTACTGGTGGCTTGTTATTGACAGTGGGTGTGGTGAGTGAAAGCAGCCTTACATACAAAGTGTTCAATCCACTGGTGGCTTGTTATTGACAGTGGTTAGGGTGAGTGAAAGCAGCCTTACATACAAAGTGTTCAATCCACTGGTGGCTTGTTATTGACAGTGGGTGTGGTGAGTTAAACCAGCCTTACATACAAAGTGTTCAATCTACTGGTGGCTTAATATTGACAGTGGATGTGGTGAGTGAAAGCGGCCTTTCATACAAAGTGTTCAATCTACTGGTGGCTTGTTATTGACAGTGGATGTGGTGAGTGAAAGCAGCCTTACATACAAAGTGTTCAATCTACTGGTGGCTTGTTATTGACAGTGGATGTGGTGAGTGAAAGCAGCCTTACATACAAAGTGTTCAATCTACTGGTGGCTTGTTATTGACAGTGGATGTGGTGAGTGAAAGCAGCCCTACATACCAAGTGTTCAATCTACTGGTGGCTTGTTATTGACAGTGGGTGTGGTGAGTGAAAGCAGCCCTACATACCAAGTGTTCAATCTACTGGTGGCTTAATATTGACAGTAGATGTGGTGAGTGAAACCAGCCTTACATACAAAGTGTTGGATCTACTGGTGGCTTGTTATTGACAGTGGGTGTGGTGAGTGAAAGCAGCCCTACATACAAAGTGTTGGATCTACTGGTGGCTTGTTATTGACAGTGGGTGTGGTGAGTGAAAGCAGCCCTACATACAAAGTGTTGGATCTACTGGTGGCTTGTTATTGACAGTGGATGTGGTGAGTGAAAGCAGCCTTACATACAAAGTGTTGGATCTACTGGTGGCTTGTTATTGACAGTGGTTAGGGTGAGTGAAAGCAGCCTTACATACAAAGTGTTGGATCTACTGGTGGCTTGTTATTGACAGTGAGTGTGGTGAGTGAAAGCGGCCTTACTTACCAAGGGTTGACACCTGCTGCTGGTCTGAAGTGTGGTCCTGTTTCTTCTTTTTCTTCTTTAATTTCTTCACTGATGTTGACCAGGTCCCCTGAACAAAAAGTATCAACTGAACATTGGATTTGTTATCTAACACACACCACAACTGACCTTGTCATATAACGCATGCCACAACTTACCTTGTCATCTAACACACGCCACAACTGACCGTGTCATCAGCACCAAGGGCAAGGTGAATGGGGGAAGACAAGAGGGGAGGAGTCTAACACACACCACAACTGTCCGTGTCATCATCACCAAGGTGAATGGGGGAAGGCAAGGGGGGAGGAGTTTAACACACTACACAACTGACCCTGTCACCAAGGTGAATGGGGGAAGACAGGGGGGAAGGAGTCTAACACACTACACAACTGACCCTGTCACCAAGGTGAATGGGGGAAGACAGGGGGGAGGAGTCTAACACACTACACAACTGACCCTGTCATCTAGATGAATGGGGGAAGACAGGGGGGAGGAGTCTAACACACTACACAACTGACCCTGTCATCTAGATGAATGGGGGAAGACAGGGGGGAGGAGTCTAACACACTACACAACTGACCCTGTCATCTAGATGAATGGGGGAAGACAGGGGGGAGGAGTCTAACACACTACACAACTGACCCTGTCACCAAGGTGAATGGGGGAAGACAGGGGGGAGGAGTCTAACACACACCACAAATGACCTTGTCATCTAACACACTACACAACTGACCGTGTCACCAAGGTGAATCGAAGAAGACAGGGGGAGGAGTCTAACACACTACACAACTGACCTTGTCATCTGCACCAAGGTGAATGGGGGAAGACAAGAGGGGAGGAGTCTAACACACACCACAACTGACCGTGTCATCTGCACAAAGGTGAATGGGGGAAGACAGGGGTGGGGGTGGGGGGGGGAGGGGAGGGAGTCTAACACACACCACAAATGACCATGTCATCTAACACACTACACAACTGAACGTGTCACCAAGGTGAATCGAAGAAGACAGGGGGGAGGAGTCTAACACACACCACAACTGACCGTGTCACCAAGGTGAATTGGGGAAGACAAGAGGGGAGGAGTCTAACACACTACACCACTGACCGTGTCACCATCACCAAGGTGAATCGAAGAAGACAGGGGGGAGGAGTCTAACACACACCACAACTGACCGTGTCATCTGCACAAAGGTGAATGGGTGAAGACAAAAGGGGAGGAGTCTAACACACTACACAACTGACCCTGTCACCAAGGTGAATGGGGGAAGACAGGGGGAGAGGAGTCGAACACACTACACAACTGACCTTGTCATCTGCACCAAGGTGAATTGGGAAAAGGCAAAGGGGGAGGAGTCTAACACACACCACAACTGACCTTGTCATCAGCGCCAAGGTGAATAGGGGAAGACAAAGGGGGAGGAGTCTCTCCCCCGTCCGCTTGGTCTGACCGCTCCATTGCCCGCCGGTACTCTTCCAGGGCCTGGTCACTCCTGTAACATGAAGTACACCTTTAACAAGGGTCACTCCTGTAACACGAAGTATACACCTTTAACAAGGGTCACCCCTGTAACATGAAGTACACCTTTAACAAGGGTCACTCCTGTAACATGAAATACACCTTTCACAAGGGTCACTCCTGTAACACAAAGTACACCTTTAACAAGGGTCACTCCTGTAACACGAAGTACACCTGTAACAAGGGTCACTCCTGTAACACGAAGTACACCTTTTACAAAGGTCACTCCTGTAACATGAAGTACACTCCTGTAACATAAAGTACACCTGTAACAAGGGTCACTCCTGTAACATTAAGTACACCTTTAACAAGGGTTACTCCTGTACCGTGAAGTACACCTTTAACAAGGGTCACTCCTGTAACACGAAGTCGCCTTTAACAAGGGTCACTCCTGTAACATTAGGTAATATGAGGTATACCTGGTCACTCCTGTAACAATAAGTAATAGGTCATTCTCAGATTACTGTCCCAGAGGAGGGTGACCTACTTCATGAAAGGTTTACAACCATCATTTTCCATCAAATCAACTACATGCTGTATCTGTGTTGTGTCTCAGGGAATACATGTATATGTTTTCAACCCAAATTTGACTACTTTTTCTTTGCAAATTTGATTGACATTTTAGTTTGCTAAAAAGCGGCAGATTGAAAGCCGCCATTTTGTGACATTCTTCTCTTGACGAAAAACAGACGTTTATCTCCAGTAAACTAATACTGAAGAGTGCAAACAAAGTGAACAGGTGCAAACAGATTATGTGCATGTTTATGACCACAATATCCGTGTTTTTTTAAAATCATTGATTACGCAGTAATTTGACCGGGCAAAATTATGCTGTGTTGATCGAGGCATCGTGTCATGAATTAACCGGCACAGATAACCACTCATGGGCACACAATAACAATGTGTTGGATCTACCTTGCAGGGACACTTTATTTGTACACATTATTGCTCCACAAACACAGCTTTTGTTACTAAATATATAGTTTTCAGGGGCGGATCAGTTCATTTTAGGGGGGGGGGGGGTTTCCAAAAGTATATTGTGAAGATATGGGTGTGAAGGCGCGAAGCGCTGAGCCGACGCGCTTCGCGCCTAGCTTGCTAGGGGGGTCCGGGGGCATGGCCCCCCGGAAAATGTTCAAAAAAAGGATGCAAAATGGTGCAATCTGGTGCATTCTGAGGATGATCATTACCAGTTTCAGGCAGCAGATTTTGTCACTGATTAATAGCCCAAAAATTGAAACTCAACCCAAAAAACCCTTCTTTTTTGTTTGGCTGGGGGGGGGGGGGGGGGGGGTTCCGGAAACCCCAGAACCCCCCCCCCCCCCCCCCCCCGTCCGCCCCTGGTTTTTGTACAATAGTGTTGTCTGATGCAACTAACACATTCCCAGTCATGCTCTAAGCACACAACACTTCAAAGACGGTTTCAATGAACAGCCGATTTATTTCGTACTTTCTTACATGGCCGTGATACAAGGGAGAGCACTCCCCGGTCCAAGGGCAGTAACTCTATTGATACACTACAGTTTTGTTTGCCGGTAATTGCAACATGAATCTCAGAGGAGGTCTTGGTGTCACACATTTTGGCCTCGACCGAACAAGACGTTTTTGCATTTAATTAAATAATTAACCTTTTTTTTTAAAACTACTTGAACACAATTTCATTCCGTCAATGAGCTTGGAATAAGAAATGCTCACAACAGTAGAAATGGTTGGTTATTGAGCGCGAGACTTGACTGAACATGGTTTTGGACGGTTACGTACTTTGACGCTCTATGGGAAACCAACAAGTTTCTTTGAGCTTTTTGTCCACTTATAGTTTTATCACAAACGAAATGAACAAATATCCAAAAAATAGAACATTTTACGATTTCCAACAATTGAAAGGTTTTAGGCAGCAACTCTTCTGCAAAATCTTGTTAGAGCGTCTTTGCTATTAAATAAAAAACGCTCGCGCTGGACCTGAGTACTCTTCAGACTGGCTCGCTCCCCCAGTATGAAAGTTTTTGTCTTGTGCACGTGGATTTAAAAAGAAAAAGAAAAAAATATATATATTATTTATTTATTTTACACAATAAAAAAAAATTATTAGAGTAAAACAAAATTCGATCAAGTCCGCATTGTTTTTAGAAGCGAATATGGTCGGACGCTGAACCACGATGCTTTCCCTTTCACTCGATAGCTCGACACACAATTAAAGTCTGCTGAGCCCAAGTCGGGGATAAAACATTAAAACGTTCATAATAAACAATAGTAAACAAGAATTTATTAAAAAAAAAATTAAAAAAAAAAATTTAAAAAATAGACCGCCCATGCCGGAAATCGAACCCGGATCCCTTTGGCCATAGTCGGAAACGCTTTCCTCCAAGCCAACAAATCTGAGATTCGCCAGTGAACTCAAATGCCTATACTCCTCGCGCAGTGGTACACGCACGCAAGTAAACAAGAATTAAAAAAAAAAAAAAAAAAAAAAAAAAAAAAATAGACCGCTTATGCCGGGAATCGAACCCGGGTCACTTGGATTTAAAAAAAAAAAATAAAAATAAAAATAAATATTTATTTATTTTACACAATTAAAAAAATTATTAGAGTGAAATAAAACATTAAAACGTTCATAATAAACAATAGTAAACAAGAATTTAAAAAAAAACAAAAACAATATAGACCGCCCATGCCGGGAATCGATCCCGGATCACTTTGGCCATAGGCTGACGTGATTCGCACCAGCTAGCTGGCTGTTCCATTAGCTGCACGGCAGTTGTACTCCCACCGCCAAACCTCCCCCCGTTAAGAGTCGTTTTTGTGGAATATTTCGCATTTAGGTCCCAGGTAACATTATGAAGTTTTAATACGATCAATCGGACCTATTATCAAGTTAGTGTATCAACTTTTGAACGAACTGCGCCCAGTAGTTTCCCAGCAATAAGCTGTTAAGTCGAGACGAACAGACAGACAGACAGACAGACAGACAGACACACAATTAAAGTCTGCAGGACCCTAGTACTGCGTACTCGGGGATAAACTATTCTCAACGAAAAAGAGATGTACAATGTTCTATTTTTTGGGATATTTGTTCATTTCGTTTTTGGTGTACTCTACTTCAAGGTGGTTTAGTGAGTGTGATTTTTATTATTTCCCTTGAGTTGCAAAAGTATTTTGTCTCACAAATGTTCTGAGTATGGTTTTTGTTTGTTTTTTAAGATTTTCACCATAGAGATCAAGTACCAATGTTGGGGACAAACGGTTGCATCGAATAGACGAATTAAAGAAATGAAAAGTCTTTTCATTGGGTGACACTTACCTGTATGTCGTGTACACTACATTGGGGTGTGCACGTTAAAGATCCCACGATGGACAAAAGGGTCTTTCCTGGCAAAATTGTATAGGCATAGATAAAAAAAATCCACCAAATACCCGTGTGACTTGGAATAATAGGCCGTGAAAGGTGAATGCTCGCCCTAATAGGCTTGAGGTTTGCTGGCCGATGTGAATGCGTGATATATTGTGTAAAAAAGTCCATCTCACACAGCATAAATAAATCCCTGCGCCTTGAATCCGTGGTTCAGATATGTGCGCGATATAAATTGCATATGTGAGCTTGTGACCGACGACAGTTACAGTGCACATGCACTTGTGTACATCCGTTTGAACTTGTGAACTCGGGTACCCCTGTACTATCGGGGATCCACTAAGGTTTCCGAGACTGTGTTTTGTCTTTATTGGAATGGTCTGGCGGAAGAGCCGACTCTTAAATTTGCATAGGTAAAACGATTGTTTTTTTGGTATAAGTTTCTGGAGTAAAATTGTGATTAATGTTTTTGTGAACAAGAAACAATTGACAGGTGACTTTATTCCATCTCTCTTTTTCTCTCCACCGCGATGTAATTTTGAATAGTTGAAGGTGATGTTAAACACCAAGTAGAGAAAGTAAAGGTACTCGACACCCCTCGAGTCGAACGTGTGTTAACCTTGTGACGCAGGCACGCGGGATGTTGGGCCCTGGGGCCTACTGAGACTTTCTTTCTGCTTGGAATTCTGAAGAAAGACAACGTATATTTTTGTGCGTGTGTTTTCTGGACGCCTGGTGTGACATGTTTGGTCACAGGCTGAAATCCTTTGGGATGTGAGGAATTCTTTTGCTGGGTAAGCAGTGAGAAGGAGAGTATGCTGCTTGGGGGAGGATTTATTTGAATGTTCATGAAGACTGTTTTGTGAGTTGAATGTTTGGGAAAACTTTTGTTTATTGAATGCTTTAGAAAACCGTTTGACAGAACGGTATTGTAGGTATGTTATTTGTTAGGAATGATGTGTTTGGTTGTTCAAAGAGTTAGTTTGTGGTAGTTGAAATTGTTGAGTTGTTTACGTATGCTTACGGCGTGCATTCTGTGGTTTGCAGGATGGCGGAGTGTGCGACGGGGTCTTTTTTATATGGGGTTTTCGTAGACGGGTTTTTTAGTGGGTTATTTTAGCTAGGTTTTTGTAGATGGGTTTTCTAGCTAGGTTTTCGTAGATGGGG
Organism: Littorina saxatilis; assembly: GCF_037325665.1. NCBI lineage: Eukaryota > Metazoa > Mollusca > Gastropoda > Littorinimorpha > Littorinidae > Littorina > Littorina saxatilis. The sequence goes on along the minus strand of NC_090245.1, from coordinate 39,140 downwards.
TTTTGTAGATTAGTTCTCGTAGACTGGTTTTCGTAGATTAGTTCTCGTAGACTGGTTCTCGTAGATTAGTTCTCGTGGACTGGTTCGCGTAGATTAGTTCTCGTAGACTGGTTCTCGTAGACTGGTTTTCGTATACTGGTTCTCGTAGATTAGTTTTTGTGGACTGGGTTCTGTAGACTAGTTTTTGTTAGAGGGGCTCAGTGAGTTTTTGTAGATTTGGTTTTTTTTTAAGAATTGTTTTTAGGTTGTTTTTTTAGATTTCGTTTGTTTTAGATTAGAGTTTCATTGTGTTTTTTGGGGTTAAAGTGGAGAGTGAGGATTTAGAGTAGAGTTTTAGAGTGTAGTTTGGAGGAAGGATTTAGTGTGTTTTTAAAGTGTACCTTTAGAGGGAGAATTTAGAATATAGTTTTAGAGTGAAGAATTGAGAGCGTTGTTTTTGGAGTTGTTTAGTCCTGTTGTAATACATTGAAAGTTTTGTATATGAAAGTAAACCCCCGTTATCCCACACATTCCCCTTTTCATCTTATGGAATAAAAGAACCTGGTAATATAACTTGTGTCAGTTGCTTTGAGTGTTTGTGCTCAGAGAAAGGGTAAAGTAAGTTGGCACTCGGTTACACATAAAATAAATGTCAACAGTTTTGTGACATGAGACAGGACAATTCTGAAATATTCCATCGTACGATGAGAAAGCAAAGCTTACTTTCATTCTCAAATATTCCATCGTACGATGAGAAAGCAAAGCTTACTTTCATTCTCAAATATTCCATCGTACGATGAGAAAGCAAAGCTTACTTTCATTCTCAAATATTCCATCGTACGATGAGAAGGCAAAGCTCACTTTTTCTGTTTGGTTCCTACATCAGACGTCTCCGAGGCTGTCTTGCTGGGTGTCACTTTGTTGGCCTGTTGGTCACACACACATTGATATTTACAGGGGTACCCCACACAATAACCTGTTGGTCACACACATTGATTTACAGCCTCGGACCCCACACAATAACCTCTTGGTCACACACACATTGATTTACAGTAGGACCCCACACAATAACCTCTTGGTCACACACACATTGATTTACAGGGGGACCCCACACAATAACCTCTTGGTCACACACACATTGATTTACAGGGGGACCCCACACAATAACCTCTTGGTCACACACACACACATTCATTTACAGGGGGACCCCACACAATAACCTCTTGGTCACACACACATTGATTTACAGTGGGACCCCACACAATAACCTCTTGGTCACACACACATTGATTTACAGGGAGACCCCACACAATAACCTGTTGGTCACACACACATTGATTTACAGGGGGACCCCACACAATAACCTGTTGGTCACACACACATTCATTTACAGGGGGACCCCACACAATAACCTGTTGTTCACACACACATTCATTTACAGGGAGACCCCACACAATAACCTGTTGGTCACACACACATTGATTTACAGGGGGACCCCACACAATAACCTCTTGGTCACACACACATTCATTTACAGGGGGACCCCACCCAATAACCTGTTGGTCACACACACATTGATTTACCCCACCCAATAACCTCTTGGTCACACACACATTGATTTACCCCACCCAATAACCTCTTGGTCACACACACATTCATTTACAGGGGGACCCCACACAATAACCTGTTGGTCACACACACATTGATTTACAGGGGGACCCCACACAATAACCTGTTGGTCACACACACATTGATTTACAGTAGGACCCCACACAATAACCTGTTGGTCACACACACATTGATTTACAGGGGGACCCCACACAATAACCTGTTGGTCACACACACATTGATTTACAGTAGGACCCCACACAATAACCTGTTGGTCACACACACATTCATTTACAGGGGGACCCCACACAATAACCTGTTGGTCACACACACATTGATTTACAGGGAGACCCCACACAATAACCTCTTGGTCACACACATTGATTTACAGGGGGACCCCACACAATAACCTGTTGGTCACACACACATTCATTTACAGTAGGACCCCACACAATAACCTGTTGGTCACACACACATTCATTTACAGGGGGACCCCACACAATAACCTGTTGGTCACACACACATTGATTTACAGGGAGACCCCACACAATAACCTCTTGGTCACACACATTGATTTACAGGGGGACCCCACACAATAACCTGTTGGTCACACACACATTGATTTACAGGGGGACCCCACACAATAACCTGTTGGTCACACACACATTGATTTACCCCACACAATAACCTCTTGGTCACACACATTGATTTACAGGGGGACCCCACACAATAACCTGTTGGTCACACACACATTGATTTACAGGGGGACCCCACACAATAACCTGTTGGTCACACACACATTCATTTACAGGGGGACCCCACCCAATAACCTCTTGGTCACACACACATTGATTTACAGGGGGACCCCACACAATAACCTGTTGGTCACACACACATTCATTTACAGGGAGACCCCACACAATAACCTGTTGGTCACACACACATTGATTTACAGGGGGACCCCACACAATAACCTCTTGGTCACACACACATTGATTTACAGGGGGACCCCACACAATAACCTGTTGGTCACACACACATTGATTTACAGGGAGACCCCACACAATAACCTCTTGGTCACACACACATTGATTTACCCCACCCAATAACCTCTTGGTCACACACACATTCATTTACAGGGGGACCCCACCCAATAACCTGTTGGTCACACACACATTGATTTACCCCACCCAATAACCTCTTGGTCACACACACATTCATTTACAGGGGGACCCCACCCAATAACCTGTTGGTCACACACACATTGATTTACCCCACCCAATAACCTCTTGGTCACACACACATTGATTTACAGGGGGACCCCACACAATAACCTGTTGGTCACACACACATTGATTTACAGGGGGACCCCACACAATAACCTGTTGGTCACACACACATTGATTTACCCCACCCAATAACCTCTTGGTCACACACACATTCATTTACAGGGGGACCCCACACAATAACCTCTTGGTCACACACACATTGATTTACAGGGGGACCCCACACAATAACCTGTTGGTCACACACACATTCATTTACAGGGGGACCCCACACAATAACCTGTTGGTCACACACACATTGATTTACAGGGAGACCCCACACAATAACCTCTTGGTCACACACACATTGATTTACAGGGGGACCCCACCCAATAACCTGTTGGTCACACACACATTGATTTACAGGGGGACCCCACCCAATAACCTCTTGGTCACACACACATTCATTTACAGGGGGACCCCACACAATAACCTGTTGGTCACACACACATTGATTTACAGGGGGACCCCACACAATAACCTCTTGGTCACACACACATTCATTTACAGGGGGACCCCAGACAATAACCTCTTGGTCACACACACATTGATTTACAGGGGGACCCCACCCAATAACCTCTTGGTCACACACACATTCATTTACAGTAGGACCCCACACAATAACCTCTTGGTCACACACACATTGATTTACAGGGGGACCCCACACAATAACCTGTTGGTCACACACACATTGATTTACAGGGGGACCCCACCCAATAACCTGTTGGTCACACACACATTGATTTACAGGGGGACCCCACACAATAACCTGTTGGTCACACACACATTGATTTACAGGGGGACCCCACCCAATAACCTCTTGGTCACACACACATTCATTTACAGGGGGACCCCAGACAATAACCTCTTGGTCACACACACATTCATTTACAGGGGGACCCCACACAATAACCTGTTGGTCACACACACATTGATTTACAGGGGGACCCCACACAATAACCTGTTGGTCACACACACATTGATTTACAGGGGGACCCCACACAATAACCTGTTGGTCACACACACATTGATTTACAGGGGGACCCCACACAATAACCTCTTGGTCACACACACATTCATTTACAGGGGGACCCCAGACAAATGATATTTACTTCTACATCTGTTGACAGAATTACATCATATTTGGTGTACAATAACTTCAGCTCATGCATGAAGTGGCAAATTTACAGATCAAATGGTCTCACTTTTGTGAACTTTCAATAAATATTCCGAAATTCGTGAATCGACTCAACAGTACGAGGTTTGATAATTGAGCGGTAGCCATTCTTACCTGATTTAAATTATCCAGACTTTGTTCTTTGGATTATCTCAATGTCTGAGTTTACACAGACATCCCCTTGCCACCCAGATGATGATCTGAATGTCTGAGTATACACAAACACCCCCTTCCCACCCAGATGATGATCTGAATGTCTGAGTATATCTATCAATATCAATCAATGTGTGTGTGTGTGTGGGCACATGTGTGTGCGTGTGTGTGTGTGTGTGTGTGTGTGTGTGTGTGTGTGGGGGCACATATGTGTGTGGGTGTGGGTGTGTGTGTGTGTGTGTGTGTGTGTGTGTGTGTGTGTGTGTGTGTGTGTGTGTGTGTGTGTGTGTGACATTAAAAGCAAGCAAGAATCAAAAAGCCAAAAACATTCATGGTTGATACAATTAAGTTCCACAGACAAGGTTGGGCACTTTCAATTCTAGTCACCATCAACTAAAACTCAGAAAAAATATCTTGCAGAAACATGTGCGTATTCTTCTTGCTAAGACAAATCATGCACTGAAAAGGTCTGAAATTGTGACACATTCACATTCCACCAGGGACTGTGTCTGCATCATCACACTGATGCCCGAACTCTTCAATCAATCAATCAATCAATATGAGGCTAAGTTATATCGCGCGTATTCCGTGGGTACAGTTCTAAGCGCAGCTATTTTTTAAATTTTTTTATGATTTTTTTTTTAATGCAATTTATATCGCGCACATATTCAAGGCGCAGGGATTTATTTATGCCGAGTGAGATGGAATTTTTTTGCACAATACATCACGCATTCACATCGGCCAGCAGATCGCAGCCATTTCGGCGCATATCCTACTTTTCACGGCCTATTATTCCAAGTCACATGGGTATTTTGGTGGACATTTTTATCTATGCCAGGAAAGACCCTTTTGTCAATCGTGGGATATTTAACGTGCACACCCCAATGTAGTGTACACGAAGGGACCTCGGTTTTTCGTCTCATCCGAAAGACTAGCACTTGAACCCACCACCTAGGTTAGGAAAGGGGGGAGAAAATTGCTAACGCCCAGACCCAGGGTCGAACTCGCAACCTCTCGCTTCCGAGCGCAAGTGCGTTGCCACTCAGCCACCCAGTCCACCCTAACTCTTCAGGCCTCCAGGGCCCTAACCAATGCCCGGATTCCTCAGGCCTCCATGGCACTGAGGATTTACCCTAACCCTAACCCTGACCCTAACCAATGCCTAGACTCAGGCCTCCATGGCACAGAGGATTTACCCTAACCCTAGATCACTGCTACATCGAGGCGACCTCGCTGTTACAAGATCACTCCTACATCAAGGCAACCTCGCTGTTATGAGATCACTGCTACATCGAGGCGACCTCGCTGTTACAAGATCACTGCTACATCGAGGTGACCTCGCTGTTATGAGATCACTGCTACATCGAGGCGACCTCGCTGTTACAAGATCACTGCTACATCGAGGTGACCTCGCTGTTATGAGATCACTGCTACATCGAGGCGACCTCGCTGTTACAAGATCAATGCTACATCGAGGTGACCTCGCTGTTATGAGATCACTGCTACATCGAGGCGACCTCGCTGTTACAAGATCAATGCTACATCGAGGTGACCTCGCTGTTAAGAGATCACTGCTACATCGAGGCGACCTCGCTGTTACAAGATCAATGCTACATCGAGGTGACCTCGCTGTTAAGAGATCACTGCTACATCGAAGCGACCTCGCTGTTACAAGATCACTGCTAACATCGAGGCGACCTCGCTGATAACAGATTACTGCTACATTGAGGCGACCTGATCGCTGTTAGAAGATCACTACTCCATCGAGGTGACCTCGCTGTTTTGAGATCACTGCTACATCGAGGTAACCTCGCTGTTATGAGATCACTGCTACATCGAGGTAACCTCGCTGTTACAAGATCACTGCTACAACGTGGCGACCTCGCTGTTACAATATCACTGCTACATTGAGGTGTTAGCGCTGTTTCAATATCACTGCTACATCGAGGTGACCTCGCTGTTACTTTTTCTTGCAGGGACTACAACAAACAAGAGGCGAAGCCTTCAAGGCTCACGTAAGAAATCGACAAACAGTAACACAAACTCAATCACTCCGTCACACATACACACACACACACAGTAAGCTAGGTGACACGGTGCAAGAGTGCGAGACACTAGATCTTGATCTGTCTGTCTGTAGCCTACTTACGGGGACACGACTGCCAGATGGCCAGATCGACACTGCGCTTTCGACAGCGCTTCCTTGCGCAGACACTGAAAACACGCTGTGCAGATTTCGACAGCACTTCCTCGCGCAGACACTGAAAACACGCTGTGCAGATTAACCTGTAGGAAATCTCCTTTGGTATCTTCTTTATCTCTTCTTCTGGAGCTACGAAACCGAACAATGTGAAATCGTCTTCTCCGAATCGGCGAACTGCAGCTCGGTGATAACTGTATCTATACCACAATCCTTCACGCGATCTGACCTAACCTTGACCCCTGACCTGGTCTACATACCACACACGACACAAAGCAGTCACCTGTTTTTACCCCCCCAAAACCCCCCACCACCCGTTTTCTTTGGATACACACTTTAACTACATACGTGCCGACGAAATGTTGATCATTGCTTCAATATTTTGAAGCTGTTGCTTGGATAATAACCAGGTAAAATTAGTATTTCGGTGTTTAGTCAAATGTTAAAGTTTCTTTCACACACATACACACACACACACACATACACACGCACAGACAGACAAAGTTTAGCATCGCATAGGCTACACTTACGTGAGCCAAAAAGCACACACATGCACCAAACACATGCACCAAACTCATGCATAACAAAGATAGTGCAACCACAAGAAGCACATCAGTGAGCTAACAGCCAGGTACTCACACTTCTAGTGCTACACCTTTCCCTCCGTTCCTGTACAAAGCCAATACCAATTAGTGACTCTTTAAAATTGCTTTCTTTATGCCAATACCAATCAGTAACTCTTTCACACCAATTTCCTAAAGCCAATACCAATAAAAAAAAGTTAGTAACTTTTTCACACTAATTTCCTAAAGCCAATACCAATAAAAAAAAGTTAGTAACTCTTTCACACTAATTTCCTAAAGCCAATACGAATTAGTAACTCTTTTTTTTTGTTTTAACCATTACTGTAGGTAGCACAGATAGCACACAATGTGCTGCCTGGTTGGGTTCTGTTCATACACAACAAAACATGGCTATTCTTTCATAACAATGTGACTGTAAGTAGTACCTATAGCACACAATGTGCTGCTTGGTTCATGGGTTCTATTCATACGCACCAAAACATGGCTATACCTTCATAATAATGCGACTGTAAGTAGCACAGCTAGCACACAGTGTGCTGCCTGGTTGGGTTCTATTCATACGCACCAAAACATAGCTATACCCTCATAATAATGTGACTGTAAGTAGCACAGCTAGCACACAGTGTGCTGCCTGGTTGGGTTCTATTCATACGCACCAAAACATGGCTATACCTTCATAATAATGCGACTGTAAGTAGCACAGCTAGCACACAGTGTGCTGCCTGGTTGGGTTCTATTCATACACAACAAATCATGGCTATTCTTTCATAACAATGTGACTGTAAGTAGCACATATAGCCCACAATGTGCTGCCTGGTTGGGTTCTGTTCATACACAACAAATCATGGCTATTCTTTCATAACAATGTGACTGTAAGTAGCACAGCTAGCACACAGTGTGCTGCCTGGTTGGGTTGTTTTGACTATACAAATTTTCCCCATTATACTTAGGTTTCTTTTCGACCATGTTGCTATTAATGAATTTACTTTATGTAGTTTAGGTTCCCAGTTTTCTTCTATGTTGGAGGCTGGGACAGAGTTGTTGAAATGAATACCTAAGATTTTGATTTGTTTTTTCCAAATAATATTACATGGTCGGTCAGCAGAAAATTTATTTATACCAAGCCACATTGCTTCTGTCTTTTGATCATTCATTGCTAACCCTGAAAATTTTGAAAACTGAGTTATTAGATGTAATACGTTTCTTAGGTCTTTCTCATCTTGTAGGAAGAAACTAATGTCGTCAGCATACATAAGTAGTTTAAGAATTTCACCATGTCTATCAGAATTCCTTGGCAGTTTAATCCCTTTAACATCTTGATCTGCACGTATTTTGATTGCTAACACTTCGAGGGCCAGAACAAAGGCTAATGGTGAAAATGGACATCCTTGTCTTATTCCAGCATCACATGGGAATGGGCTCGAGATCCATCCCATGTAATTAATACTACTCTCTGTATTTTTTGTTAAAGTATCGACCCACCTAATAAAATGTTCACCAAATCCGAACTTTTGGAACGCCCAGAGCATATATTCTTTAGATATCGTGTCAAAAGCAGCTCTGTAATCTAGCGCCATTAAAATACCTGGTTGATTACTGTTATTCATATATTCAATGACGTCATCAATCATTCTAATAACAGTGCTGGAATTTCTTTTTTTTAGAAACCCAACTTGATCTTCACTTATTAAGTAATTGACGACTTGATTTAATCTGTTTGCAAGGCATTTCGCTAATAGTTTATAGTCGGTGTTCGTTACAGATATAGGACGCCAGTTATTTAGGTGCTCTCGTTTCAACCCCTTTCCTTTGTGTATCAGTGTGATTGCTGCTCGCTTCTGGGATACAGATAGTTCCCCTTTTTCAAAGGCTGACCAAAAAGAGGATAATAACATTTTGTTTATATTACTCCAAAAGAACTTTATGAAATTGGTTGTTATTCCATCCAATGCTTGTTGTATAGCTACATCACTCACCCTGAAGGTGCCAGGAGCAGAGGACTCAGAGGCAGCAGACTGCTTGTTGTATTGCTCCATCACTCACCCTGAAGGTGCCAGGAGCAGAGGACTCAGAGCAGACTGCTTGTTGTATTGCTACATCACTCACCCTGAAGGTGCCAGGAGCAGAGGACTCAGAGGCAGCAGACTGCTTGTTGTATTGCTACATCACTCACCCTGAAGGTGCCAGGAGCAGAGGACTCGGAGCAGACTGCTTGTTGTATTGCTACATCACTCACCCTGAAGGTGCCAGGAGCAGAGGACTCAGAGGCAGCAGACTGCTTGTTGTATAGCTACATCACTCACCCTGAAGGTGCCAGGAGCAGAGGACTCAGAGGCAGCAGACTGCTTGTTGTATTGCTCCATCACTCACCCTGAAGGTGCCAGGAGCAGAGGACTCAGAGGCAGCAGACTGCTTGTTGTATAGCTACATCACTCACCCTGAAGGTGCCAGGAGCAGAGGACTCAGAGGCAGCAGACTGCTTGTTGTATAGCTACATCACTCACCCTGAAGGTGCCAGGAGCAGAGGACTCAGAGGCAGCAGACTGCTTGTTGTATAGCTACATCACTCACCCTGAAGGTGCCAGGAGCAGAGGACTCAGAGGCAGCAGACTGCTTGTTGTATAGCTACATCACTCACCCTGAAGGTGCCAGGAGCAGAGGACTCAGAGGCAGCAGACTGCTTGTTGTATAGCTACATCACTCACCCTGAAGGTGCCAGGAGCAGAGGACTCAGAGCAGACTGCTTGTTGTATAGCTACATCACTCACCCTGAAGGTGCCAGGAGCAGAGGACTCAGAGGCAGCAGACTGCTTGTTGTATAGCTACATTACTCACCCTGAAGGTGCCAGGAGCAGAGGACTCAGAGGCAGCAGACTGCTTGTTGTATAGCTACATCACTCACCCTGAAGGTGCCAGGAGCAGAGGACTCAGAGGCAGCAGACTGCTTGTTGTATAGCTACATCACTCACCCTGAAGCTGCCAGGAGCAGAGGACTCAGAGGCAGCAGACTGCTTGTTGTATAGCTACATCACTCACCCTGAAGGTGCCAGGAGCAGAGGACTCAGAGGCAGCAGACTGCTTGTTGGTCTCAGCGTCTTGGTATCCCTCCTTCTCTCTCAGCCGCACAATGTATTCGTACGTCGTTAAGCCTTTGTACCCTGAAAATATAAAGTACCTATGTCATTAAGCCCACCTGAAAATAAGTAAAAGTCACTATCTTTTATCCTGGTAGCTTAAAGTTCCTTCTACGTGAGCGGCATAATGTATTCATACATCGTTATGCCTTTGTACACTGAAAATATAAAGTACCTATTTCGTTAAGCACACCTGAAAATAAGTAAGAGTCACTATCTTTTATCCTTAACCGTCTCTGAAGACCTGCAGGTGGTTGCAAAACCTCTCAGCAATCTTTTCTTTGGCAACAGTCGCGAGAAGCAGTGAATCTTCTGTTTTCTTTAAGCCATTGCTCTAGCGGCTTAAGTAGCCAAGGAGGGTAGGGGAGAGTGCCCCCTACAACCAGATTCCCTCGGGAGAGACCACTCTCAACCCAAATCTCCTTCACATAGTTGTAGATAGGGAAGGCAGCCTGATATATTCGTTTCTTTCCCCCTTTTCACTTGTACAACATGTGTTCCGTGTCTCCTAGGTCTGGTGTCAACACTTCACTTGTACAACATGTGTTCCGTGTCTCCTAGGTCTGGTGTCAACACTTCACTTGCCGTGTTTGGGATGCAGCGCAGCCTAACAGCAAGTTGTGAACATCTGAGGTGGCACTCCTCTTTTGGTGGCAACCAGCCGACCTCCTGGTAACCCAATGTATTGATTGCACTACGGGGCAGCAACCAGCCGACCTCCTGGTAACCCAATGTATTGACTGCACTTCGGGGCAGCAACCAGCCGACCTCCTGGTAACCCAATGTATTGACTGCACTTCGGGGCAGCAACCAGCCGACCTCCTGGTAACCCAATGTAAAAAATGACCGTCAATAGTGCCGGGCGGTCGTGAGAATTCAAGGTTTTCAGAGACAGACAGTAAATAAAGTGTTCTGAAATAAAAACATGACAAAAGATTCTTTAGTCAGCCAGTTGATCATCTGCCTGCCAACGGATAGGAAGTGTAAAATTGGTCGCATCATGACAATATGCTGTGTATGGCGGTTATAGCAGACGATTTGTCTGCAGGGCGGTCGTGAGAAAAAATGAGACAGACACCTTGCCCGAGTGACAAAATGACCAAGCGCAAGTAGAATAAGCCGTAGTTATAGCCTTTCAAAACCATTTCATGTCGTGATTTGATGGAAATTCCTACTTATTAAAAGCATTTTACGTCCAAACCTTTTGACAGCCATTCAAACTGAACAGATTTGAAATTAATGTTTTTGAGACAGACACATTTAGAAATAAAAAACGCTGGCGCTGGACCCGAGTACTCTTCAGACTGGCTCGCTCCCCCAGTATGAAAGTTTTTGTCTTGTGCACGTGGATTTAAAAAAATTTTTTTTTTAATTTATTTTACACAATTAAAAAAATTATTAGAGTAAAATAAAACATTAAAACGTTCATAATAAACAATAGTAAACAAGAATTAAAAAAAAATAAAAAATAGACCGCCCATGCCGGGAATCGAACCCGGATCACTTGGATTAAAAAAAAAATAAAAAAAACATTATTTATTTATTTTACACAATTAAAAAAACTATTATAGTAAAATAAAACATTAAAATGTTCATAATAAACAATAGTAAACAAGAATTAAACAAAACAAAAAAAAATAGACCGCCCATGCCGGAAATCGAACCCGGATCACTTTGGCCATAGACTCTCTCGTGCTCTCTGTCTCTCTTTCACCGAGACCAAACCCTGCATTGTAATTTCTTTGCCGAGACCATTTCCCCACCCGTTGTCTGGCTTGCAAATCATGCTTTTCTCGTCACTGCGTGACGTGTTCGCCGCCCAAGTCTTCCCTTTAGTTCAGGCTGTTCGCAAAGCGACCAGCCTCCCACCGCAAAAACTCCCACCGTTAAGAGTGGCTTTTGTGATTTATTTCGCATTTAGGTCCCAGGTAACATTATGAAGTTTTAATACGATCAATCGGACCTATTATCAAGTTAGTGTATCAACTTTTGAAAGAACTGCGCCCAGTAGTTTCCCAGCAATAAGCCGTTAAGTCGAGACAGACACACACACACACAATTAAAGTCTGTTGGACCCTAGTACTGCGTACTCGGGGAAAAGACCGTTTACTTCACATGCGATTGTATCGACTAAATATAAACACATTCATTGTTTTTTTTAACTAAGTGTGTTCATCTATCTCTGTTCTTTGGTTTCTAATGTACTTTTAACTGGATTTCTTTGTGTGTTTTTGTACTGGTGCCTTTGTCTATTGCAATGTGGCTAAAAAGGGAAATCGTGTCTGTCTCATTTCTCACACCGACCCGTACCTCTTTCGCAGGTGGGGAATACAAACTTGACTTGAATTCGATCAAAGTTTATTTTTCATATGTATATTCCAAAGACATTCGACATAGACCAGTGAAAATTCACGACTAAACAAAACGAAACATTTTATTTAATATCAATGTCAGGGACATACCCGACTCTGAAGACTGTGAAACCTGTCTCCAGATTCTCGCGCAGAACTAGACGTTACTAACGCCGCAAAAGAAGGAAGTCGTTATCCCAGAGGGAGAACCCGTTTCGCTGTCTTGAGAGGTAACTAGTCTGTTAGTTAGGTAACTAGTCTGTTAGTTAGTCGTTATCCCAGAGGGAGAACCAGTTTCGCTGTCTTGAGAGGTAACTAGTCTGTTAGTTATAGTCGTTATCCCAGAGGGAGAACCCGTTTCGCTGTCTTGAGAGGTAACTAGTCTGTTAGTTAGTCGTGGATTTCGATCGAGAACGAACCAGATAATATCATATTCATTCGTCGCAAAGAATGCGTGTAGGTGTGTTCTTTCTTCACTTAGTTTGTCGTAGAATGAATATTGATAAAATTGTCATTTAGGGAATGTCTGATAATTAACAGCTTCTACGTTTGATCGCAGGTTCGTGCACGGGAAGACGAACAAGCAAGATAACCGACAGAGCTACGTTTTTGGAAGTGTCATTTTACGTCATCGTCGTCATGGATTTCATCGTCATCATGGATTCCATCATCATGATTCCTGTAGACATGGTTCATCACCAATAGTCGAGAGTCGTGTCTGCAGACTGTGATCATCCACTGTAAATGGATCCTTCTTCGTTATAATAAGGAAGTACATTTTTATATCTGTTTCATTACCTCCAAGTAACCAAAGAACTTTCCTCGTCGTCATGTCGAATTGTATGATAATGAGCCACGTTTCCGGAGAATAATATTGATGTCAAAATCAATGAACAATAACCATATGGTGTTGTGAAGTGAAGAACTGAATCTAAGATATATTATTAATGCATGACCTGAGTCAACCTTGTGTAAGGTCGAGGAGCAATTAAAAGACATTATAATTGATGCTGTTGATTTCTGCCCTAAACTGCCTTGGACACTATCAGCCGATAGCTGAATCGTCATTGAAAGTCAAATATGGGATTTAAGGTTAGTACAGAACAATCCGCATAACACTCCTGTAAACCAATGTATTGACTGCACTTCGGGGCAACAACCAGCCGACCTCCTGGTAACCCAATGTATTGACTGCACTTCGGGGCAACAACCAGCCGACCTCCTGGTAACCCAATGTATTGACTGCACTTCGGGGCAACAACCAGCCGACCTCCTTGTAAACCAATGTATTGACTGCACTTCGGGGCAACAACCAGCCGACCTCCTGGTAACCCAATGTATTGATTGCAATTCGGGGCAGCAACCAGCCGACCTCCTGGTAACCCAATGTATTGACTGCACTTCGGGGCAGCAACCAGCCAACCTCCTGGTAACCCAATGTATTGATTGCACTTCGGGGCAGCAACCAGCCGACCTCCTGGTAACCCAATGTATTGATTGCCCAGTGAAGAGCCGTTAATGGTATACAGTCAAACTCGCTTAAGACGAATCACTGGGGATCGGAAAAAAAGTTCGTCTTAACCAAAATTCGTATTAAGAAAATTGATTGATTTTTTTTAAATTTTTTAAATTTTTTTAAGTCTTGTACATTTTATGGTGTTTCAATTTGTTTCTTTCGCAACTTTCATGCTGCTTCACGTTTGGACAATAAAGTGACATATTCAGTTACATGTTCATGTGTGTCTCATGTTGAGTGATGATTGTTGAGTTTGAGTGAGAGTGAGCACACTGACACCCAGATGTTTCATCCAGTTGTTACGTTTTTGGTCACACACACACACACTGACACTGTCCACATTCGCGGTGTTCCTATCATTTGTCCGGAATCAGTTACCTTGGCGACGGGTAGCAAACCTTGGCCAATTTAGTTTTTTTGTTTTTTTGTTGCAACATGATGTTCAAATCCAAATCGAAGGCACTGACTGACTGATAAACTATCGCGAACCGGCGAACGCTAACGTTGAGAGTGTGGTTTCCCTTGGACGGGAAACCACTCTGGCATCTATATTTTTTGGCAATGGCTTCCGTTCAAAACATGTATTGATGTTTCGTTTTTGGTATTCGCGAAGGAAATAAACGTCAGTCAGTCATTCATGTTCAGTGTCTGAGCTATCAATCACTTTGATTATAAATTTGAAATTGTTTTGTGAGTACAGTGTAATCAGTTTAACTTTATTCAGTGATCGGTTGAGCAATGGTTCAAGCAGTCAACGCAAGGGAAGACTTTGACACATGTATTCAAACTTCTCAAATTCCCATGATATGTCGATCTCGGGACGAGTTTAAAGATTTCGTCATAAGCGTGAGTAAATTACAGACATTATGCATGCTTGGGAATCCAAAAAGTGCTCGTTATAAGCATAAATTCGTTACAAAGAATTCATTTCAAGCATTTTTTTTAAGCATGAAGAAAGAGGTATTCAGTTGGGAGCTTAAAACTAATACGTTATAAGTCAAAATTCGTAACTAGCGTGTTCGTTTTAAGTGGGTTCGACTGTATAAAGTTTCAATGAAACGATATGGGAATGAACGTTTTATTTGGGGTACAAAAATGGGTGCAATACTTTTTTTGCTCAGTTTATGACAACAGTGATACAAACAACATTCACTTACACAGCCACACAGATAAGAAAAGTGATACAAACAACAAAGACTTTCACAGCCACACAGGTGAGAAGAGTGATACAAACAACAAGGACTTACACAGCCACACAGGTAATAAGAGTGATACAAATTACAAAGACTTTCACAGCCACACAGGTAAGAAGAATGATACAAACAACATTCACTTCCACAGCCACACAGTTAAGAAGAGTTATACAAACAACAAAGACTTTCACAGCCACACAGGTAAGAAGAGTGATACAAACAACAAGGACTTACACAGCCACACAGGTAAGAAGAGTGATACAAAGAACAAAGACTTACACAGACACACAGGTAATAAGAGTGATACAAACAACAAGGACTTACACAGCCACACAGGTAAGAAGAGTGATACAAACAACAAAGACTTACACAGCCACACAGGTAATAAGAGTGATACAAACAACAAGGACTTACACAGCCACACAGGTAAAAAGAGTGATACAAAGAACATTGGACTTACACAGCCACACAGGTAATAAGAGAGATACAAACACAAAAGACGTACACACCCACACAGGTAAGAAAATACAAACAACATTGACTTACACAGCCACACAGGTAACAACAGCGATACAAACACCAAAGACTTACACAGCCACACAGGTGAGAAGAGTGATACAAACACCAAAGACTTACACAGCCACACAGGTAATAAGAGTGATACAAACAACAAAGACTTACACAGCCACACAGGTAAGAAGAGTGATACAAACACCAAAGACTTACACAGCCACACAGGTAAGAAGAGTGATACAAACACCAAAGACTTACACAGCCACACAGGTAATAAGAGTGATACAAACAACAAGGACTTACACAGCCACACAGGTGAGAAGAGTGATACAAACAACAAAGACTTACACAGCCACACAGGTAAGAAGAGTGATACAAACAACAAAGACTTACACAGCCACACAGGTAAGAAGAGTGATACAAACAACAAGGACTTACACAGCCACACAGGTGAGAAGAGTGATACAAACAACAAGGACTTACACAGCCACACAGGTAAGAAAAGTGATACAAACACCAAAGACTTACACAGCCACACAGGTAATAAGAGTGATACAAACAACAAAGACTTACACAGCCACACAGGTAAGAAGAGTGATACAAACAACAAGGACTTACACAGCCACACAGGTAAGAAGAGTGATACAAACAACAAAGACTTACACAGCCACACAGGTAAGAACAGCGATACAAACACCAAAGACTTACACAGCCACAAAGGTAAGAAGAGTGATACAAACAACAAAGACTTACACAGCCACACAGGTAAGAACAGCGATACAAACAACAAGGACTTACACACCCACACAGGTAAGAAAATACAAACAACATTGACTTACACAGCCACACAGGTAACAACAGCGATACAAACACCAAAGACTTACACAGCCACACAGGTAAGAAGAGTGATACAAACAACAAAGACTTACACAGCCACACAGGTAAGAAGAGTGATACAAACACCAAAGACTTACACAGCCACACAGGTAAGAAGAGTGATACAAACACCAAAGACTTACACAGCCACACAGGTAAGAAGAGTGATACAAACAACAAAGACTTACACAGCCACACAGGTAAGAAGAGTGATCGATACAAACAACATTCACTTCCACAGCCACACAGGTAAGAAGAGTGATACAAACAACAAGGACTTACACAGCCACACAGGTAAGAAGAGTGATACAAACAACCAGGACTTACACAGCCACACAGGTGAGAAGAGTGATACAAACACCAAAGACTTACACAGCCACACAGGTAAGAAGAGTGATACAAACACCAAAAACTTACACAGCCACACAGGTAAGAAGAGTGATACAAACAACAAAGACTTACACAGCCACACAGGTAAGAAGAGTGATACAAACACCAAAGACTTACACAGCCACACAGGTAAGAAGAGTGATACAAACACCAAAGACTTACACAGCCACACAGGTAAGAAGAGTGATACAAACAACAAAGACTTACACAGCCACACAGGTAAGAAGAGTGATACAAACAACAAAGACTTACACAGCCACACAGGTAAGAAGAGTGATACAAACAACAAGGACTTACACAGCCACACAGGTAAGAAGAGTGATACAAACACCAAAGACTTACACAGCCACACAGGTAAGAAGAGTGATACAAACAACAAGGACTTACACAGCCACACAGGTAACAACAGTGATACAAAGAACAAAGACTTACACAGCCACACAGGTACGAAGAGTGATACAAACAACAAAGACTTACACAGCCACACAGGTACGAAGAGTGATACAAACAACAAAGACTTACACAGCCACACAGGTGAGAAGAGTGATCGATACAAACAACATTCACTTCCACAGCCACACAGGTACGAAGAGTGATACAAACAACAAGGACTTACACAGCCACACAGGTAATAAGAGTGATACAAACAACAAGGACTTACACAGCCACACAGGTAAGAAGAGTGATACAAACAACAAGGACTTACACAGCCACACAGGTGAGAAGAGTGATACAAACAACAAAGACTTACACAGCCACACAGGTAAGAAGAGTGATACAAACAACAAAGACTTACACAGCCACACAGGTAAGAAGAGTGATACAAACACCAAAGACTTACACAGCCACACAGGTGAGAAGAGTGATACAAACAACAAAGACTTACACAGCCACACAGGTAAGAAGAGTGATACAAACAACAAGGACTTACACAGCCACACAGGTGAGAAGAGTGATACAAACACCAAAGACTTACACAGCCACACAGGTGAGAAGAGTGATACAAACAACAAAGACTTACACAGCCACACAGGTGAGAAGAGTGATACAAACAACAAAGACTTACACAGCCACACAGGTAAGAAGAGTGATACAAACAACAAAGACTTACACAGCCACACAGGTAAGAAGTTGGTTGGTTTTTGGGGTTTAATGTCTCTTCAGCAGATGCTAGCTGCTATTCGAGACCGACACAGGTAAGAAGAGTGATACAAACAACAAAGACTTACACAGCCACACAGGTAAGAAGTTGGTTGGTTTTTGGGGTTTAATGTCTCTTCAGCAGATGCTAGCTGCTATTCGAGACCGACACAGGTAAGAAGAGTGATACAAACAACAAAGACTTACACAGCCACACAGGTAAGAAGAGTGATACAAACAACAAAGACTTACACAGCCACACAGGTAAGAAGAGTGATACAAACAACAAAGACTTACACAGCCACACAGGTAAGAAGAGTGATACAAACAACAAAGACTTACACAGCCACACAGGTAAGAAGAGTGATACAAAGAACAAAGACTTACACAGCCACACAGGTAAGAAGAGTGATACAAACAACAAAGACTTACACAGCCACACAGGTAAGAAGAGTGATACAAACAACAAAGACTTACACAGCCACACAGGTAAGAAGAGTGATACAAACAACAAGGACTTACACAGCCACACAGGTAAGAAGAGTGATACAAACAACAAAGACTTACACAGCCACACAGGTAAGAAGAGTGATACAAAGAACAAAGACTTACACAGCCACACAGGTAAGAAGAGTGATACAAACAACAAAGACTTACACAGCCACACAGGTAAGAAGAGTGATACAAACAACAAAGACTTACACAGCCACACAGGTAAGAAGAGTGATACAAACACCAAAGACTTACACAGCCACACAGGTAAGAAGAGTGATACAAACAACAAAGACTTACACAGCCACACAGGTAAGAAGAGTGATACAAACACCAAAGACTTACACAGCCACACAGGTGAGAAGAGTGATACAAACAACAAAGACTTACACAGCCACACAGGTAAGAACAGTGATACAAACAACAAAGACTTACACAGCCACACAGGTGAGAAGAGTGATACAAACAACAAAGACTTACAGAGCCACACAGGTGAGAAGAGTGATACAAACAACAAGGACTTACACAGCCACACAGGTAAGAAGAGTGATACAAACACCAAAGACTTACACAGCCACACAGGTAAGAAGAGTGATACAAACACCAAAGACTTACACAGCCACACAGGTAAGAAGAATGATACAAACACCAAAGACTTACACAGCCACACAGGTAAGAAGAGTGATACAAACACCAAAGACTTACACAGCCACACAGGTAAGAAGAGTGATATAAACAACAAGGACTTACACAGCCACACAGGTAAGAACAGTGATACAAACACCAAAGACTTACACAGCCACACAGGTGAGAAGAGTGATACAAACACCAAAGACTTACACAGCCACACAGGTAAGAACAGTGATACAAACACCAAAGACTTACACAGCCACACAGGTGAGAAGAGTGATACAAACAACAAAGACTTACACAGCCACACAGGTAAGAAGAGTGATACAAACACCAAAGACTTACACAGCCACACAGGTAAGAAGAGTGATACAAACACCAAGGACTTACACAGCCACACAGGTAAGAAGAGTGATACAAACAACAAAGACTTACACAGCCACACAGGTGACAACAGTGATACAAACAGCAAGGACTTACACAGCCACACAGGTAAGAACTTTACTTTCTTTACTTTATTTGGTGTTTAACGTCGTTTTCAACCGTTCAAGGTTATATCGCGACGGACACAGGTAAGAAGTTGTAACTATGACAACAGTGATACAAACACCAAAGACTTACACAGCCACACAGGTAAGAAGTTGTAACTATGACAACAGTGATACAAACAACAAGTACTTACACAGCCACACAGGTAAGAAGTTGTAACTATGACAACAGTGATACAAACAGCAAGGACTTACACAGCCACACAGGTAAGAAGTTGTAACTATGACAACAGTGATACAAACAGCAAGGACTTACACAGCCACACATGTAAGAAGTTGTAACTATGACAACAGTGATACAAACAGCAAGGACTTACACAGCCACACAGGTAAGAAGTTGTAACTATGACAACAGTGATACAAACAAGTACTTACACAGCCACACAGGTAAGAAGTTGTAACTATGACAAAAGTGATACAAACAGCAAGGACTTACACAGCCACACATGTAAGAAGTTGTAACTATGACAACAGTGATACAAACAGCAAGGACTTACACAGCCACACAGGTAAGAAGTTGTAACTATGACAACAGTGATACAAACAAGTACTTACACAGCCACACAGGTAAGAAGTTGTAACTATGACAACAGTGATACAAACAGCAAGGACTTACACAGCCACACATGGAAGAAGAGGAGGTGTGACAAGAGCAGCAGCGTGACGACAGCCAGCACGGTCGTTATTCCTGTGACAGTTAGCCAGCCCTCTGCAGATACTGTCTGGTAAACCACCAGGAACTCTGCAATAATATATAAATATATATATATATATGACTAAGTGCCAAAAGGTGCGCACGAAAAGCGGACAAAGGGGCTAAAAAATAAAAGTTGACAAACACGACTGATATTGTGATTTTTGTTAAGACAACAGATGCTGGAACCCAATTACGAAAAGAAAAGATAAATTTACCCAAATGATTTTACAAATAACGATAATTTTGTTCGTTATATCATTCAAAACGGCACTGAGTCATAGCATTAAGGTTATCTCGCACGTTTTTAAAGCTAGGGCTTTGAAACTTGGCACACAACCAAAGTATAATGACCTCCAGGTATGGTGCACATCACATTAAACAACATTGAATTTCAAGGTCACAGCGAGGTTAAATTTCCTTTGCAAACTGGAAAATTGTCGTTGTCACGTCTTACATGTTTTAATACTAGATCAGTTAGACTTTACACACTTCACATACTTTCAGCATTTTTATAAAACCTCATTAAAAGTGACCTGCTTGTTAATCTTTGTCAAAGTTCAAGGTCACAGCGGGGTCACATCTGGTCCAAATGTGGAATATTTTCAATTTATTCAGCGCGTTTATAGCACGAGCTTTGAAAATACACACAGTTCTAGTGTATAATGTTCACACACGATTAAAGTCTGGTTGAAAAAGTCAAGGTCACAGCAGGGTCGCGTTGAGGTCAAACATATACATTTTTCAATGAGGTTTTCTCATATGTTTTTGAAGCTAGGGCCTTGAAACTTGGCACACTACGCAAGTTAAATTAAACCTCATCAAATTCCAAGGTCACAGTGAGGTTAAAGATCCTTTAAGGATATTTTCTAAAAAAGGTGACCGCCTGGTTAATGTTTGTCAAATTTCAAGGTCACAGCAGTGCCATCTGGCTTAAACTTTGAAAAATTGTCAATTTCTTCAACTAGTTTTATAGTGTTTGAAGTCATTCACACATGATGAAAGTCTGGTTGATAAAATCAAACGTCAAGGTCGCAGCGGGGTCGCATTGAAGTCAGACACATACAATTGTCATTTTCACGAACGCCTTTTAAGCAACACCTTTGAAACTTCACACATTCCAAAGTTTTGATGTTGTTTGGTTATAATCAAAGTGTGGTCAATTTCCATGATTGAGAGCATTCAGAGGGGTCAAGTTGAGGTCACACAAAAGAGATTAAATTGTCGACACAACAGATGAGACTGGCTACCACTGTTTATTTTAATACACTTTTATGCAAATTTTAAATTGTGTTCAACCATATACACCAAACTCACCCAAACTCCGGAAACATCCAAGAAAAGGAAAAATGTGTCCAAGCAAGGAAAAACGCCATTTCTTCAAAGGCTGGAATAACTACAGATGCAGCCGCGTCATTACACACAATGCAATTACGTCATACATCATACATTTCTATGAGTCATGTTGAATGGAATGGTGGCATGTGCCTCTATTCTAGCTAACAACAAAGCTGAAAAAATGAATATTATCTGTTTGTTTTGTTTGCTTTACCCGTACGAGACCTTTCTGTGACCTTGACATGTGACAAGGATCTACCTTAACTTCTTTAAGTCGGAGTTGAGAGTTGTGTGATGTTTGAAGGCTCTCCCTTTAAAAACAACTGAGATAATGATGCATTTTCGTGTTTTTGATTTGCCCATGTGACCTTGAGATTCGACAAAGGTCAACAAGACTTTAACCGTGTATGGAGGCTATTAAGCCCAAAGATGTGAACTTTCAAGGTTCTTGCTTTGAAAAACTCTGAGAAAAAGGTTATGTTTTTTTTTTTTACCCACACGAGACCCTGCTGTGACCTTCACATTTCTCAAGGATCAACCTTGAATTCTCCATGTTGAACAATCATTAAGCAAAAGCGTTGTTTGAAGTTTGAAGGTTCTAGCTTCAAAAATCTCTGAAAAAATATGTTTCATCCGTTTTCTGAACCACATGTGACCCAGCCGTGACCTTGAAATCTGACAAGGGTCAACAAGACTTTTACCATGCATGGGGGCGATTAAACCCCAAATGTGTGTGAAGTTTCAAGGTTTCAACTTAAAAAACGTCTGAGAAAAATATACATTTTCCTTTTTGGACAATGTGTTGCACGCAAGACAACACGACAAACGCTCGTGTTATCATTCTTTTACTTTAAGGTCGACTTGCGTGCCCGCTCTTTCGCTAATCTCAATTAAAATTCATCTTAGAAGTTCGGTTTTATTACGCTTTTAATTAAGAAGATTAAACTAAGACAACAAATAGTTAGTTTTACCCATTAAACTCGATAAGGTAGTGACATTTTATGTTGAACGCAAGAAGGTGTCGCACGCAAGATCTGAAAAGATGTTGACGACATAATTTCAACACTTGATAGCGCAATCGTGGTTCGTGATTTCTTCACAAATTTTGAACACAGAATGTGTCACGTGGTTCCGTAAATGAAGTAGATCTTTGTACATGTAAATTTTGCTTTTAAAAGAAAATAACCGTTAATTACCGAACATTTTGTCGCACGCAAGATATGACGAAATTTTCAAATCGTTTTCAAAAATGCTGTTCAAAAGTTCTGCAGTCTTTGCTGGATTACTTGAAAGACAGCAGTTTGATACACCGTTATCGCTTGACGTGTCGACATCAATTCCAGAGTTTTTGAAAAAGAAATTTAGTAAATATCTGCGATTGAAAAATGTATGCCGTGATGACGAATCATCTTGCGTGCGACACCTTAAAATTCGGTTATCGAAAAAAAAAAATTCTCTCGAGATTTAGATTTGACGTTTGGTCTCGTCTGTAAAGCGATGTTTCAGGCATTCAATCAAACTAAATGCAATTCATTTGTGCTTCTTGTTATTTTTCTGTGGCATATTCAAAACACGAGGTATCACGATGTCCTTTTTCAGATGGCCGGTTTTGGCGTTATTTTTGACTTTAAACAAAGATAACTTCAAAACCGTTCAAGTCAGACACACGAAATTATGTCCACTATCTCTTCGCACATTCATCCACACACACACCAATTTTCAGCAGACACACGTTTTTAGAAACATTTTTATTGTAAAACAAAGTCGTCTTCTGTTCTGTGAGCACCTTTTGGCACTTAGGCATATATATAACAAAATCAAGGAAAAGAAAAGCCAAACAAAGAATGTCAAGTGGCAGCCCAAATTTTCGACCTGTTGCCAGGCCTTCCTCAGGGGCGTGTAATTCTGCGAGACGTCAATTCATGCATCAATTACTAAGCAACACAATACCATGGTTATTTTAGTTAAGAATCACAAAGCAAATATTTCAAAAATAAAATTTACATTCAAGCTTAGATCTACTTTCGTTTTGATTGTAATCAAAACAAATGTACACGTGCGAATTCCAAAGTTATTACGTCAAAGGTATACGTATCTTGTAGTGACGTATTCGTCGCTGATGACGTAATTTCAAAGTTCGAACAAAATGGATACTTATTCGTGCCGTGAACAGGCAAAAGTATCATTCTAATGTCTCTTCAATTAAATGCGTAAGTACTTTAACACATTTGTTTATTCCAAAGGTTTGCATAAAGATACAACACTTAACCCTTCGGACAGAATACATAAACAATATGTATCTCAACTACTGTATATGAATTCGAAGATCAATAGAGAAGATACACTAAGATTTAGACATCTTCATGCTCATGAACTTTTGATAACATTCCGACAAAAGCTTCTTCGACGACAAATTTTTACTCTCTCTCTCTCTCTCTCTCTCTCTCTCTCTCTCTCTCTCTCTCACTCTCTCTCTCTCTCTCTCTATCTCTCTCTAATTCACACACACACATATACACACACATACACACACACACACACACACACACACTCACACACACATTGCGTGGTCTAAACGAAAGCTGTAATAGAGTGTTTACGGATCAGAATTGAGTCCACTCGGCACCAAAGTTTTTAATTTTGCAATCCAGAAAGACTCTCTTTTCCACCTCTCATCCCGGGTCGAACAAAAGACTCTTTCGATCACAATTAGACACTAGCAGTCAGGCCCGGCTTCGCCCAGGTGTTTCTGATCTCCCCTCTCTCAGAAACCTCTACAGGTAGAATCTTATTCCAATGAGGATAAGAATAGATGAAAGTGTGAGCTCCAACATTTGGATTAAAAGGCTGGGAGACAGTGTGAAAGTATTACCATCAACACACTCTTTTTGCTGAAAAATAACTTTGACTTGAGTTATCTTCTTTGCTTAGGAAAATTAGAGATACCTAAAAAGCAGGGCTAACATTCACTCTATATATCCTGTAAAGACTGATCAGGCATGCCTGCATGAGAAGAGTTACCTCCCTTCAATGTATAACAAAGTAAGAGTTACCTCCCTTTGCTTCTAGAAATGTCCTAAACGGTCCGGTTGATTTTTTTCTTCTTCATTTCTTCTCCTCATTGGAGCGATAGCGAGTCTCTAATATCAATGGCATTATGTGCTTGCTACATGTGAACACCAGGCACTGAACTGGCCTTGCACTATATAGGCTGTATTCAATAGAAGGGGAGGTCCATAATCTGAGAAAGAAAACACCAGGCACTGAACTGGCCTTGCACTATATAGGCTGTATTCAATAGAAGGGGATGTCCATAATCTGAGAAAGAAAACAATGAATCAAAAAACTAACAAGTCGCGTAAGGCGAAAATACAATATTTAGTCAAGTAGCTGTCGAACTCACAGAATGAAACTGAACGCAATGCAACGCAGCAAGACCGTATACTCGTAGTCCACCGCTCACGGCATAGGCAGTGAAATTGACAAGAAGAGCGGGGTAGTAGTTGCGCTAAGAAGAATAGCACGCTTTTCTGTACCTCTCTTTGTTTTAACTTTCTGAGCGTGTTTTTAATCCAAACATATCATATCTATATGTTTTTGGAATCAGGAACCGACAAGGAATAAGATGAAAGTGTTTTTAAATTGATTTGGACAATTTAATTTTGATAATAATTTTTATATATTTAATTTTCAGAGCTTGTTTTTAATCCGAATATAACATATTTATATGTTTTTGGAATCAGCAAATGATGGAGAATAAGATAAACGTAAATTTGGATCGTTTTATAAATTTTTATTTTTTTTTACAATTTTCAGATTTTTAATGACCAAAGTCATTAATTAATTTTTAAGCCACCAAGCTGAAATGCAATACCGAAGTCCGGGCTTCGTCGAAGATTACTTGACCAAAATTTCAACCAATTTGGTTGAAAAATGAGGGCGTGACAGTGCCGCCTCAACTTTCACGAAAAGCCGGATATGACCTCATCAAAGACATTTATCAAAAAAATGAAAAAAACGTATGGGGATTTCATACCCAGGAACTCTCATGTCAAATTTCATAAAGATCGGTCCAGTAGTTTAGTCTGAATCGCTCTACACACACACACACACACGCACGCACACACGCACATACACCACGACCCTCGTTTCGATTCCCCCTCGATGTTAAAATATTTAGTCAAAACTTGACTAAATATAAAAACCCAGGTGCACATCTGCAGCTCCTGGGCAGTGTGCATGCTCAATATTTTGTCAGGAACCTTGCCATCTCTGAGGTATGGCGACCACAGACACACAGACACACACACTTACATCCATCTACATCTATATACGGCTTGTGTGTGTCTGTGTGTTCGATATGTTCGCGATGCACGGCCAAAGTTCTCGATGGATCTGCTTCAAATTTGGTGGGCATATTCAGGTAGACCCCGGACACAATCTGGTCGATGAAAATTTTGAACACGTGCTCTAAGCGCAGCGCGGTGAACCGATTTTGGTTTTTCTGTAGATCCATTCCCAGTAACTCTTCCTTATCTTCTCCAGTGTTTTGCGCGTTTATCTCCCTTCCTTCGTGTGGCGTCAATCCCGTACGGTATTTGCAAGAATACTGACTGAGAAAGAGCTTTTTCAAAATCTGAAGTTTGATCTTCCGATCACAGCTACGGTATCATCCTGAACTCAGGTCAAAATGAGTACGGCTCATTCTCTGAGATAACTGGCGATAGCCGTTGAGCGATGACTGATCAGAATGCTACGGTATGACAAGCAGCTTCAGATATTCCCGTTACTATTTTTAGAAGGTCACTGTCCATAACGCTTTCCTTGCACCCGTTGTTCCCACTGTAAAAGTGCAAAGGTCGAATCTATTTATAGCCGCGCGAAAAATCCACTGTCATCTATCTCTCTATATCTATATATATATATATACGGCTTCTCTCTGTGTGTGTGTGTGTGTGTGTGTGTGTGTGTATGTGTGGTGTGCTGTGGTGACTGGTGTGGTGTGGTGTGTGTGTGTGTGTGTTTGCGTTGCGGTGAACCGCGGTGCTGCGGTGAATAAATACTCTGTTTCGCGATACGAATTACGAAAATAAACACTTTTTTGTTCGGCTCTACTTCTTCACTTCTTTCACTTCCGCCACACAAAAGCAGCGCTTTTCTGCACAGCACTTTTCTGCAAAGGTAGTACATCTAAGTATTGCAATTCGTGTACAAAATCCCTCCCATCTTCAAAATATTGCCACTAATATAATTATACTACCCCTCCCATCGTAAATATTCTGCATCAAATTTGGTGGGCATATTCAGGTGGACCCCAGGCACAAACTGGTGGATGAAAATTTTCAACACGTGCTCTAAGCCGGCGAACCGCCACGCTGCATACTCTGTCTCGCGATTCACCCGGCGAAGCCGGGTATTCCTCTAGTTTCTATATATGTAACTAGCAGTCAGGGCCCGGCTTCGCCCAGGTGTTTATCACCTAGGTATGAGTTAATTCCTCCCTTTCTTGAGAAAGTTCAAGATAATTAAGCAAATGGTTTAACTTCATCACTTTACGCCCTTTGAGAATGAAAATCTACTGCTTGCATGATAAGAGTTACCTCCCTTCCATGAATAACAAAGCAATAGTTACCTCCCTTTGATTCCAGAACCTTCCTCAAAATTCGAGCTAATGTTGGTCATTGCTAAATCAGTTATTACCACCAACATCATTTTAGTGTTTATTATTAAAGAAATTTTTATATTTTTTATATTATATATGTCTTTGTATCGGTTAGTACACTAATCCTTTGTTTTTTAACTTTGTTCATCTTACCACAGTCACTTCGTTGTTTAGATTTTTTTATTATTACAGAAATAACTTTCACAGGAGTTATCTCCCTTCCTTGGGAACATTCTAGATACTTGAACAGTGAAAACCCTGGGTGTGTTTCTGATCTCCCCATCAGACATGCCTGCATACTCAGAGTTACCTCCCTTCAATGTATAACCAAGTAAGAGTTACCTCCCTTCGCTTCTAGAAATTTCAGGAACTGTCCTGTCATTTTTCGTTCTTAATTTCTTCCTGTCATAGGAGCAATACAGCGTCTCTAATACCACTGGCATGATGTGCTTGCTACATGTAAACGCTAGACACTGAATTGGTCTTGCACTATATAGGCCGTTATTGAAGGGGAGGTTCATAATCTGAGGAAGGAAACAATGAATTAAGAAACAAACACCCAGGTACGTCATCTGCGGCTCGTAGGCAGTGTGCATGCACACTATCTTGTTCCGGCCTCTTGCCATCTCTGAGGTATGGCAACCAAAGACACACACACACACACACACATACACACTTACATCCATACTTATATATATACTAGCAGTCAGGGCCCGGTTTCGCCGGGTGTTTATGATCTCCCCATCAGGCATGCCTCTATAATCAAAGTTACCATACTTCAATGTATAACCAAGTAAGAGTTACCTCCCTTTGCTTCTGCAAATTTTCGGAACTGTCCGGTCATTTTTCTTTCTGAATGTCTTCCCATCATAGGAGCAATATAGAGAGTCTCTAATATCACTGGCATTATGTGCTTGCTACATGTGAACGCTAGGCACTGAACTGGTCTTGCACTATAAAGGCTGTTATTGAAGGGGAGGTTCATAACCTCAGGAAGGACACAATGAATCAAGAAACTAAAACCCAGTAGCACATCTGTGGGTCCAGGGCAGTGTGCATGCAAAATATCTTGTGCTTATCTTTTGCAATCTCTGAGGCATGGCGACCACAGACACACACAGACACTTACATCCATTTTTGAGTCACTTGAGAAAAAGTGACTCTATGTAATCGGTCAGTGTTAGTCTGTCCGGCCGGCCGTCCGGCCGTCCGTCCGGCCGGCCGTCCGTAGACACCACCTTAACGTTGGACTTTTCTCGGAAACTATCAAAGCGATCGGGCTCATATTTTGTTTAGTCGTGACCTCCAATGACCTCTACACTTTAACGATGGTTTCGTTGACCTTTGACCTTTTTCAAGGTCACAGGTCAGCGTCAAAGGAAAAATTAGACATTTTATATCTTTGACAAAGTTCATCGGATGTGATTGAAACTTTGTAGGATTATTCTTTACATCAAAGTATTTACATCTGTAGCCTTTTACGAACGTTATCAGAAAAACAAGGGAGATAACTAGCCTTTTCTGTTCGGCAACACACAACTTAACGTTGGGCTTTTCTCGGAAACTATAAAAGTGACCGGGCTCAAATTTTATGTGAACGTGACTCATTGTGTTGTGAATAGCAATTTCTTCCTGTCCATCTGATGCCTCATATAATATTCAGAACTGCGAAAGTGACTCGATCGAGCGTTTGCTCTTCTTGTTATATATAGTACTAGCAGTCAGGTCCGGCTTCGCCCAGGTGTTAGCAAAGCCCTCAAAGAAAAACTCCAAATCAAACATTTGGGGGAAATGAGAATGACACGGAATGCTGGTATGCTAAGAGTTATCTCCCTTCAATGGATAACATAGCAAGAGTCACCTCCCTTGGACTGTACTCAACAATGCGAAGGGTCATTATCCGAGGAAGAAAACAATGTCTGGAGAAACTAAAACCCAGGTGCACATCTGTGGGTCCAGGGCTGTGTGCATGCAAAATATCTTGTGCTTATCTTTTGCAATCTCTGAGGCATGGCGACCACAGACACACACAGACACTTACATCCATTTTTACATTTAGTCAAAACTTGACTAAATGTTTTAACATTGAGGAGGGAATTGAGACGAGGGTCGTGGTGTATGTGTGTGTGTGTGTGTGTGTGTGTGTGTGTGTGTGTGTGTGTGTGTGTGTAGAGCGATTCGGAGTAAACTACTGGACCGATCTTTATGAAATTTTTCATGAGAGTTTCTGGGTATGATATCCCCGGACGTTTTTTTCGTTTTTTCGATAAATGTCTTTGATGACGTCATATCCGGCATTTTGTAAAAGTTGAGACGGCACTGTCACACCCTCATTTTTGATTGAAATTTTGGCCAAGCAATCTTTGATGAAGGCCGGACTTTGGTATTGCATTTCAGCTTGGAGGCTTAAAAATTAATTAATGACTTTCGTCATTAAAAATCTGAAAATTGTAATTAAAATTATTTTTTTATAAAACGATCCTAAATTACGTTTATCGTATTCTTTATTATTTTCTGATTCCAAAAACATATAAATATGTTATATTCGGATTAAAAACAACCTCTGAAAATTAAAAATATAAAAATTATGATTAAAATTAAATTTCCGAAATCAATTTAAAAACAATTTCATCTTATTCCTTGTCCGTTCCTGATTCCAAAAACATATAGATATGATATGTTTGGATTAAAAACACGTTCAGAGAGTTAAAAAGAATAGAGATATAGAAAAGCGTGCTATCCTCCTCAGCGCAACCGCTACCGAGCTTTTCTGGATTGTTAATTTCACTGCCTTTGCCACGAGCGGTGGACAGACGATGCTACGAGTGTACGGTCTTGCGGAAAAAATGCAATGCGTTCAGTTTCATTCTGTGAGTTCGACTGAGCTTGACTAAATGTTGTATTTTCGCCTTACGCGACTACTTGTTATAAATAGTATAGACTAGCAATCTGGCCCGGCTTCGCCCGGGTGTAAGCAAAGCCCTCAAAGAAAAACTCCAAATCAAATGTTGGGGGAAATGAGAATGACACGGAATGCTGGTATGATAAGAGTTACCTCCCTTCCATGGGTAACAAAGCATGACTTACCTCCCTTGCACTATTATAGGCTGTATTCATTAATGGGTTAGGGTCATTATCTGAGGAAGGAAACAATGTCTCGAGATACTAAAACCCAGGTGCACATCTGTGGGTCCAGGGCAGTGTGCATGAACAATATCTTGTGCTTATCTTTTGCCATCTCTGAGGTATGGCGACCACAGACAGACAGACACACACACACACACACTTACATCCATTTTAAAATATAGTATAGAGTAGACAGATAGTAGATTCTTATATATAGTAGACTAGCTTCGCCCGGGAGTTTCTCACTTCCACTCTATATATTCTATTAGAAAGATAAGCCATGCCTGCATGATAAGAGTTACCTCCTTTCAATGAATAAAACACTAAGATTTACCTCCTTTAGCTTCGAGACATTTACGGAACTGTCCAGTTATTTTTTTCTGTCTTCATTTCTTCCCCTCATAGGAGCCATATATAGAGTCTCTAATATCACTGGCATTATGCGCTTGCTACAGGTGAACAGTAGGCGCTGAACTGGCCTTGCACTCAGGGCTTGCCAAATTTTAAAATTTCTGTATTTCCCAGGGAAATGTAAATCCAATTTCTACATTTCCCCCCAAATATTTAGGTTTTCCCGTACATTTCGAAAAAAATCACCTTGAAAACTAATCCATGAAGGGAGAAACTGCCTCGATCGCTTCTCTCGGTCGTACACTTCATCTTTTTTCAGTTTTTTGCAGGGTTCTTATTTTGCACTACAGTCACTACTCCCTCTTTTCGTTTTCACGAATCCGAACCTTTCTATTAACGACATTACAATCACACGACGCACTAAAAAACAGAAAGACGATCACATAAAAATCCTTGCAAACGCGTCTCTTGCAAACAACACATGTGACCTCCTTCCGGATGTATAATTGTAAACAGCTCATTCATTGGCTAAATTCCAAGTACGGACCAATCAAATTTCGCGAATCAAAATACATTTTCGATTTGTCAGGAAGGGAAGCAACTCTCTTGTTTCACAGCAGACGACAAAACCAAAGACTCGGCAACGAAGCAGACATCGCAAATACTGTTTTCTTTTATCTGTGAATGGACAGGCTTTGCGGAACGTGTTTAAGGTAAACAAAAATCATCCAATGTGCATTTTGAGAGATACGATTGTTGTCTTTCCCGCGGGAAAGCAACCTGGGGAATGTGTACTTCCCGGCCAATTTTTACCTTTCCCCGGGTTACGGGAAATGGGATTTGGCAAGCCCTGCCACTATATAGGCTGTATTCAATAAATGGGAGGTCCATATAATCTGAGAAATAAAACAATGGATCAAGAAACTAAAACCCAGGTGCACATCTGTGGCTCATGGGTAGTGTGCATGCACAATATTTTGTCCTTACCTTTTGCCATTTCTGAGGTATGGCAACCACAGACACGCACACACACGCACATATGTAATAGATAGATAGATATATATGTAAACAGAGAAAGAGCTGTCTTGGCTAGTAGAATAAAGAGAAAGAACTGTCTTGGCCAGTAGAATAAAGTCAAAATCATACTCACGTGCAGTGTCATTCCCTGATAAAAAGGAACGCAAAAGGAACACAATTAAAACACAAATGACAGTTTAATCTGAAAAATCTGACAAAGAATAGAACAGCGACTCTCGAACATGTATTCCGTCAGATTGTATTTGATTGTCACTCTCGAACATGTATAGTGTAAGATTGTATTTGATTGTCTATCATTAGCAGTTCTATGGTCCAAATCTATAGCAATGCAGAATGGGTATAGCAAGGAAAGCCACCTGTGACCTTGGAAAGCAACATGTGACCTTGGAATGTGACCATGAGCAAGCACACTCCTGGACGTATGTGAAATGTCATATATCTAGCATCAACAGCAAAGAAACAGAAATTGTTCCATTTCTCGACACAGACATGACCCCACTCAGAACTTGGAATTTGGCTAGAGTCAACTTACTTTGGTCATGTGAGGGTTTGGCTACAGTCAACTTACTTTGGTCATGTGAGGTCATCAAATCCCAGAAGAGGTTAAAGTTTGGCTCGAGTCAACTCACTTTGGTCATGTGAGGGTTTGGCTAGAGTCAAATTACTTTGGTCATGTGAGGTCATCAAATCCTAGAAGAGGTTAAAGTTTGGCTAGAGTCAACTCACTTTGGTCATGTGAGGTCATCAAATCCTAGAAGAGGGTAAAGTTTGGCTAGAGTCAACTTACTTTGGTCATGTGAGGTCATCAAATCCTAGAAGAGGGTAAAGTTTGGCTAGAGTCAACTCACTTTGGTCATGTGAGGTCATCAAATCCTAGAAGAGGGTAAAGTTTGGCTAGAGTCAACTTACTTTGGTCATGTGAGGTCATCAAATCCTAGAAGAGGGTAAAGTTTGGCTAGAGTCAACTTACTTTGGTCATGTGAGGTCATCAAATCCTAGAAGAGGTTAAAGTTTGGCTAGAGTCAACTTACTTTGGTCATGTGAGGTCATCAAATCCTAGAAGAGGTTAAAGTTTGGCTAGAGTCAACTTACTTTGGTCATGTGAGGTCATCAAATCCTAGAAGAGGGTAAAGTTTGGCTAGAGTCAACTTACTTTGGTCATGTGAGGTCATCAAATCCTAGAAGAGGGTAAAGTTTGGCTAGAGTCAACTTACTTTGGTCATGTGAGGTCATCAAATCCTAGAAGTGGGTAAAGTTTGGCTAGAGTCAACTTACTTTGGTCATGTGAGGTCATCAAATCCCAGAAGAGGTTAAAGTTTGGCTCGAGTCAACTCACTTTGGTCATGTGAGGGTTTGGCTAGAGTCAACTTACTTTGGTCATGTGAGGGTTTGGCTAGAGTCAACTCACTTTGGTCATGTGAGGGTTTGGCTAGAGTCAACTTACTTTGGTCATGTAAGGTCATCAAATCCTAGAAGAGGGTAAAGTTTGGCTAGAGTCAACTTACTTTGGTCATGTAAGGTCATCAAATCCTAGAAGAGGGTAAAGTTTGGCTAGAGTCAACTTACTTTGGTCATGTGACGTCATCAAATCCTAGAAGAGGGTAAAGTTTGGCTAGAGTCAACTTACTTTGGTCATGTAAGGTCATCAAATCCTAGAAGAGGGTAAAGTTTGGCTAGAGTCAACTTACTTTGGTCATGTGACGTCATCAAATCCTAGAAGAGGGTAAAGTTTGGCTAGAGTCAACTTACTTTGGTCATGTGAGGTCATCAAATCCTAGAAGAGGGTAAAAGTTTGGCTAGAGTCAACTTACTTTGGTCATGTGAGGTCATCAAATCCTAGAAGAGGGTAAAGTTTGGCTAGAGTCAACTTACTTTGGTCATGTGAGGTCATCAAATCCTAGAAGAGGGTAAAGTTTGGCTAGAGTCAACTTACTTTGGTCATGTAAGGTCATCAAATCCTAGAAGAGGGTAAAGTTTGGCTAGAGTCAACTTACTTTGGTCATGTGAGGTCATCAAATCCTAGAAGAGGTTAAAGTTTGGCTAGAGTCAACTTACTTTGGTCATGTGAGGTCATCAAATCCTAGAAGAGGGTAAAGTTTGGCTAGAGTCAACTTACTTTGGTCATGTAAGGTCATCAAATCCTAGAAGAGGGTAAAGTTTGGCTAGAGTCAACTTACTTTGGTCATGTGAGGTCATCAAATCCTAGAAGAGGGTAAAGTTTGGCTAGAGTCAACTTACTTTGGTCATGTAAGGTCATCAAATCCCAGAAGAGGTTAAAGTTTGGCTCGAGTCAACTCACTTTGGTCATGTGAGGGTTTGGCTAGAGTCAACTTACTTTGGTCATGTGAGGGTTTGGCTAGAGTCAACTTACTTTGGTCATGTGAGGGTTTGGCTAGAGTCAACTTACTTTGGTCATGTAAGGTCATCAAATCCTAGAAGAGGGTAAAGTTTGGCTAGAGTCAACTTACTTTGGTCATGTAAGGTCATCAAATCCTAGAAGAGGGTAAAGTTTGGCTAGAGTCAACTCACTTTGGTCATGTGAGGTCATCAAATCCTAGAAGAGGGTAAAGTTTGGCTAGAGTCAACTCACTTTGGTCATGTGAGGGTTTGGCTAGAGTCAACTCACTTTGGTCATGTGAGGGTTTGGCTAGAGTCAACTTACTTTGGTCATGTAAGGTCATCAAATCCTAGAAGAGGGTAAAGTTTGGCTAGAGTCAACTCACTTTGGTCATGTGAGGTCATCAAATCCTAGAAGAGGGTAAAGTTTGGCTAGAGTCAACTTACTTTGGTCATGTGAGGTCATCAAATCCTAGAAGAGGGTAAAGTTTGGCTAGAGTCAACTTACTTTGGTCATGTGACGTCATCAAATCCTAGAAGAGGGTAAAGTTTGGCTAGAGTCAACTTACTTTGGTCATGTGAGGTCATCAAATCCTAGAAGAGGGTAAAGTTTGGCTAGAGTCAACTTACTTTGGTCATGTAAGGTCATCAAATCCTAGAAGAGGGTAAAGTTTGGCTAGAGTCAACTCACTTTGGTCATGTGAGGTCATCAAATCCTAGAAGAGGGTAAAGTTTGGCTAGAGTCAACTTACTTTGGTCATGTGAGGTCATCAAATCCTAGAAGAGGTTAAAGTTTGGCTAGAGTCAACTTACTTTGGTCATGTGAGGTCATCAAATCCTAGAAGAGGGTAAAGTTTGGCTAGAGTCAACTTACTTTGGTCATGTGAGGTCATCAAATCCTAGAAGAGGGTAAAGTTTGGCTAGAGTCAACTTACTTTGGTCATGTGAGGTCATCAAATCCTAGAAGTGGGTAAAGTTTGGCTAGAGTCAACTTACTTTGGTCATGTGAGGTCATCAAATCCCAGAAGAGGTTAAAGTTTGGCTCGAGTCAACTCACTTTGGTCATGTGAGGGTTTGGCTAGAGTCAACTTACTTTGGTCATGTAAGGTCATCAAATCCTAGAAGAGAGTAAAGTTTGGCTAGAGTCAACTTACTTTGGTCATGTAAGGTCATCAAATCCTAGAAGAGGGTAAAGTTTGGCTAGAGTCAACTTACTTTGGTCATGTGACGTCATCAAATCCTAGAAGAGGGTAAAGTCTTGGCTAGAGTCAACTTACTTTGGTCATGTAAGGTCATCAAATCCTAGAAGAGGGTAAAGTTTGGCTAGAGTCAACTTACTTTGGTCATGTGACGTCATCAAATCCTAGAAGAGGGTAAAGTTTGGCTAGAGTCAACTTACTTTGGTCATGTGAGGTCATCAAATCCTAGAAGAGGGTAAAGTTTGGCTAGAGTCAACTTACTTTGGTCATGTAAGGTCATCAAATCCTAGAAGAGGGTAAAGTTTGGCTAGAGTCAACTTACTTTGGTCATGTAAGGTCATCAAATCCTAGAAGAGGGTAAAGTTTGGCTAGAGTCAACTTACTTTGGTCATGTAAGGTCATCAAATCCTAGAAGAGGGTAAAGTTTGGCAAGAGTCAACTTACTTTGGTCATGTGAGGTCATCAAATCCTAGAAGAGGGTAAAGTTTGGCTAGAGTCAACTTACTTTGGTCATGTGAGGTCATCAAATCCTAGAAGAGGCGACCTGTGGATCTAGTGGAGATCAAAGCTTTTCTCTGCTTGTTGTTGCTAACCGAACTAGTAAAGAAATGGTCCTATGACATGCACTGGTCCACGCATCCACTTATTTAGATACCAGGATTCAGAAGTTGGATGGTCAACTACATGATTACCTGTTCAAAGGGGTTTCACCAGGCATAGACGGATTAGTTTCACAAAATTCCACGGACTAAACAACACAACCCCTTTTCATATTTTTTATGTGTATTTATTGCTGACAAAAAAAATTATGCATGCAAACAAAAATATTTTAATCTTGAATATATGTTATAACCCCATCACAACCACAAAGTTTCATGCTTATTAGTGCATTTTCAAAGAAGTTGTAAGTGTTGAAAGTTAGTGGGTGATATTCTTATGCTAGGTTAAACAAAATAATGTGGCTGCAGGGGATTTAGTAATGATGGCAGGAATCTGGAGTGCTGCAATATCTTTCTTGATACAAAAACTAGCATTTCTAAATGACTAAATAGAAAACACAATAGAATGACAACCAAGTCCAAACACAAAATCAACGTACCTCTGTTCTCTTCCTTCAAGACTGAAAAGAAAGAAGAGAAAGTTAAAAAGGCCTGTTCACTGCAATGATAATAAACGCACTCACACTCACACATAAAACAGTTAAAGTGGGTTCCTGGTAAAATTCATGACAAATGGGTTCCAACACTTCCACTAATTTCTTTGAGATAAATCTTTGTGAAATGTTTCTTCATAATCCAGGGAGTACACTTCACATTTGAAAGAACTAAAATTTGAATGTTTGTTTCTGCTATGATCTTTTTAAGGAATGGGTTCATCAAGGGGACAAGTGGGTTTATCTATAAACAGATTTCACTCACAAATGGTACAATATCAACGTCTTGAAATAGTAATTTTGTAATTACCAAATGAGATCAAAACTGTTTGCTATTTGCAGACATGCATGTGTCCATAAAAAACTGAAGTTTTCGGAGGGTAGCTTCCCTAACTAACAGGTGTGTGAGATTACCATCTTACGTCACCCACCAATGAGATTACCATCTTACGTCACCCACCAATGAGATTACCAGATTACGTCACCCACCAATGAGATTACCATCTTACGTCACCCACCAATGAGATTACCATCTTACGTCACCCACCAATGAGATTACCATTTTACGTCAACCAACAAGTCACACAGGTCACAAAAAGTTACATTTGGGTTACGACTGAAATGTTGATTTCTGAGCATTAAGACCCAGAATATCATTAAAAACAATGGGTTCACGAAACGGTACCTCACTTTTTTTTTTAGAGAACCCATTTGTTCAGAGAAAGGAAAACTGTGTGTACCAATTTATGCAGGTTAATACGAAATCATGCACACATGAATGCAGAAAGATTTCAGAAGAAGCTTGCTGCCTTACAAATAAACAACATTAACGTTCAAAATTGCAAGCTGATAGAAGTGGTGTAGCTCACAGGTTGAAAACTTGACTCAAAAAGCCATTCAGACACATCCCCCACCACTACCCCATCCCTAAAATCAAAATCAAATGTCGATAAGGCAAACCACAACCTAATCAAAATAAAAGAGAAAATAAAAAGAAGATTCCAAGCTGGTGACATTGTCATTTATATAATGACAATCACGAAGGACTGTTTGCGTCCGACTAATGTGCGTGTGTTAGATGTCAACCAATCATGAAGGACTGTTTGCGTCCGACTAATGTGCGTGTGTTAGATGTCAACCAATCAGGCCACAAGCTCCAGCAGCAATAACCACAACTCTCATCATAAAATCCATCAGTTAAAACCCTAACTCTTAATCTTATGATACTGGACTGTCAATAAACATCCTAACTCTCATGATTAAACAAAACTGTCAGTGTAAGAGGTTCACATTTACATGTGTACATGATACTGTTTAAATCTTGAGATGTATTTTCAGTTATTCCAGTGGTGCAGTCACTTTGCAAAGCGAGTCCCTTAAATACAAATTTTGATTATCTCCCCTGCACTACTCCTTTGTCTACACTTCTGTGTTGAGGATAACTCTGGTGTGACCAGTGTTCTTGTCTTCCCCTGCCCTGAAAATGTCTGTCTTGTGTAGGGATACGAACATTTATAAGCAATAATGTATTTTTTGTATTAAAACATTTAAAGTTAATATTTTGGAACCTTCTCCTATGTTATTAATGAATAATTATAGTATTTTGAGGCACTGAAAGTAGTTGAGTGCAAAGAACTAGTTTCTTCTGGCTACAGGATAAG
The DNA here is from genome assembly GCF_037325665.1 of Littorina saxatilis. Taxonomy (NCBI): domain Eukaryota; kingdom Metazoa; phylum Mollusca; class Gastropoda; order Littorinimorpha; family Littorinidae; genus Littorina; species Littorina saxatilis. The sequence continues at coordinate 772 of NC_090245.1, read as the reverse complement.
ACAGTGCTTATCCTGCAATTCTGCAACTTTTTCCCTCCATTTTCGGCCATTGTTCCATTCGACTCCAAGAGAGAAGCATGGGTTAGTCAAATTAGTGATGAAGGTATGTTTGTGTGCTTTTATTCATTCTGGTAATTATGTATGAAATTGTTGTTTAGGACTGTGTTTTTAGGATTTTAATAATGTATTTGTCTAGGTTTTCTGGAAGGTCTGCATGCTTGGTAGTTTCCAGACAACAGAAAGTGGACAAAGTTATTTTGTTCACAAACTATGGTCTCTTTTATTCCTATTATGAACAGAAACATTTTCTTTGGAAGGATTGTATTGTTTGGCAAATTATGTGGTGAATTTCGAGTTTTACTGAGAATTCTATGGCTGTCTGGAAGAGGAAGATTTCCCGCCATAGAGCTGTGTCTATTTTTAGACTCACAAGTAGACCGGTTTTAGCATTGCCGGGTCAAGGTTGTAAGAGTGTTTCCGGTGTAAACAAAGCAGACGACAACAGATTCAGAAAATGTTCTATTCAATCTTTGTCACTTTTTCTGGTGTGGTTTCTCCTACCTTTGAGTGGAATGCATCTGTATGTGGTGTGTTATTCTTGTGTAATTTGTAGTTTTTCTGATATTTGATATTATTTTATTGGAAGTTTTTTCTTGGTTTTGAACTTAGGTTATTTTCTTGTGGTTGTTCGTTTTGCTTCAACCTTAAGAGTTGAGTACATGAAAGAATGGTTAAGGAATGCTTGCTGTCCAGCAATGTAGTATGTTTATTG